>NC_084481.1:224354622-224657653 GCF_030035675.1 Rhineura floridana
ATGAACCCACAATAAGTTGGAAGGAGGCGGTGGTGTGGTTCACCTCACAGTATTGCCAGGAGAACTGTCAACCTGAAGGAATCAAGAACACCTTAGCAGGGGCAGTGCAAGAGATCGAGCAAGTGACCCTGCCGCCAAAGTATGAAGAATTCAAAGATGTGTTTGATGAAAAGGAGGCAGAGACTTTATCCCCCCACCGCCCTTACGACTGTGCGATTGATCTAGTGCCAGGAGCCAGCATTCCATCAGGGAGAATCTACTCTCTCACAGAGATTGAGAGGGAGGCCCTGAAGGAATTCCTGGATAAAAACCTGAGACGAGGATTCATACGCCCCTCACAATCCCCTGCTGGAGCGCCACTATTGTTTGTGAAAAAGAAGGGGGGGGAACTCAGATCCTGTAACAACTATCGCGCATTGAACCAGATCACCATCCCCAACAGCTACCTGCTGCCCCTGATCTCAGAGTTGTTGGACCGACTGCGCTCTGCAAAAATCTTCATGAAGTTGGATTTGAGAGGAGCGTACAATCTGATCAGGATGAAGCAGGGAGATGAATGGAAAACAGGGTTCTTGACCGCTTACGGACAGTATGAATACCTGGTCATGCCGTTCGGACTTTGTGGAAGTCCAGGAATTTTTCAAAAATTCATGAACAACGTGTTTAGAGACTTGTTGGACACATATGTAATCTGTTACTTAGATGATATCCTGGTGTTCTCAAAGAACCAGGAAGACCACGACCAGCATGTGAAGACGGTGTTGCAGAGACTGAGAGAAAATCACCTGTATGCTAAATTAGAGAAATGTGGATTTGACCTCAAGTCTCTAGACTTCCTTGGATATCGAATCTCAGCGGAAGGCGTGGAGATGGACCCAGGGAAAGTAAGCTGTATATTGGACTGGGGCCAACCTGTCACCAAAAAGGATGTACAACGGTTTTTGGGGTTTGCCAATTATTACAGAAAGTTCATTCCAGGGTTTTCCAAATTGACAGCTCCTCTGACTGACTGTTTAAGGGGAAAGAAGAAGTTTCAATGGACAGAGAATGCCACCCAGGCCTTTGAGGAGCTGAAGAGAAGGTTCGCTTCCGAGCCCATTCTGCACTTTGCTGACCCGACCCGCCCTTTCATCGTGGAAGCAGATGCTTCAGATTTTGCTATCGGGGGGGTCCTTCTGCAATTAGACCAAGAAGGAAAGGAGCTGCACCCCTGTGCGTACTTCTCTCGGAAGTTAAAGCCTGCAGAGAAGAATTACACAGTTTGGGAGAAGGAGCTGCTGGCCATCAAGGACTCTTTTGAAAACTGGAGACAATACCTAGAGGGGGCCCCTCATCAGATCGAAGTGCGCTCCGACCACAAGAACCTGGAAAGCCTCCAAACTGCCAGAAAGCTGAACCAGAGACAAATAAGATGGTCCCAGTTCTTCACCAGGTTTAACTTCAAGATCACTTACCAAGCCCAAGCCAAAAACCAGAGAGCTGATGCCTTATCCAGACAGCCACAGTACAAAGAAAGTGAATCCAAGGACCAGCCTCAGTACGTGGTCCCGCCAGAGAAATTAATGTTGGGATCATGCCAGTCTTCGTGGGAAGAGGAACTCAAAAAGGCACAACAAGAAGATGCAGACGTACTAAAATATGGGCAGGAGACGGGACAAAGTCAAGACTCAGAAGTAACCTTTCACTGGAGGAATGGACTATTATGGTTCAAAACAGCCAGATATGTGCCAGAAGGAGAATTAAGGCTCAGAATCCTACGCCAGTGCCATGATTCCATCACAGCGGGACACTTTGGGATTTACAAGACCATTCAGAACATGGCCAAGGACTTCTGGTGGCCTAAAATGCGTAGGGATATTGAAAGCTATGTAAAGTCCTGTTCTGTCTGTCTGCGGACAAAAACACAAACAGGAAAACCAGCAGGACTGTTACAACCACTACCTGTCCCACATGAACCCTGGAAGGATCTCTCCATGGATTTTATAACTGATCTACCCAAATCCCAAGGAATGACAGCCGTTTTAGTCGTGGTAGATCTACTCACCAAAATGGCGCATTTCCTCCCTTGTGCAGGGGCCTTAGAGGCTAAGGAAAGGGCCAAGTTATTCATCAAAGAAGTCTACCGACTGCATGGGTTGCCAAACAGTGTAGTCTCAGACCGAGGAACTCAGTTCACAGCCAAATTTTGGAGAGCAATGTGGAAACAGTTGCAGACGGAATTAAAACTCTCCTCCGCCCATCACCCCCAGACAGATGGGCAAACAGAACGCTTGAACGCCGTTTTGGAAAGATATTTAAGAAGTTATGTGTCCTATCAACAGACTGACTGGGTATCATATTTGCATTTTGCAGAGTTCGCCTACAACAATTCTCTACACTCCAGCACTCAACAAACCCCATTCTTCGCGAATTATGGATTCCATCCTAATGTCTTTCCAAGCAGCTCAGAAGGAATGCTGGTACCGGCAGCTGAGGACTTCCTAAAAGAATTGCAAGCGGCGCAACAAACACTGAAACAGCAGTTAAACGAAGCCAAAACAGAGTACAAGCGAGTTGCTGACCTGCACAGGAAGGAGGGCCCCCCCCTTCAACCAGGAGACCAGATATGGCTGTCCACCCGTTTCCTCCAGATGCCGGGCAAATGTAGAAAATTACAAGACAAAAGGGTGGGTCCTTTTGAAATAGAAACTCAAATTAATACCGTGGCGTACCGGCTGAAGCTACCTGACACGTTTAAAATACATCCTGTGTTTCATCGATCCCTCTTGATGAAAGCTGCCCCTCCCAGTGAGCTGCGGCCAGAGGAGCCTCCTGGGTCCCCACTCCTGATAAATGAGCAGCTTGAGTTTGAAGTTGAGGAAATCTTGGATTCCAGGATCAGACGCCACAAGCTGCAGTATTTGATTCACTGGAAGGGCTATGGAGTGGCTGACAGATCATGGGAAAATGCAGATGATGTGCATGCTCCAGAGTTAGTAAAACTTTTCCATCAACGTTTTCCTCACCGCCCCAAGCCAGACAGGGGGAGGGGGGCACAGCTTGAGAAGGGGGATGGTGTCGGGAGGATGAGCTGGGCTCCTGGGGGGTTGTCAGAAGAGAATTCAAATGGCTGGCAGAGGGAGGAGGGAGGAACTTACCCTCTGTGGAGCGAAGCTGAAACAGAGGACATGCCAGAGATAGGGTCGCCTAGCAACGGGGAGCCTGAGAGCCTTGAAGTTTTAGAATCCCCCCCAGACATTCCCAGGCCCTCCCTTCTCCGCAGCTCAGAGCAAGAGGGAGGGCTGATCACAGCAGAAAGGCGGAGAGATGGTTTACCCTCAGCTCCTCCTTTATCACCCATAGGGGAATCAGACACTTCAGAAGAGGAGGAGGTGATGCCTCCCCCCTCACCACGCACACGCAGACGGTTGAAAAGACAGGAGAGAAGGGGGGGAAGGCGGGCAGTACCTGAGGGGGAGTTAAGGAGGAGCGAAAGGTTGCGCGCCCGTTTAGCCCCTTCTTAAAGAACAGGCGGGAAGCAGCCCCTTGCTCTGTCAACTTTCTCCCAATGTCGCAGGACCTGTATCCCTGTATTGCTTCATGAGAAAGCGCAGTCTTTGTTGGACATTACTCTAATAAAACACGAATTAACTACAACCTCTGGTCTGGTTCCTGAGTCGCATCCTGGGCCTGACAGCTACTAAATAAAGCTACCCAATTTGGCTTCTGTTGGTTTTTCTGCCTAGCACACCACCTAAAATTAATCCCCATCTTTGCACAGTTTCTCTGTTATGAAGCACCCCCAATATCCAGCTTTTGGTAGGGTAGTCTGCCCGAGAAGGAAGCTCTGTTTTGGCCTGGAGAGAGACTGAGTTCCGTCTCCAGTGGTGGAGGCAGTGTGGTTCTGAATACCAGTTGCTGGAAACCATAGGATGGGAAGTGTTCTTGCACTCAGCTATTGCTTGAGGGCTTCCCATTGGGTGCATCTGCTTGGCTAGATGTGCCATTGGCATGTTCCAGCAGGGCTCTTATATTCAACTGCTGAGAGTTGGACGGATGGGCTCTAAGCAAGCTGATTTGCAACACCTTCTGGTAAATCCATAGATTGTCTCATTTACTGTAAATCACTGCCATCGTTCCTTTTGTTGTTGTTATGTGCAAGTCGATTACAACTTATGGCAACCCTATGAATCAGTGACCTCCAAGAGCATCTGTCATGAACCACCCTGTTCAGATCTTGTAAGTTCAGGTCTGTGGCTTCCTTTATGGAATCAACCCATCTCTTGTTTGGCCTTCCTCTTTTTCTAGACATTATTGTCTTTTCTAGTGAATCCTGTCTTCTCATGATGTGTCCAAAGTATGATAACCTCAGTTTCATCATTTTAGCTTCTAGTGACAATTCTGGTTTAATTTGTTCTAACACCCAATTATTTGTCTTTTTTGCAGTCCATGGAATGCGCAAAGCTATCCTCCAGCACCACATTTCAAATGAGTTGATTTTTCTCTTATCCACCTTTTTCACTGTCCAACTTTCACATCCATACATAGAGATCGGGAATACCATGGTCTGAATGATCCTGACTTTGGTGTTCAGTGATACATCTTTGCATTTGAGGACCTTTTCTAGTTCTCTCACAGCTGCCCTACCCACTCCTAGCCTTCTGATTTCTTGACTATTGTCTCCATTTTGGTTAATGACTGTGCCGAGGTATTGATACTCCTTGACAGGTTCACTGTCCTCATTGTCAACTGTAAAGTTACATAAATCTGTTGTCATTACTTTAGTCTTTTTGACGTTCAGCTGTAGTCCTGCTTTTGTGCTTTCCTCTTGAACTTTCATCAGCATTCGTTTCACATAATTACTGGTTTCTGCTAAGAGTATGGTATCATCTGCATATCTTAAATTATTGATGTTTCTCCCACCAATGTTCACACCTCCTTCATCTTGGTCCAATCCTGCTTTCCGTATGATATGTTCTGCGTATGGATTAAACAAATACAGTAGGGCCCCGCTTTCTGGCGTTCCTCTTTCTGGCATTCCGCTGATGCAGAGGCTTTCAGTTAGGGGAAATTCCCCATTTTAAAGCCGATTTTGCATTTTTTTGGCATTTTGTGGCATTTTTGCGCGACGCGACCCATTATAGTCAATGGGTTCCGCTTTACGGCGATTTCCGCTTTATGGTGGGGGCCTGGTCCCTAACTCGCCGTATAAGCAGGGCCCTACTGTAGGGTGATAAAATACAACCCTGTCTCACACCCTTTCTGATGCGAAACCAATCCGTTTCTCCATATTCTTACAGTAGCCTCTTGTGCAGAGTACAGGTTGCGCATCAGGACAATCAGATGCTGTGGCACCCCCATTTCTTTTAAAGCATTCCATAGTTTTTCATGATCTACACAGTGAAAGGCTTTGCTGTAATCTATAAAGCACAGGGTGATTTTCTTCTGAAATTCCTTGGTCCGTTCCATTATTCAGCATAAGTTTGTGATATGATCTCTGGTGCCTCTTCCCTTTCTAAATCCAGCTTGGCTGTCTGGCATTTCTTGCTCCATATATGGTAAGAGCCTTTGTTGTAGAATCTTGAGCATTACTTTACTTGCATGGCATATCATACTTTGGACACATAATGAGAAGACAGGATTCACTAGAAAAGACCTTAATGCCGGGAAAAACAGAAGGGAGTAGAAAAAGAGGAAGGCCAAACAAGAGATGGATTGATTCCATAAAGGAAGCCACAGACCTGAACTTACAAGATCTGAACAGGGTGGTTAATAGCAAATGCTATTGGAGGTTGCTGATTCATAGGGTCGCCATAAGTTGAAATCGAATTGAAGGCACATAACAACAATAAAAGATATGCTGATCTGTCCCCCTCCCCCCAGCTCCCTGAAAAGCAGAATGAAGATGCATTTCTAGTAGTCATTTGTTAAACATTTTAGACAAACTCTCCCTGGCACCATTCAAATTTTTTTAACCCTCATTCAGTGCCAGGGAGACAGGATTTGTAGCCTTTGTTTCTATGTTAATGATCAGCTCAATTTAAGCATAAAAGCTCTTGCTTTTCATCTTGCTCACTAAGAATCTCTGCAACCCCTACAGAGAACACATTTTTTATTTTTCTCTTTTCTGCCTTTTATTTTCTCTCAGCTGTGAAAAAGGCAAATTCCATGCTAGGGATCATTAGCACAGGTATTGGAAGTAAAACTGCCAATACCATAATGCTGTTATACAAATCTATGCTGCGGCCACATTTGGACTACCTGTGTACAGTTCTGATTGTCTCACCACAAAAAGGATATTGTAGAGCTGGAAAAGGTTCAGAAAAGGGCAGCCAGAATGATCCAGGGTATGAGCAACTCCCCTATGAGGAAAGGTTGCAGCATTTGGAGCTTTTTAGTATAGAGACAAGGCTCGTAAGAGGTGACAAGGTAGGAGTGTATAAAATTATGCATGGCATGGAGAGAGTGAATAGAGAGTTTCCCCCCCTCTCTCATAACACTAGAACTCATTCAATGAAGCTCAATGTTGGATGCTTTAGAACAGACAAAAGACGTTTCTTCTTTTCACAGCCCATAGTTAAACTGCGGAATTCACTCCCACAGGAGGCAGCAATGGCCACCAACTCAGATGGTTTTAAAAGAGGATTAGGCAAATACATGTTGGATAAGGCTATCAGTGGCTACTAGCCACGATGGCTCTGCTCTGCTTCCACAGTTGGAGGTAGTACTCTTCTGAATACCAGTTGCCTGAAACATCCGAAGGAGAGTGTGCTCTGGTGCTCAAGTCTTGCTTGCAAGCTTCCCATGGGCATCTGTTTGGCCACTGTAAGAACAGAATTCTGGACTAAATGGGCCATTGGCCTGATCCAGGAGGCTCTTCACTCTGGTGCTGAAAAGGTCTCAAGACCGCCATAATCACCCCCAATGAATCCCAGCGTCGCAGCATAAGAACAAGCATTCCAGTCTCTCTTCACTGTCCAGCAGCTAGCCAGACCCTTCACATCCCCCCACCATTCCTCCTGTACAACACAGCAGCCATCAACCTTCTCCCCTGGCTCCTGTTTTTAAGCAAATTAAGCCTCTCAGGTCTAAGAAGAGCCCTGCTGAATCAGGCCAATGGCCCATCTATACCAGCATCTTGTTCTCACAGTGGCCAACCGGAGCTGCCCTTTTCTTCTTTTTGCTGTGAGCCCAAAAATGTAGGTTCTTCTTTTCTCACCACTCGGAGCCCCCCGTTTCAGCCACCCCACGTTTTATTTATTTATTTAAATTATATCCCGCCCTTCCTCCCAGAAGGAGCCCAGGGCGGCAAACAAAAACACTAAAAGCACTTTTAAAACATCTTAAAAACAAAATATCTTTAAAAACGTATTAAAACAAAACATGTTTAAAAAAAAATTAAAAAAACAATTCCCGCATAGATGCAGACTGGGATAAGGCCTCTACTTAAAAGGCTTGTTGAAAGGGGAAAGTCTTCAATAGCCGCTGAAAAGGTAACAGAGATGGTGCCTGTTTAATATTTAAGGGGAGGGGATTCCAGAGTCCCAGTTCTGCTTCCTATGTTGTGTGGAGCGGACTTCCTGATAAGAGGCCCTCACCTGCAGTGCAGTGATCAGCTAGGTATATAAGGTGTAAGATGATCTTTCAGGTATCCTGATCCCAAACTGTGTAGAGCTTTGTACACCAAAACTAGAACCTTGAACTTGACCCGGTAGCTAATGGGCAGCCAGTGCAATTCTGTCAGCAGCAGAGTGACATGTTGGTGATACACTGCCCCAGTAAGCAGTCATGCCGCCACATTTTGCACCAACTGCAGCTTCCAGACCAACTTCAAGGGCACCCCCACATAGAGTGCATTACAGTAAACCAGCTTGGAGGTTACCAGTGCATGGATAACAGTGATCAGGCTATCCTGATCTAGAAACGGCCACAGCTGTCTTACCAGCCAAAGCTGTAAAAGGCACTTCTAGCCACTGAGGTCACCTGGGCCTCTATTGACAAAGATGGATCCAGGATCACCCCTAGTCAGTCAGTCAATGTATTTATATACCGCATTTTCAACAAATACAAAGTGGTTCACGTAAACAACAGACAGCCTAAATACAGTAGTATGGTAACAATATATAATAAAAAGTACAATATCGCTACAACACTTAAAAATTTAGTATACCTCAAAATGTAAATGAGCATAAGGCTCACCAATGAGGCTCAAGTAAAAATATCCAGTAACTTCATATCCAAATGAGCCAGTGTGGTGTAGTGGTTAAGGTGTTGCACTACAACCTGGGAGACCAGGGTTCGAATCCCCACACAGCCATGAAGCTCACTGGGTGACCTTGGGTCAGTCACTGCCTCTCAGCCTCAGAGGGAGGCAATGGTAAACCACCTCTGAATACCACTTACCATGACAACCCTATTCCTAGTGTTGCCTTAAGTTGGATCAACTTGAAGGCAGTCCATTTCCATTTTCATATCCAAAAGGAATCCCAAAGCTGATTATGTTAGCAGCTAGCAATCTCTTCTACCCACCCCCCAGAAAATAGCCACACCCCTGTTGACAAAAGTCTCTCTCTCCCCTCAGTTATTCCTCCAGATTACAAACCTGCTCTTTCAGAGGGAGTATGACCCCATCCAAAGCAGGCAACTGACCAATTATCTGAATTTGGGAACCACCAACTCACAGCACCTCCGTCTTGCTAGGCGTCAGACTCAGTTTATTGGCCCTCATCCAGCCCGGTCCAGGGCTTGCACGGCCTCTCTGGATTCAGATGTTACAGATAAATAGAGCTGGATATCATCAGTGCAGTGCTGACACCGCACCCCAAAATCGCCTGCTGACCACTTTCCAGTTGCACCTTTTTGATTCTTGCCATAAACTTTCCCAAAGTCCCACAAATCACTACCCAAACTCCTTCCTGCTTCTGGAAACTTTCCCTTCCTGTCCTAAAGCAAGTCACACCTTCATCACCCTTCAGCCAGATTCTGCCTCCTTCCCACCTCTTTCCCTGACTAACTGCGTTGCGTCCCAGTTCACTTTCTTCTCGAACTCTTTGTTCGTTCAAAACTTTTATTGACTCTGTTCCGCTTCTCTAGAAAATGCAACAGTCACCTTTTTAATATAATAAATGTACTCTTGCTCTGTCAAGTTGTCCAGGTCCCAACATCAAAAGATCCCTAGAATTGAGTGTCAGGATTGCATGTGAGAATTGCAGGCTTCATAATATCTCCTTATTCCCATTTTCCTCCTCTCAAGGAAACTGTGTGTGTCCCCTAAGGATGGAGGCAGACCTGGGTGACAAACCTATTTGGAGAGAGGCAACATGCAGAGAGACAACATGCAGCCTTCTGTAAGGAGAGGGGATTCTGTCACATGATTGGCCCATTCAAATCATTTCTGGCGCAGGGATATGGAAGGTGGACTAGCCCCACTGCTGTGAGCTCAGGCCAACTGGAAGCAGGCAAAGGCAGACCAATAAATCATACAGACATAAAATGATCAGCCTCCTCAGTGTCTGGGTGCAGTAGTCTGTCATGATTTATTTTTCATTGCCCACTACTAGCCATTCTCTCCTGGTTCAGTGTACGACATGAAGAATTACTGCCTTTAGAGGACACCCCAACAGCTGGTTCTTTTACCTTTCAGAACCAGCTGCCCTTATTTGAACAAAATGCTTTTTAAAAGAAAGGATTCCAAAGGCATGTGCAAACGCCAAAGCTCTTTACAGTTAAGACAATAAGCTAATTGTTGCACGAATTTCCTTCTCCCCAATTACTAGCTATATATAGCAAGCCTGTTGCCTACACAAGGACTCCTCCCTTGTGAAAGCAACTCCGGAAACTTTCACATTGTTTTTTTCATCCTTACCCAACTTAAGAAACTGTCTCATGCCCAGTCGGACCATTGGTCTATCTAGCTCAGTATCGTCCGCAATGACTGGCAGCAACTCTCCAGGGTTCAGGCAGGAGTCTCCCCGCCCTACCTGGAGATGTCAGGGATTGAACCTGGGACCTTCTGTGTGCAGAGCAGATGCTCTATCCACTGAGCTACGGCCCTGTGCTTTATGATACGCTATACCACACACTACATAGGAGCAGGCCTGGGTGTGCAAATGGCGTGAATTTGCAGCTCCAATCCCATCTCTTCAGTGTTGTTCTAGAATATACATTTCCAAACACGTTTCATTCACATATTATTACGTGTAGGGCTGTAATGTGCAAAGAGGCTCATAAGCCTGATTCTTCAAACAGATGCGTTGCTTACTTAATAACATGTAATTTTATTTATTTATTTATTTATTATTTTATTTATACCCCTCCCTCCCAGCAGGAGCCCAGGGCGGCAAACAGAAACACCAAAAACACTTTAAAACATCATAAAAAGACCTTAAAATACATTAAAACAAAACGTTAAAAACATCTTAAAAAAAACTTTAAAAACATCTTTTTAAAAAAAGGGTTAAAGATATTAAAAGACATATTAAAAGCAATTGTAACACAGATGCAGACTGGGATAGGTCTCTACTTAAAAGGCTTGTTGAAATAGGAAGGTAGGTGCAGAAAAGATAACAGAGACCTTGCACTAATATTTAAGGGGAGGGCATTCCAAAGGTGCCACTACGTTAAAGGTCCACTTCCTATGTTGTCTGGAACCGACCTCCTGATAAGATGGGATCTACTGGAGGCCCTCACCTGCAGTGCAGTGATCGACTGGGTATATAAGGGGTAAGATGGTCTTTCATGTATCCTGGTCCCAAGCTGTATAGGGCTTTGTACACCAGAACTAGAACCTTGAACTTGGCCTGGTAGCAAATGGGCAGCAAATGGCATGACTGCTGACCCACAGGGCAGTCTAAGTTATGCCATAGGGTGGTTCGTGGATAATACGGTATAACCTCATTATTTATACAGCCCCATCAACGTGCATGGGTGATGTAACAATACCAAAACCAGACAGGACTACAAGAAGCTTGCAATCTAAAATGTGATAATAGGTAGAGGCAAAGAGGGAGAGGAGGAACGTGGAAGATAAATGGGAAAGCAAATGCTTTCAGTAGAGCAGGGACGGGGAAGCTGTGGCCCTCCAGATGTTGCTGGACTCCATCAGCCTCAGCCAGCATGGCCAATGGTCAGGGATGATGGGAACTGCAGTCTAACATCTGGAGGGCTGCAGGTCTGTCACCCCTGATGTACAGCAGAGGACATTGCTTTACGCCAGGTCATTGGATTGCCCACATAGCTCAGTATTGTCTACTCTGATTGGCCACAGCTTTCTAGTGTCTCAGGCAGAGGTCTTGCCCTTGACTCCAAACAGACCCTTTTTAGGCTTATTTTCAGTAAAGGCTATACAGAGAAGACGAATTTCAAGGAGAGAGAGGGAGGGAAGCAGTATGCCACACTGATGACCTCTTTTGGACAAAGGGTGATGGCACGACTGCAATGAAAATTCCTCATCCATGCATATATCAAAATCCAGTTGACTTATTTCAGGTCTTTGATTTTCCTTCCAAATGTAAACGTTCCCTTTTCCCTTCCCAGAGATACAGGGCCCAATTGTAAACCAAACCACGCTGGTGCATTGCAGATGCAAATATTGCTGCATCCATAACGCTCTTTCAGTAGCCAGAACTTCTACCCAAAACTGTTCTGGAACTTAGTTTCTCTACATTAATCACAGAACATCAAGCACTCAAGAGCTTTTGAAAGATGCAGCAGTTTATTTGTGTTAATTACAAGTCTGGCAACAATTTCATTTTCACATTAGGAAGTGATACATCTTTTGGGGAGTAGGGAGTGGAAAAAGGAAGATGTGTGACAAACTTTATTTGACACAGTATTCCTATCTTGTTTGATCATTTGGACAAAGATTTTTTTTTTACACTGGTCAAAATCTAAGTTTGGCTTTGAACATCAGGCACCTACTAAAGAGGCACAGCAGGAGGAAACTTCCCATCCTTTAGGTATTGGGCAGGGGACCCAGTCTCCCCACAAAGTAGAAATAGGTGCCCTCCAAGGGCCATTGAAGGCAAAGACTTTGATTGATTTCAGATTAAAAAAATAATAATCAGGATTGCACTCAGAGTTCTGTATGTGATGCTGATGAAGATACCAAGAGTTCTGGCCACTTTGGGAGGTCAGGATATGGACTTCAAAGAGGAGTAATTCCCACCACAAACACAACAGGAACATAGGAAGCCATGTTATACTCTATCAAATCATTGGCCCATCTGGCACAGTACTGTCTACACTGAACTGGAGGTGGGTCACCAGGACTTTTAAACTGAGGTCTCACCCAGCCCTCTCTGGAGATGGTGGGGATCGAATCTTACTGTGCAAAGGAGATGCTCTACTATTGAGCTGTCCATGAAATAAAAGAAGCAAAGAGTAAGGACTGTTTCTCCATCATCTCTTAATTTCTCCCGTCGAACCTGCAAAAGGATTCTAAGGATAGGTATTCAGATATTTTGTACATTTGGGGAAGGACCGTAGCTCAGGGGCTGAGCATCTGTCTTGAGCGCAGAAGGTCCCAGGTTCAATACCAGCAATCCCAGGTGAGGCTGGGAGTGACTCCTTGCCTGAAACCCTGGAGAGCCACCGCCAGTCAGTGTAGACAATACTGAGCTAGATAGATCAATAGCGTGACTCGGTATAAGGCAGCTTCCTATGTCCCCAGAGTGGAAGAGCATCCCAGGCAAACAAAGAACCCTTTTGCAGCGGATGCCACTGCGATCTCCCTGGAAAGCCATCCACATCCACTGTACAAGTCCACATAGCTCCCAGCCATCCTTGTTGTCTGACAATGATTAGCGTGGCCTGAAATAAACACTCCAGATCTGGGTTGAAGCCAGGTGCCCAACAAATCCCACAGCAAGCAGTCTTGGGAGCAAGCCAAAATTAAGTCCAGCAGGACTTTTAAAAAGGTGCGGTTGTGTGGATAATCAAGGCACACTGAACATCCATAGTGAAAAGTATACAACAACGAATAGTGGTGGGCAGCGTATGGATCCCAGCAGATCTGGACAGTTTGCTACAGCGGCTGGCTGGCAGCCAAGCTGCACAATTCATTGGCCTATATGGTTGTGGCCTGCGTTGAATATGTGCCAGGTATCATGCCTGTTGGGAAAGCCAAGATGCTTGTTAAAAAGAAAGATGAATTTTAAAGCAGTGTAAACGGGGGGGGGAGGGGAGGGAGAGTTTGGCTTTGAAAGCATAAGCAGAAAACATATTCCTTATTCCAGTTACAATGAGGAAGATCCACAAAAAGGAAGAGACTACCATAATTAGAATAATGGGTGCATAAACATGAGCATGCACTCAGACGGGGGTGTGCATGTGTGCCCACGCATGTGCAAGTGTATCAGACAGCTACCCACATAAGCATTGCACAGGTGATAGGCAACTCTGCCCCATTGTGTGGGCAGTCGTCACTGAAGAAAAGTTCTTCTCCCTCTCTCATAATACTAGAACTCGTGGACATTCAAAGAAGCTGAATGTTGGAAGATTCAGGACAGACAAAAGGAAGTACTTCTTTACTCAGCGCATAGTTAAACTATGGAATTTGCTCCCACAAGATGCAGTAATGGCCACCAGCTTGGATGGCTTTAAAAGAAGATTAGACAAATTCATGGAGGACAGGGCTATCAATGGCTACTAGCCGTGATGGCTGTGCTCTGCCACCCTAGTCAGAGGCAGCATGCTTCTGAAGACCAGTTGCCGGAAGCCTCAGGAGGGGAGAGTGTTCTTGCACTCGGGTCCTGCTTGCGGGCTTCCCCCAGGCATCTGGTTGGCCACTGTGAGAACACGATGCTAGACTAGATGGGCCACTGGCCTGATCCAGCGGGCTCTTCTTATGTTCTTATGTTAAGCATCCACCCACTTGCCTGCATCATTTTAACTGGTTACGTAAGTCAGAAGAAGGCTGCACCACTTGTGACCTACTGCGCCAAATGCAATGCCACCAACCTGCTTGCCAGCTATCCTTTTTCCCCCCTGCCTTCCTAGGAGTACAAAAGTGGAACTAAAATTAAAAATGGAGGTTTATCCTCTTGGCGGATCCCCATCTGTCTGTGCATTCAGATTGGTTTGAAGAGCTGACTGCTGCCAAATAGGAGATGAAGACTATGTAAACATATGTGAGTGTACGAAGCACCCTTATGGCAAATCAGACCATAGGTCCATCTAGGCCAGTACTGCCAGAAGTGCAGCCCAGCCGGGTCAGACCAAAGGCCTATCTCATTCAGAACCATATTTTCCAGAGTGGCCAACCAGCAGGACTCGAGGGCAACAATCCTATCCAGCATCTGGTATTCAGAATTATACTGTCTTTGATCCTGGAGGTAGTATATGACCACCATGACTAGCAGCCATTGTCTGCTAAGGAGTTAGCCAATATGGTGCCTTCCAGATGTTGTTGGACTCCAATTCCCACAAGCCCCAACCAGCAGGGCCTATGGTAGGGGATTATGGGAGCTGTAATCCAGCAACATTTGGAAGGGACCACAGTGGATAACCGTGGTCTATGATGAGTAGCAAAAACTCTTAACGTCTCAGGCCTGCTACCAGAGATCCTTTTAACCAAAGGTATGAGGGATTGAACTTGGGACCTTTGGTATGCAAAGTATGTGCTTCTACCATTGAGCTATGGCCCCTCCCAACTGCATTGCTTCAGTGAATGCAGCCCTGTCCTGGCTTTTAGAACTGACTGTGCATCTTGGGATACTTAGAGCAGCCTACGCCATTCCACAGGAATGCGATACATTCATTATTAGAGCAAAGATTTAAGACACAAACAAACTCCTTTTGTATATTAGGAGCAAAGAGAGGATGTCACAACTACGGCTGCAATGATTAAATCGATTTTGTCAGTTACACTAACTGATAAACAATATATTTTTAACCAGAGCTTGGAAAAGTTACTTTTTTGAACTACAACTCCCATCAGCCCAATCCAGTGGCCATACTGGCTGGGGCTGATGGGAGTTGTAGTTCAAAAAAGTAACTTTTCCAAGCTCTGTTTTTAACCAACTAAAAAAAAGGTCCCACCAGTTAATTGGGCAGATTTTTAACAAAGTATTACGAATATAAAAACAGTGGATGGCAAGCACCATTTTAAAAGAGACCTACTCCCAGTATCTTTCTCAAAAAGAATACCTCTTCTGACTTGTTGCACATATAAAATAAAAAAGGAAATATGCCTTTTGCCTAGAAATATTCTGTTTACCCATATGCATATTTAATAGATAGACTAATACAATTTGTTAAAAATGTCTTTAATCGGGTTGCAACCCTAGTTAAAACCACATCTTGCTTTTTGTTCACCATCGTAAGATCACGTTGGGAACCCATTTTAAAAAGGCTTCTAGGTGATATCCTACATTAGGCGAATGCCTAAAGGAGACTCACTGACATCAATGGATATAAATCCATTGATTTCCATGGCTGTACTCTTGAATATGACTACTGTTGGTGATCGCTCTCTGTGTTTTACATAATGCAGATTTTCATCTGCAGTAACTAAAAAGTAGGTCACCTAATTAAAAAATACAGTATTAACACTTTTTAAAAAAAACGACACACAGGAGATTAATTTGTTTCCGAAGGCTTCTAGTGTCCACTTGAGGTACCTTGTTTGGGTTTTGTCAAACTGACATTGCTTGAATATCTGAAAGAAAGAAAGAAAGAAAGAAAGAAAGAAAGAAAGAAAGAAAGAAAGAAAGAAATTATATTACTAGTCCACAAGACTGCAAGTCATGATGTAGGCTGCAGGAATTAAATAGGCTAACTGCAGATCGCTGGTGCTTTGTTGGTCAAACATTGACGTAGTTCTTCCATATACATGTTGCTAGAGCAGCACAGGGATTTGTGACAGAAAAAGGCTCCCAAAGTATTACAGGGAAGTGTGAATTACTGGGATCACAGACTGAGGGAGAAGTTACCATACCACAGAACGGGTAGCCTACATGGTGTCCACCAGATGTTAGGGACTACAGTTCCCATCATTCCTGTGATGCGTCCTATCATTGGCCATGCTGGCTGGGGCAGATGGGAGTTGTAGTCCAAAACATCTGGACAGCACCATGTTGGCTATCTTTGTCGTACAAGTTAGCCACTACAAGGGGTGCTGCAATTTGTGTATGGTGCAAAGCAGAGTATTGCATTAGTTGTTAGCAGAGCCACTTAAATAATACAGATAGTGTTTAAAGAAAAGATCCTGATAACACCTTACTGAGTAAACTGAACAAAAAGTGTATAATTAGGGGAGAAATGAACATATGAGTTTTTTATTTCTTAGTTTACTATTTATTTATTTATTTATATCCCACACTTCCTCCCAGTAGGAGCCTAGGGCAGCATTGTTTAGCACTGTACAGAGCAAGGAGACATTCAGCCAAACAAAAGTAGGAAAACTCCCTCAGAACCACACAGCCAATCAGAGCACATGCTCCCTCAGCAAAGATCATTCCACTCTGTCTGATTGCTAAGTAACACCTCCACTCCACCCCACCCTGTTGGTTGGATGACTTACTGATAACAGAATTGACTCTTAAGTTAACTAATGATCCCTGCTGTTGCACTTCCGACAGTAGTTTGAGAAGCACTTAAATACTTACTTTTGATTGTCAGTTCATTTTAGAACAGGCCGGTCACTGCTCCGGTCGCTGGATCCAGGTCAATGTCATAGAAACAAGGCCTAGTGGGAAGTCCTGGCATTGTGCTCATCTGGAAGGAATGAAAAATTGCATTGAAAGGAACTTGCAGCTTGGAAACAAGAGTAATGAACACAAAGAGCTTCCTTGCTGGATCAGACTTAGGTCAGTGGACCAACAGCTGCTTGAAGCTCATGTCCTATTCCCAGCAGGAAGACCAATAGCAATGCAAAGACAATTTAACTCTGCCTGCTGGCCGGAGGGCTGAAAAGCCACTGGCAATTTTATGCCTCCCCTCCTAGGAATAATTTCATCAGCACAACTAGGGATGGTGTAAAATATTCACAAAATTGGATTTGGCATTGAATTCTAGGACAGTCTGCAAGTTTGTCTCATTGAATAGGCTTCCACTCTCTGTGTCTGTTGGAGACACCGTAATTTTTTTAAAAAAATCTGCGCCGAGAACTACGTAAGTATTTTTGTAATCAGCTATTGCTGTATACATTATATAAATTATACAGCAGCATAAGGAATAATGAAAAAGTACATCATTTTTCAGAAAAAATAACAAGGGAGAACAGGGAATCGCGATAACTAGTAGAACACAATTTATGGCGAATCATAACTGGCAGCCCATTTGACTAATTGAAAAATGAAACGTAATCAGGTAGCGAACCCCATTCCTAAGCACAACTAACATTTGCTCAGGGACTTCACAAGGAGGAAGGTGCGGGACTTCCTTGTGTTATCCATCAACAGGTGGGCAAAGCTAGACTTCTTCTGAGCAAAGAGCCCACCAGAAATGGGGAATGAAACGAAAGAGAGAGTGTGGCTCTGTCTGCTCACTAGTCCAGTATTCCCACAAAAGCTCCCATCAAAATTGCCACCTGCCCTCTTGGTTGCTGCAAACAGGCTCCAGCTGTTTGAGAGCTCTCTGGAAAACTACGAGAGGAAAGCTCTTCAGCAGATTAATGCCTCCCAGCCTCAGTTCCTCATCTATAAAGACTAGGGCCAGGATGGGAAATCCGTGGCCTTCCAAATTCTGCTGGACTCCAACTCGCAACAGCCCAAGCCAAGACGGCCAATGGTCAGGGATGATGGGAGCTGGAGGCCAGCGACATTCAAAGGGCACCAGGTTCCTTGACCCCTGGGCTAGAGGAAGTGTTAGTGAGCTCAAGATAAAAGACTGCAAGACACTCTGAGCAGCCATGATGGAGGGAGTATGCCTCTGAATGCCAGCTACTGGGAATCGCAAGTGGGGAGAATGCTATTGTGCTCAGGTCGTGCTTGCAGGCTTCCCATTGGGGCATCTGGTTGGCCTCTGTGAGAACAGGGTGCTGGACTAGATGGGCCACTGGCCTGATCCAGCAGAGATATTCTTACGTTCACCACAAACGTGATTTAAGATGAGCCCTACAGAACACCAAAGGCCTATGGTTATATCCAACGTAGTGCTAAGTCTCTTGTCCCATGCTTATGCAACACTCTCTTCCCCCCACCCCCATCTGATCTAGAGGTTCCCCCAACCCTCTGGAGCAGATTTGAGGAGGGTATAGCGCACACACCGGGGAGGAGAGGGAGCAAAAGACCGGTTGCGCTAGTGACAATCCTTGCACTGACGAGACAGGTTAATTGAATGCTGCCCTTATCAATCCCAGCCTCCTATCTCCCAAAGCGGCCATCAAAGTGTCTCCAGTCAATCTGGGCCCTGCTAAGCCAGAGGAACCATCAACGTTAGTAAATAGCAGAGCAGCCATGACTGGGCAAAATGGATGACAAAGATTGAAAAGTACAAATCTGGGCAAGCTGCTTGGAACTTTGCAGTGGTAGTCGCAGGAGACACTGGCACCTTGGGTGATTAATAAGAACCTGATAAGGCTGGTGTTTTTGTTATTATTATAATTATTTATTAGATTTTTTAGTAGCTTGATACTCAAAGGTCCCCAAGAAGCTTACACAATGTTAAAACAAAACAAATAAAACACACTATAAAAACATAACAATCAACAGCAGCAAAACAATAGCAATAGCACCCCCCATGCAGCCACAGGAAGGTTTAGCTGCGTATTAAAAACAAAGCATCATCTCAATCTATCAAATGCCTGGGAGAAAAGGTACGTCTTTACCTGGTGCCAAAAAGATGTCAATGACGGGGATGGAGATGGAGAGCCACAAGTGAAAAGGCTCTCTCCCTTGTCACCACCCTCCTAGCCTCCCCTCAGAGGGGGACCTGGAGAAGGGCCTCAGAGGGAGATCTAAGGGTCTGGGTAGGTTCATATCAAGGAGAGGCGTTCCAGAAGATATTGGGGTCCTGAGCCGTAAAGAGCTTTATAGGTCAAAACCAGCACTTTGAATTGGGCTTGGAAGCTTACAGGTAGCCAATGTAATTGGGAAGAGGATAGGTGTATGCATTCTGCACTAACTGAAGCTTCCAATCATTTTCAAAGGCAGCCCCACGTAAAGCACATAGCAGTAATCCAACCTTGAGGTTACTAGAGCATAGATAGGTTAAAGAAAACATCATGCCCAATAAGGTGCTGAACAGATAAACAACAGAATCACAACAGACATGGAATTATAAATGTTGTTGGACTGTTTTAAAGACAATCCTGGAAGATGTCAAAGTGATCTGAGTGAAGGACTGCCGAGAAAACAGAGGTCCCAGGGGTACTTTCCCATCTTACATGGGTTTGTCTGCGCAAATAATGAAACTGATGGTAAATTCTCTTCTAGTACCTGACCGCTATAAATTCTGTTCAGGGAATCATTTCTCTTTCTCTTTTCTTTCCTTGCTGCTGCCTGTCCAACTCTTCTTCCTGCTCTGGTTGAGTAACTTTATTCCAAAATGCTGGGAAACTTCAAAATTAGGGTACATGATGGAACTTAGGCTGTGTACACACCATACATTTAAAGCACATTCCCTCCCACCTACCAAGAATCCTGGGAACTGTAGTTTGTTAAGGATGCTGGGAGCTGTAGCTCTGTGAGGGATAAACTACAGTTCCCAAGATCCTTTGGTGGCGAGGGGGATGTGCTTTAAATCTATGGTGTGCATGCAGCCTTAGTAATTCTGTTTGGTACTAGGTAGGCTGGATAGGAGATAGGAGGCCAAACCTTCAGTTGGAAACAGCAAGCCTAAAGACCTCATTCAAATGACTCTGACTGATTGCTCTGTTAATGCCATTCTTAATCCATATTATGTGCCAAGTACTGGATTCCTCTCTTACACTGCTTTACATTGCTGTGTTTTGCTTCCAAGTTCAGAATATCATTATCTTCCACATGAAGAAAATAATACACTGTGAATGAAGCACTGTACGACCAATAAACCTATTGATTCGTTTCAGTTACAGATGCTAACTTCCCAGCTGGTGCATTCCTGCCACTTACCAGGAAGGAGAAGGGCGAGGTGGGCGGGGAGTTGGGCATGGTGTGAATGCACCACTGGAGCCACTCCAGTGGTCCCACCACCCCAACTCTCCCTTCTCCTGGCCCATCCCATCTCCCACATGGTAAGCAGCAGTGACACACTTGCCAGCAGGCTAGCACTGCATCTCCACGCCACCAGGCAAGCCGTTTCTGATCCATACTTACATCTTGTAGAAGTGAATTCATAGAAACATAGAATAGTAGAGTTGGAAGGATCCTATAAGGCTATCTAGTCTAACCCCCTACTCAGTGCGGGAATCCAACTTAAAGTATACCCGACAGATGGCTGTCCAGCTGCCTCTTGAATGCCTCCAGTGGTGGAGGACCCACCACCTTCCTGGGTCACTGGTTCCATTGTCGTACTGCTCTAACAGTTAGGAAGTTTTTCGTGATGTTCACTCAAAATCTGGTTTCCTTCAAGTTGAGCCCATTATTCCATGTCCTGCACTCTGGGACAATCA
The DNA here is from genome assembly GCF_030035675.1 of Rhineura floridana. Taxonomy (NCBI): domain Eukaryota; kingdom Metazoa; phylum Chordata; class Lepidosauria; order Squamata; family Rhineuridae; genus Rhineura; species Rhineura floridana. The sequence continues at coordinate 224,375,135 of NC_084481.1, forward strand.
AGAAGAGATCGTGGCCCTCCTCTGTGTGACAACCTTTCAAGTACTTGAAGAATGCTATAATATCTCCCCTCAGTCTTCTGAAGGCTAAACATGCCCAGTCCACTATTAAACTATACACTGTGTGAAGAAGACTAGCCGTTGTCTGCTTTAAGCTCCCACCCTGCAGTTTCCTGGAATGACCCCAGGTTCTTGTATTTTGAGAGACAGAGAAAGAAAAAAAACACTATCCACTTAGGTGGTCAGAGAATTACCTGTTCAGGACCATGAAATAAAGCTCTAAGCTTTGCTGAGATACGAGTCCCTGCTCCTAGGATCTTAATCCTTGCTGCCTGTATGATTCAGCAGCTGAGTCTCAAAGCAAGACAAAGCTGCAAATCAGTTGGTATATGCACTGGTTTTTTTTGTTTTTTTGGCTAGGATACGTCTGAAGCAACATCACATTTTTATGCAGTACTTAAAAAGACTTGCTTCACATATAAGAGATCATAACCCTTAATCAGTTTTATTCTTTCTGCAGGTGTACGAGGCTCTCAAGAGATATTTTAAAAAGATTAACACAAGCACTAAAAAAAAAAGTGAAGGTTTCCAATGAGTGGCATTACAGATTTAAAAAACAACATACACACACAAAACAACCCACAAAGTAGATCTCTTATACCCTGAAAATGGCTCCCATCTGTCCCAAAACATTACAGGAATTAATTCTGAACCGTATATGCTTTTTGTAAGACTGGTTCTTCTTAACCTCCTCTGATTGCAAACTGATGCTGTGTGTGTGTAGGAACAGTGAGTGGTTATGTATGGATTCACCCAAGAACTGTGAGACCTTAGTGACTAATAAATCTATTATGGCATGACTTTTCGAGCAACTCGTTCTTCCCACCAGAATAAGCGTGCATTGTCTAGAACTCCATTTAGAGGGCCCTAACATTTGCCTTCGCAGCTGGGATTTCAGCTTCAGTACTGAAAGGGTACTTCTGCAGGCAAACGACACAACAGGTTAATAGAGGTTAGAATAATCACACAGCTGCAGATGGAAGCAGCGTGCATTATAGAAAGGGCTCTAAAACTGTCAAAAGAAGTCGACCGTAACAAGCTCACCGACCAGCCAAGCTGTCTAATGGCTGGCTTAACCATTCGCCCTAGAAAATAAGCAAGTACAACAAGGAAGAAGCAAATCCTCAGTGCAAGAGACGTCCTATTATCTTTTTTGGATTTGTAACTCTCTAGCACTATTCAATCAGAACAGGCAGGGAAGGGTTACTTAATCTTGTGAGTAGGAGAAACAGGATTTTTCGCTTAATCTTCAAGCTGCCCTTGCCTTATACCAAACAGTTTACAGAACTCTGCTCACTGGGTTTGACTTAAGCCTGCAATCCGACACACACTTACCTGGGAGTAAGCCCCACTGAACACAGTGGGATTTACTTCTGAGTAAACATGTCATTGAAAGATTTGGGCAGCTCCCAAAAATGGCCATCAGGATACCTCTCTTGCACAGAAGCTCCATTTGCAACGTAAGACTTTTTTTTAACTGTGTCTTCTGATCTTTCTTCTCTTAAAAAAACCTTATAACCCTAAAAAAGGAGGGGGGGTAAGTGACACTGGTACCGCCCACCATATATACAGTCCATGTCCACAGATCAATGATCAATGATAGATGGTGAAGGTAAAGATTATAAGACAAGCTTAGACAAGCTTTGCAGCTGCCACTCCCAAATTTCTTCATTTAAAGCCAGTATTCCTCCATCCCTTCCCTAAGTTTGGCTCTGACAGCATGAAGATTTTAACAAACAGAAAGCAAGAGTCGTTCATAATCCAGTCACATTTACACCTATATTGCACAAGAGGGCTGCATCACCCCTCCAATAACAACAGAAATTAGTAATAATGAGCGAATTGGCCTTAAGGGGGTCTCAGACAAGGGCCACACATGGAATACTGTTTATAGTTCTGGCTGCTACACCTGAGAAAGGACATTGCAGAGCTGGAAAAGGGTAAGGAAATAGATCATCGGACAGGAGCAATTCCTCTACCAGGAAAGGTTACAACTTTTAGGACTTTTTAGTTTCAGAAGAACAGCAAGTTAAGGGGAGACATGATAGAGGTGCATAACCTTATGCATGCAACAGAGAAAGTGGACAGGGGGAAGTATTTCCTCCTCTCTCTTAATTCTAGTACCCAGGATCATTCCATAAAGTTGCACAGTAAAGGGACAGTCCGGACAGGCAAAGAGGAAGCACTTCTTCACACAATGCCAACTAAACTACTGAATTCGCTACCACAAGATGGGGTGATGCTCACCAACTTAAGATGGCTTTAGAAGGGAATTAGACACATTCATGGAGGATAAGGCTATCAGTAGCTACTCATCGGGATGGCTATTTGCTTCCTCCAGGATCAGAAGCACTGTGCTTCTGGATTCCAGCTGCTAGTGAAGAGCGGCAAGAGGGGCTTATTGCACTCAGGTCCTGCTTGTGGGCTTCCCATTGCTTGGGACCAGGATACCTGAAACAGCCTTACCCCTTATATACCCAGTTGATCACTGCGCTCTGCAGGTGAGGGCCTCCTGCAGATACCATCTTATCAGGAGATCCATTCTGCACAACATAGGAAACAGACCTTTAGTGTGGCAGCACCTACCCTGTGGAATTCCCTCCCCTTGAATATTAGGCAGGCGCCATCTCTGCTATCTTTTCAGCACCTATTGAAGACCTTCCTCTTTCAACAATCCTTTTGAGACCTATCCCAGTCTGCATCTGTGTTGGAATTGCTTTTTAATATGTTTTTAAATCTTTTTTTAAACAATATGTTTTTAACCTTTTTTTAAGATGTCTTGAAAGCTTTTAAAAATGTTTTTAAAGATGTTTTAATGTATTTTAAAGTCTATTTTTATGATGTTTTAAAGTGTTTTTGTTCGCTGCCCTGGGCTCCTGCTGGGAGGAAAGGCGGGCTATCAATCAATCAATCAATGGCAGGAAACAGGATGCTGGATTTGGCAGACCCTTTTGGCCCAATCCAGCAGCGTTCTTCTTGTGTTGTTAAGCTGTGCAGGGTGGTTGCAACAAAGCAGAAACACAAGCGCCACCTTCACTCTGTGCACCTCCAAACTGAGAGGGGAACAGAACGCCGGCGTTCTCTCAGTTCCACCCCTGCAGTCAGCAGGGCTGCAGAGGGGCATGGATATTCTCACAGTGGTGAGAAAGCACCACAACAAACAGGTGCCTGGAACTCTCTCAGGAGGTTGCAAACACTCAGGCAGGGGGCTGCAATCTTGTGTTATGCAGGTCGAATGCAAGGCTTCCTCAACAAGCCCAACTACACAGACACACAGGGCTCCTCATAATCGTAGCGTTGTGAAGGTGTATTAACAAGAGCACCGACACTGTGCTGAGTGAGTGGGTTTTAATAATGCAAAGTATAACAAGGAAAGAAAAAGATTGTGTTAATGGCCTCATGACTGATGTGTGCTTGTTCTGTTACACTGTGGGCTTACAGTTTGAAAGAGAAGGAGTGTCAGTTGAGCTGAAGACAACATTCACTTCCACTATGCTCCTAAGATGTAGCTGCAGCCACCTGAAGAAGTCTTTGGCTTTCAAAAGGCTTGTTCACCTTGCTAGGAGTAATTACACCTGCAGCTCAAAGGTAAATGGTACTTGTCCCAGGGACTCCTGGGCAATTGCATCGAGGCAGCACTCCGGCATGGCTGACTTCCATGCTATAATAACAGTCTGCTTCTGTGTTGGAATTGCTTTTTAATATGTTTTTAAACCTTTTTTTTTAAACCAATGTTTTTAGCCTTTTTTAAAAAAAAAGTCTTGAAAGCTTTAAAAAAATGTTTTTAAAGACGTTTTGTTTTAATGTATTTTAAAGTCTGTTTCTATGATGTTTAAAGTGTTTTTAGTGCTTTTGTTTGCCGCCCTGGGCTCCTGCTGGGAGGAAGGGTGGGATATAAATCAAATAAGAAATAATTCCACACGAATATGCGACCCATTTCCATGGTCTCAACCTCACTTTAAAAAAGGGGCATTATGATTGCAGAAAAACTGTTTGCAGAATACAGTTAATTGTTTGGGGGCTGTCACAGCACCAAATCAAGGGGCGTTCCACAGCTCCAAAGCACAGGGACACAGGATGATGCCTTGCAATGAATCTGAGTCTTGGTCAGACTAGCTCAGTATCGTCGACAAGGGCCGGTGGCGTCTCTCCAGGATTTCAGACAAGGAATCTTTCCCAGCCATACTTGGAGGTGGCAGGGACTGAACCTGGGACTTTTTGAACACCAAGCAAGTGTTCTACCACTGAGCCATGCCCTTCCTGTACAAGAGGCACAGCCAGGAGCTAAACTGCTGCTGGCTGTGTGAACTGGCCCAGATTTCTGTCAACAGATGAAGCTGCTTTATACTAAAAACCATGGGCCTGCCTAGCCCAGCACATTCCACTCTGACTGGCAACTCTCCAAGGTCTCGGACCTGCCTCTGACTGGAGACAACGGCAAGGACCAAACCTAGGGCCTTTTGCATGCATTCTTCATCTGAGGCCCTTCCCCTCTGAGGGAGGTGCAGGGGGTGACGAGACAAGAACGGGGCTTTTCAGTGGTGGCTCCCCGCTTGTGGAATGCTCTCCCCAGGGAGAGACGCCTAACATCATCATCATCTATTTTTATGTGCCAGGCAAAAACCTTCCTTTTTACGTGGGCTTTTGGCCTTTAATTTGAAGGGCTTTACATATCAGCGGCCTCTGTTAATGTAACAGGTCTCACAAGACCCATCTTTATTTGTACAGGCCTGTTTTTAGGTTGTGTTGTGTTTGTCGTTTTAATGGGCTTGTTTGTTATAATTGGTTTTAATTTTAACCTTATTGTGTAAGTTGCTTTGGGTTGCTTTGCAAGGAAAGTGACTAATAAATCATCATCAGTAGCAGCAGCAGCAGCCCTTGCACCAAGTGACAGACTGTTTTGCTGCAAGCAAGAGGCAGCTAGGTCAAGATTGCCTGAAAACCATCTCATACTCTGGTGGTGTGCATGCGTGCACGCATGTGTATTGAGGTCACCCATCCCTGGTACGCAGCCCCAGAGGTATTGCAGAGGCATTCCAGCCCTCAGTCCAAAAAAGGCCAGCTGCCTATACAGTTCGTAGTCCCTGTCTGCTCTAACAATGATTCTCCAGAGGCTCAGGTATTCGGTCCAAGCCCTGCTGCGGAACCTGCGGACTGAACCTCGGACCTCAAGCATGGGACTTTCTACCAGTGGGCTGCGACCCTTCCTCCTGAACATAAGCATCATTATCTTCTCAATCACCTGCTCCTTAAGTCATCAACCTTTTCCCCCTTTTAATGCTATACAGGTTTATGGGAGGAGACCGGAGGTGGGTGGCCAATCAAGCTAGTGCTACAAACAGACTTATGTAACATGCGCTGGGGATTTCAATTAAAACCCAAGCAGTCCAAATTTGGAGATGCCAAAACAAGACAAAATGTTTTAGTCTGCCGAACATTCCTGCAACATGTTCTCTGGTATAAATAGAAACGCACATCACTTTCTTTTTTTTTGCTTTTGCTAAAAAGCATATCTTAGAAGAAAGGGTGCCTCTCTCTCAAGTCTACTCTCTTCATAACCATAAGTCAGCAATATTTGCCATAAAATAAGGCCCAATCTGGATATACAAACTGTGCAACTGGGCTGCAAATTTAATAAAATGTGCTAGAAATAATAATAATAATAATTTTTATTTGTTAGTCGCCTATCTGTCCGAATTAACGGACTCTAGGCGACTTACAACAACAACATAATAAAATACAATATACAATCTAAAAACACAATCATCCATTAATCTAACATCAAAAACATCAATTAATATATCAAAAAGCTAATCTACCCCAAAATTCTTGTAGTACTACCTGAATAGCCAGGTCTTTAGAGCTTGGCGGAAACCCATCAGGGAGGAGGCATGTCGAAGATGTATTGATTGCTTAAAATAAATGTGACTTAACATATGAAACATTGAGAGTAAAACTGTTTCATATGCCTAAGACCAGGGGCAGTGATCTTCCCACTGCAAAACAGGTCCCCCCCTCTCTCCCCTCACTCCCGAGTCATTCCGAATCCATAGCCCCTTACTCCTAAAACACAGGAAAGTTATACTGAATGAGGCCACCAGCCCATGTAGCCAAGTGTTGTTTACACTGACTGGCAGCAGCTCTCCAGGGTTTCAGGCAGGAGTCTTCCCCAGCCCTATCTGGAAATGCCAGAGGCTAAACCTGGGACCTTCTGCATGCAAAGCAGATGCTCTACCCCTAAGCCACTGTTCTGCTTCATGCTTATGAGCACACATTTACAAGTGTGTGGGATACACAGAGCCCCAGGCCAAATATGACATACTGAACTGTGCTTTCTGGAAGCCAATGCAAAATGCAATCAAGAGCCCCGCAGCACAATGCAACTCATGGTTACTCAGGCACGAATCCCATTAAGCTCCAAGCACGCAAGCGTACGGCTGATCTGCACAAGCTGCAATCTGGGGCAGAAATGAGAAGGGGCAGCGCTTGCATCCACTTTGGGGGAAGGGGCTGTAGCTCAGGGGCAGAGGATCTCCCTTCTACGCAGAAGGTCTCAAGTTCAGTCTCTGGCTTCTCCAGGCAGGGTCTGGAGAGACTCCTGCCTGAAACCCTGAAGAGCTGCTGCCAGGCAGTGTAGATAATACTGAGCAGGATGGACCAGTGGTCTGTCAAGATATTTGGGGCCAAAGTTGTTGAGGGGTTAGCCCTCCTCCAGCCCACGGAGGAGCCAAAGGTCAGTGCAGGGCACCTGCCTTACACACAGGAAGTGCCAGGCTCAACTCCTAGCACCTTCCGGCAAAAGGGTATAAGAAAATAGACAAGGGGAAGGCCCAAGAGCATGAAATGCTGTGCTCAACTAGGAGCAGGCAGCACAGGTCTCAATCAGGGGTGGGGAACAGGATCTGACCAGTGGGCCATCCTGAGTTCCCCACCCCAAGCGGGCTACTTGGACAGGTAGGCGAGACAGGATTTGGCAGGGAACTTACGATGTAAGGTGTGGGGCAGGTGGGCATGGCTTCGGGAAAAATACCCTTGTGGGCCGAATGAGGACCCCCGCTAGGTCTAATTGGCTCCATGGGCTGGTGGCTCCCCATGCCTTGGCTAGATGGGCTAAAGCTCTAAGGCAGCTTCATATCTTTGCTACCAACTTAAAGCTTCCAAGGTGTAGCACTTACTGTTCCTACTAACGGATACAAGAATCCTGCACCCACACTGGCTCTGATGTCTCTGATGGGCAAGACAAAACCTGTCGGCACTCCTTTCCGCTCTGGGTCGTGGGACAGCGACAGGTGGGTTTTTGCCATGCAGATGGGCAGGCTTCCAAATCCCTGGATGATGGACAGAGGATTGTCAAGGTCCACAAAAGAACAGGGTAATGTTTCAACAGCATGCCAGTAAAACGTTATGTAATTGATCCAATTAAAGTTTGTTTGGCTCTGACATTCCTTGATTTAAACAGATCAATTCTATCTCTAATTGGTTCATCCACAGCCTGCCAGATTCTCTCTGTCAATCACATCTACATTCATCTCTTTTTCCTTCTAGTTGCTAAAGGAAGCTTTTTAAAAAAAATAGTACCACCAGTGTCTGCTATTGTGAATGGGTTGTACCGTTCCCATGCTGTAAACACATGTAGGCCAAGAATGGGGCTCCTCTGGCCCTCCAGATGTTGCTGGTCTCTATGGTTAAGCTCTTTTCTCACTAACTGCAAACTGTTATCAAGAGCTAAGGAACTCCCTGCAATGAGCCGCGTCTCTACCTGCTGCACACCTGACATCACTTATGACATCAGGTGTGGGGCAGATGGACATGGTTTAAGGCAGTGGTCATCAGCTGGTGGGTCAGGACCCACTACTGCGCCGCAGCCTGATCTAACGTGGTTCACAACAGCAGCACTACCACCACACAAATAGATGACAAAAAATGGGCCCCCAAATACATGCTAGGGGTAAAGGTGGGCTGTGGGTCTGAAGGCTGAAGACTGCTGGTCTAGGGAAAACGGACTCACAGGTCAAACTGGGACCTGGGCTGGGCCAAATCTGAATCTGTATTGTAATGGTTTTTAAGATGTTTTAAAATATGTGTTTAGTGTCCTATCACTGTTGTTTGCTGCCCTGGACTCCCTTTGGGCAGAATATAAACGTAATACTAAACACATGTTGGCCTGTAGGCTGGAGGTTCCACACTCCGGTGAGCTCAGTGAGGTGCAGCAGTATAGTGGATTGAGGAGCAAAATGGGTACAAGCTCCTCTTTGGGAGCCCACACATTTGTGTTGTCTTGAAAGCCAAGGTTTGGATTAGCATGTTGTGCGAAACAGGCCAATGCATTTGTGGGAAACACAATATATAAATCAACTGACAATGGTAATGGGAACAAAGTTTGTTGCATTTATCCTTTGCTTCATAACACAAGTTCTCCAGACAAGAAGTTCCACTGTGTTAGGCTGCAAACCTAATTCTACTTAGCTGGGAGTAATCCAATGGGATTTACTTTTGAGTAAACACATGTAGGATTGCTCTGTTAGTTTGGCTCCAACCCTAAGTCTTCACATGTGTAATATTTGCTACAAAAGAGTAACACTGCTACCCCAAAGGGAAAGTAAGTGGCCACTAATGCTGCCATTTGCAGCTCAATAACCATTAATACTTAATACGAGAAACCAATATGCAAATTGGGCTTTTTTAAATAGCAACACCACACCAGTTTAATTCCAGCAATTTAGAAGTGATGTTTCAACTGAGATCTTTAACTGGAACTATGAATGCTGTAACTTTAGGTTCTGAAGCTGTAATGAGAATGCAGCAGAAAGTGAAATTTCCAAATGTATTTTAAATGGGAATGTATGGAATTAAGCGGAAGTAACTTTGCATACCACTGGCTCAGAGAATTTTAACAAGGAATACTTTTGCATGGCAAACCTTATCCTTAAAATATAGAAACACGTGCACAAATTACAAAAGGTTAACATTCTGAACTAAGGTAGCCCAAATTTAGTGTTCAAGAAAAGTGCAATAGCATCTCTCTGAAAAAAAGATGAACATTAAGTTTATAAGCTCAAGAAATGCAAGTAGGAACAAGCCCTAATTATCAGCATTACATCAGAGGCAGATAAAGCAAGAATTAAGTACAAGCAGAACAGCAAGGTGAAGAAGTATGTTTTTCCCAAAGAAGCGTTTCCTACAAGTTTCTTCTCGTAAGAATGAATTAAGATGGACTTGGTAACGGTTGGCCAACACAGGCAAAGTGTGTAGGCAAAATCAGAACTTGTATTAAAGGATCCCAGTCTTGCAAGGATATTTGCAAGCATACCTGCTTGGTGTACAAAATAATTTTCTGTTCTGCTTCTGGCAGCAGTTCAATGTCCTCTGCCCCGTAGATAGTCTGTGCAATAATTCTTATCTTATCTAGAACTGGCAGCTAGAAAAATGGGGAAGAAACAAAGAAAAAGTCAGGCACAGCTTCCAATCCCTTACCTACCTACCATCAAGGCTTTCCAAATCAAGAAGGAATGTATCATGGCAACCTGACAGCAACAAGAACACAGTAGGGAATTTTGAAGGTTTGCATCAAGGGTGAGGAACCTCAGATCCCGGGGACAAATATGGCCCTACAGGCCTCTCTGTCTGACCCTTGGGACTCTTCCCAAGCCATGCCCCTTTCCCCAGACCCCACCTCTCACTGGCTTGGCTTTGCACCCTCCTCGGATGTTTTCCCTGGCTGAAATGTGTCCTTGAACTCTGATAATGCTTCTTACTTGTCTGGGTGGCGGACAGAGAGGGATGTGCAAGTGCATGTAGAAACTAGCTTAAGGTACAAAGGTCAAAATGTTATGCATTGCTCCACCCACTTTTGTCTCTGGCCCCACCCACCACTGGCATGCGGCCCCCAGAAGGAATGCGGCCGGCCCTTGGGCTGAACAAGATTCTCACAGATCGTTCACATGTTATGTGCAGTTTATCTAGTCAGATGCACTGGCACAAAGCACAAATGGGAAACTGCTTTAGGAGTTCGGACTCCACTGGGAAAAAATTAGTTTTGAAGCTGGCATGTGAGAGCAGTGGGTGTTCCCCTCCCCCAAAGCAAAGATATAATATTAGAACAGAAACAAAGCACAGATGTGCCTAATATCAGTACATTAGAGCTTCTCTTTTAAAGACTGTGAAGCAGGTAGGTGCTGAATCCCATTGCATATTCACTACACTCACATTTGCAGAGGTTTGAGCTTTAATGACTGCTCAAGGGACTATGTGGTCACTCCTGAGCATGGGACACTGCCAGTTATTGGTGGAGACTGCTGGATTCAGCACCTTGGACAGCTTCTGGAAAGGTCAGCCTAAAACCCAGAGTGGATTCCCTGCCCTACTGACATTGGAGCCTCCAGTCTCCACAGACACCTACTGAGCCCTAGTAGTACTTTTCCACAGCTGCACACAGAGCAAGGATGGAAGTGTGCACAGTGGAGTCCTTCAGCTTCCTTTCTTCCTTTTAAACATCTTGGACAAGACAGAAGAGCCCTGGCTCAGTAGAAGAATGCAGGCTTTGTATGCAGAAGGTTCCAGGTTCAATCCCCAGCGTCTCTAGTTACAGGTCAGATGGCTCTCTGCCTGAAACCTTGGGGACCTGTTGTCAGTCACTGTAGACAACACTGGGCTAAAACCAGGGGTGATGAATGTTTTTAGCCCTCTGGGCAACCTTCTGAGGACCATATGTAGTGGTGGCGGGGCCAGAGGGGAAAGTGGGCAGAAAAATGCATATAAATGTTTATTATCATCATCATCATCATCATCATCATCTGTCTGTCTATACATACCCTGCCTTTCGGCCAAAGGCCCTCAAGGCAGCTTACAAAAGACAAATGTTAGTTGATACACACAGCCTCTCCTCTATCCAGGCAAGCCGGAGTCAATAACAGAGTGTTACGGACCAGGCCCCAAATTGGCTTTTTATATTCTTTGTATTTCCTGCATTTCTCACGCAAGGGCCTGCAATTTCGATTATGCTTAATGGAGCAAAGAGCAGTCACTCCCCCTCCCATGTAATTTGTTGTGAATCTTTCTTAGATTCAGCTGACGGTTTACCAAGTGCAAACGAGTACATATAGATAACATTTCTTGAAAGGACACCAGCACGTCTGCCTGAGTGGATGGAACTCCTTAAAAGGCAGCTGTCTGTTGTGAATCTTAAGGATTCTGAACAGTAGATTGAGGATCCCTCTACATATCTGAAAAGCAATTGAGACACCAGACTGAGAAACTAGATTGAGTCACCAGATTCACTAGAATGCACACCCTCCTGATAAGAAAACATATAAAAAGCCACACCACTTGCGGTACCATATCAGTCTCTTTGGAGACATTGTCAAAGAGCTGCAGGTGTTGTGTATTCCATCCATGTCTCAAAGGTAATATTACATGACTGTGTATTGTTAAACTTTGGAACTCTGGCTCTGTAGCAAGATTTTGAGTCTGGACTCCGTCCATTGAAAAGGTCGTAACCAAATAGGTTTTGTATCTTTAGGATTCTACACTTTGATATATATTGAATGTATGCAGCAATATACCTTACTCTGATTTTGTATTCTTACTTTCTGATTTTAATATAATGGCTAAAGCCATCTAGAGTGCATTTAATAAGAGTAGTAAGACACAAATAAATACAACATTAGAAGAATATTCCACTGTCTGACTTCCCATTTATTTTCCTGATACCTCCCAAGAATTCTTGGGTGGGTTCTCTAACCATTAAACCCACTTATTCAGACATCTGCTGTTGGAGGTTCTGTGAACACAACGCCTGACATACAGGCACACCCTGCTTAATGTCGCTTCACTTAACGTAGCCTCGCTATAACGTACATGCTCCATATGCCTGTATTTCTCCAGAAATGCAGCGCAGCAGCAGAGGCTTTAGAGCGCGGGGTGGAAATAGACGCGATCGCGCCACCGCAAATCAGCTGGGAGGCGCAATCGCAATCAGCTGAGAGGCACGGCAGCGCAGCAGCAGAGGCTTTAGCACGGGGCTTTCAGGCTCCGCATGAAGGAGAGGTAAATAAAGTTTTAAAAGTTAGTCCTTCACTTTAAGGACATTTTCAGTTTACGTACTCGCTCTGGTCCCATTGAGTACGTTAATGCGAGGTATTACTGTATAAGGAATCTGGATTGTTGTTGTTAAGTGCCTTCAAGTCAATTACGACTTATGGCGACCATATGAATCAATGATCGCAAGAGCATCTGTCATGATGGATACGGGTAAAGGGGAAGAAAGTAAGAACCCTCGATCCTGTGGATTCACTAGAAAGGGGCCCGTTCTTGCAGGTTTCAAGAGGTGAAGGACACATCTCAGCTAGGCAAAAGCACTCAAGGAGAGTGAAAAGCAGGGCCGGTAAGGGACATGGGATGGGGAGAGTCTAGCAGCGGTCAGTGCAGTGGCACAGGTGGAGCAGCATTGCTTATCTGTCTTCTGGACACTGAGCATTGATGCTGGTTCCTGAGAGGGGAGGAGTGAGGCGCAATGCAGACATGGCAGCAGAGCCAACCGGAAGCTTCAGCCGCCATGCCCACACTGCATCTCACCCTCTCAGGAATCAGCAGCAACGCTCGGGATTTGGGAAACAGGTGAACAGCATCGCCACCACCTGCACAAGTCCCAAAGGCCACATAGAGAGGCCCAGGTGGGTTTATTTGGGCCCTGGCCTTGAGGCTTCCCACCCTTAGGATAAATAAGCCGATGTTCTGATTTAGTAGAAGGCAGGCTCGTACGGCGATGTCTGGAGATGACACAGAAATGTTAAATACAAAAGTTTGGCAGTGGTATTTTGTATCCTCTCCCAAATAATTAAGCTTCTTTGCTAGCCGGCTTCTGCAACCAATTAAGAAAACCATTTTCAGTAACAGTCACCTAGTGACCTGTTTTAATTTCTGTGGGGCATTTATTGGATTATCGTTGTCATAAACCACTTTGATTTTTTTTTTTAATAAAACTGTGGTACACATTTATATATATATATATATATAAAACAATAAATGAATGAATGCCTCAAATAAATGAACGCAGAAGAGCAGCTGCAGTCCCGGAAAAGTTGAAGGGTACAAGATGAAAAAAGCACTAATCTAGATAAATTCAATACAATGCAAGGGCAGGGGGAAAACAGCAGAAGGAAACTGAGTGACACAAGAGCACTGTGATCCCTAACCAGCTTCAGTATTCCTTTTAAGTAATCCATCATCTAGTCATAGTTTTTAAAAACTGCATTATTTCTCAGTGCTTTGAACATACCAATCAGATCCCGGATATTTGGAACAAAAGAGTCCACGTTTTCCTGAGGACATTAGAAAGCAATTTGATTATGTTGCTGACTCAAGCGCAAGGAAGCTTGAATTAGATTTAGCCTGAGGGTGTATTTGTACCTGGCTCAGCTAGCAGTGAAAATAAAGCCTGGCAGAATATCTGTATATCCCAGAAGTGATCATTTTGAGTGCCTATCCCACTGACCCTTTTCAGCATGCCCAATTACTACATTCAATATCCAAAGTTCCTTTTCAAGCCTACTACAATCCTATGGATACCTCCATCCAGAGCAGGTGTGAGGAACCTGTGTCTCTCCAGATGTTGTTGAACTACAACTCCCATCAGCCCCAGCCAGCATGGCCAAATGACGAGGGCTGATGGGGAGTTGTAGTTCAGCAACATCTGCAGGGCCAAAGGTTCCCCACACCTGTTCCAGAGAGTAAAGAAAATATAAGCAAACATTCTATTAAAAAAAGCACAGCAAAAACAAAACCGGCTAATTCACATGCTAAACAGTCTAGCCAAATAATAAGATCTTTATCTGGTGCAAAAAAAGATGCCAGAATCGGTGCCAGGAGTGCCTGACTGGAAAGGGCTTTCCATGTGCAAGGGAACAGAAGGCCCCTTTTCACTATCCACCTAACTTTAGTCTAGGGGTTGCCAACATGATGCCCACAGGCACACATATGCCCACAGAGCCCTTCCCTGGTGCAGACTCCTGTTCCCCTACTGCTCCTCATGCTGAAATTTGGCTCGAAAGAAATATTCCATTGAAGCCAATAGAACAGACTGCAATGTGTGCTTGGCTACATGGTCCCTATGACAGTTTCTCCAGTTGGGCTCCTTCTGGGAGGAAAGGTAGAATATAAATTTAATACATAAAAACAGTAATACCTCAGTTAATGAATCCTCCAGGAACAAAGCTCTTTTTAAGGAAGACCTTTTTTAAAAGATGAAACTGACCAGCTTTGCTTTGCTATGCATAAATTTTCAAGCCTGTGCCTTTGCTTTAAGGCGAAACTGACCAGTAAGGTGAAACTGACCAGACTGTTTCTTTGCTTTGGTATCAATAAATAGATAAGCTTGTGCCTTTGCTTAGCTAGAGTGAAACTGATAAGCCTGTGTGTTTGCTTTGAAGTAAAGAGATCTCTTGCTTTCTCCCAGGGCTGGGGAGAGAAGGATCCAAAATGATTCAGAGGAGGAGGGGAGGGGGGGAGAAGTGGGTGGGTGCTGTGTAGGCACTCTTTAAAGCCCCTGTTGAAGCTGCCCCCACTATCCAAGAGAAGGTGTAGGAACCTATCCCTTTCTTTCCATGTTATTCCTACCTCTGGTACCAACGATTCTGTTAAAGAACTAAAGTCCAGGAACACATCTACTTTGTTAACTGAAGTATTCCTGTAAATCAGTGTTTCCCAAAGTGCGGTACGCGTACCCCTGGTGGTACGCGAAAGGGTTTCAAGGGGTATGCGGCCTAATGTGTTTTTTTGTACTTTATCATTGGGTTTTAGTGGCAAAAAACGTGTGCGTGTGTTCTTTTAAGGGAAAATACAGTTCTTGTGATTTCTCCAGTTTCTCACACAATCATGTGAGGGAAGATCAATATAATAACAGTGGTTTATCCCGATGTTATTCAACGCGTAGTCTCTTTCGCTCTCAATGCATTCTTTGTCTTTTCATGCACCCCTCCAGTTTCTCATAAGACTCGGACTCCCTTGCAATGACTTTGGCCACCAAAAAACGCTTCTACAGACAGATGGCGCCACAAAGATATTTATGCGTATGCTCGACTACAAAAATGTTCACACCGGGAAGCAGGGTTTTTCCCTCTATCTTCAGCCCTGCAGCGGCCATCTCGCCAGCCACTTCCCTCTTGGGGAATCTCCCGCTCTTCCTCTGCAGAGCGTTTTTTCCCCCCATTGTGCCTGGCCTGCCCACTCATCAGCTGTGAATTTTTGACGGGAGTTTGAATCCCCTGCCTGCTCTTGGGCTGCGTGCCTGAGTGGCTTCCCAGGCAGGATGGGGGAAAAACCGCTCTGCAGCTAAAGAGCAGGAGATTCAAACCTCCAGCCCAGGCAAGCGCTGCCTCTGTAAACCCGCTGCATGCTGCATGGTTTTCGGCTGGAGTTTCCAGTTTTGGGGGGCCCCCTCCGGGTCTCCAGCTAACTTACCTTAATCTCCGGACTCTCAGCTTCAATTTAAAAAACAACTAAGTTTCTAGGTCGTCTGGTTCCCGAGATAACCACCAAAACAACAGCCCCCCCCCCGCGACTGTTTAATCTGTTTTTTAACCGATCTGTATAGCAGCTTTTAGCCAAAGCTTGGAAAAGTTATTTTAAACTACAGCTCCCATCAGCCCCAGCCAGCATGGCCACTGGACTGGGCTGATGGGAGTTATAGTTCAAAAAAAATAACTTTTCCAAGCTCTGGCCTCTAATCCCGCCCTTTCAGGATTGTAGCCAATAAGGGGACCCAGGCAGTGCTGAGGCTTCATTACGACATCAAAATGGTGGTTTTGAAGTCTTTGGTTTGAGTAAGTAAGAATATAGTAATCTAAAGATTGTAGCAAATTATTGTTGAAAAGTAGTGTATTATATTAATATAAAGATTTATTCTTTTTGATTTTATTAAGCCTCTTTATAATGGATCGCTGGCTAAAAAAGGGAAGTTTGAAACGTAAAAATGAAAATTACGAAGAAAATGCGAGCCCTACTGAAAACTATAATAAAAAATGTAGTGATGTACCTCCATCAGATGACATTAGTAAACAATGTGAACCACAATTCATATAAAATTATAGGAATTACGAATGTGTTATAATACCTTATCCCTCTCCCAATTATTTTTGTGAAAGTTGGGTACGCCGGTAAAATCAATGTCTCAAAAGGGGTACGCGCATGTTGAAAGTTTGGGAAACACTGCAGTGTAAATAAATAAAAGTGCCCATCCGCCCTAAAAGATTGGCAACCCCAATTGGATTGATGCTGCTGGTGGTAAGGGGATCAGCAGTTTTCCTATCCACCGTACCTCCATCTTTTCTTGATACGTTTAAAAATGAAATTTAATTTTAATTTAGTTTTTCTTAAATAAAAAGGAAGAGGAGGAGGGAAGGGCCATAGTTCAGTAGAAGAGCACCTGCTTTGCATGCAGAAGGCTGCCGTTTCAATCCTTGGCATCTCCAGGTAGGGCTGGGAGAGACCCCTGTTTGAAAACCTGGAGGGCTGCAGCCTGTCAGCATAGACAACACTGAGCTAGATGTTCCAAGATCTGACCTGGCATAAAGCAGCTTCCTTTATCCCTGTGTGTTTCATCCATGCTCCAGAATTGTTTCTAACCTAGCCAAAGAGCTCCCTTCTCAATATATATAGCACTACAGCACAAACAAATCCCAACAGAGGCAGGAGTCACACAGGCTTCAGTGGGAATCCTCACCTCCACATTGTACAGAAGCTTGAAGTTGCTCGGGGCCTGCGATGCTCTCTGCACAGCTGCTGCCAATGCCACAGCTCCTTTCCCTCCTTCAGCCCAGTGGGTGCATTTCACGGCATCAAAAGCGCCTGCTTCCTTAGCCAACCGGGAGACCAGCTGTAGCTCTGCCTCAGTATCAGATCTGCAAAGATATACATTGGAAGGGAAAGTGGTGGATTTTCCTTGGGCCAAGGCATCCTAACAAACAGGAACAAAATCCGTTGCCTCTTCCTGCAGAAACCTCCCCCTCCCCCAGGTTAGTCCGTATCTTCATGGTATATCCTGCTGAGAATTCTTTCAGTGGAGGAGGATGTCTTTCAGCAAAAGCAAGGACTTGACAGTGGTTGCCCCAGAAGTATGGAACAATCTAATGGAGAAACTCCAAAGCACATCTTTTGGGGATGGCCTTTTGATTTTAGCGGTTGATAGCAATTAATATATTTATTTTGATATAGACTTTGTAACCGTGGTTATTTTTACTTTGGACGTTCCTGAAAAACAAGGGTTCCGTTTTTTTTTTAAAAAAACTATATATTTATCTTTTACTTTTAATTTTTCACAATAGTTTACCTTTGTTTTTATTGTATTTTTAAAGTTTTTATTCTATGGGTTTTTTTTAACATGTTGCAGATCACTTTGATGTTTTTAATGAAATAACGGTATACAAATATTTTGATAAATAAATAAATATCTTTTTTATTAACTAAGTTGCTTTGAGTGCACAGATTTGTACAGAAAAGCAACCAACACAATAAATAAATAATAAACAAACAAACAAATAAACAAACACTGTAGGGGCCTCAGCATGCACTTTGATTCCTCAGTGAACTGTTCCCTGCAACAAACAAATTTGCAGTGGGTTCTCTTAGCAATTCAGCTTCCTTTGGAGAGCCTTTTTCCATGTGCTTTTTGACTTATCCAAGATTGCAACCCAACACCTGTCATACCCGGCTGTGGAGGGTCTGGATTGAGCAGAGGCATCCCTTTGCTTGTGTCTCCCAGCTGAAGCACCCTCCCACCAACCTCCAAAAGGGCAGGCACCCCTGTTGGGGGAAGACCTCAGCAAAGACCCCAAAACAGGACATTCCAAGGGAGGGGTTGGGGCTGATCCAGCCCTGGATCCCAAGCTGTCACTAGCCAGCATCAGGACCAATGTGGACCTGATCACTGTGCCAGACATAGCTGGCACAGGGATGAGGCCCATTTGTCCTCTCCCCAACCCACCTTCCACTGCAGCCACTTTGTAAAGCTCCACCGGTGGGGAATGTAGGGGTTAGGATTGCACTCCAGATCACCTATTTGAGATTTTGTTAGTGTAATTTAATACCCGATTTATTTTCCATCTATGATGGGAAGATTGGCTATTACCAGTCATGCTCAGTTCACAAATGCACTCAGCTCTAAAAAGCCTCCCTTGTATTTCTCAAACCTGTATGCTTTGCATATAGAAAGGATAATATTCACTAAAAGGCAAAACCCATTGTGTTTTAAGAAAGTACCTATAGCCAACATATATTTCTATCAAACTTTAAAAAGCAGGGAAATTGGGCAGCTATAGTGAATGCACCAGGGGAGCAGGAGACCTGACCTCCTCTCTGAGATATTGTACTGCCCTACAAATTGGTCAAAATGCAAACACCATTTGGGTTGGTCTTTCACAGTCCAATCCACTTCCTGTGTAGCTTGGAAGAATTTGGTAACAATATGGTGAGTGGTGGCAACACCTGCAATCAGGACTGCATCTCCAAAGATGGAGAATTACTTTTTTGGGGGTTGGTGTTCTTCTTTCTTTGCTTCTTTCCTGTGTTACTATTGTTTCTACAGAGAAACTAACCTAAAAAATTACATTTCTCGTTTTAGTCATCCTAGATATCTGTGTCAAATTTATTTTTATTAATTTTAAAGCCTTTTTATTGCTCAATGTCATATGATGGTGAAGACAGCCTTTTGTGTTTCAAACTGGAGGTTATATTTTATTTCTATTTTGGGTGCATTAACAGTTGAATCTGAAACTGCAGTTTGATGTAAAATTAAACTGATTACAATATGTTGCTACTAAAGCAATGAATCTAGCTGTTGAAAAACCAAACTTGTTTGGCCCAAGATGAAAGTGTTCAAGCTGCTATGCTTAAACCACTCCACTTAAGGAAGGGTGGGCATGGTCAATTAAAAACATAGAGCACATCTAGAAATTTGCTAGAATATATTTCACCTCCCACTCCTCATGTCCAGTGGAGACTGTTCTGCAGAATAGTCAGTGCCATTATTCCAAAATTGGTTTTGGAGCTTTTTTTTAGTGTAAATTACGCAAAGCGTTGCTGTACTTCACATATTCACAGAAACAGAAAGTACAGAAAATAATTTACTATAGGAAACTTCACTAAAATTGCAAAGTAAATAAAACATATTTAAAGTGACCATCTGAACTGTATCAATTGTCTTAATATTGTTGCTTCCTCCCTGAGAAAACAAGATCAGCACAGCAATGTCTTGTTTCTTTTATTTGGGCTGATTACAGGTGTTGCCACCACTCACCATATGTTCGGAGGCACGTTACCAAATTCTTCCAAGTTACATAGGAAGTCCCTTGGACTGTGAAAGACCAACCCACATTGTGTTTGCATTTTTACAAATCTGTAGGGCAGTACAGTATCTCAGAGAGGTCAGGTCTCTTGCTCCCCTGGTATATTCACTATCGCTGCCCAGTTTCCCTGCTTTTTAAAGTTTGATAGAAATATCTGTTGGCGAGAGGTATGTTCTTAAACCGCAAGGGGTTTTTTTTGCCTATTAGTGAATTTCTTTGCTTTTTAATCCAGGAGGTAAGAAATGGGATCCTATGCAAGTTTGCTGAGAATGGACTGATCATTTGCAGGCTTATTAAGTTCAATGTGATTTACTCTCCTGTAATCATTCCTAGGATGGGTGAAACCGACCATGGGGGGAAGAGGAGGGAGGGGGAGGAAGAGCAGAGGGGTGGAGGGGGGGTGCAAGCAGGCAAGTAGGGGAGAGGAGAGAGTGGAGTGGGCAGGGGAGGAGGAAGAAGAAAGGGGGAGGAGAGGAAGAAAGGGGGAGGAGGAGAGGAAGGGTAAAGGCAGTTCTGATCATTTGCATGCTTATTGTGTTCAATGGGTTTTCCTCCCCTGCAATCATGCTTAGGACAGGTGAAACTGACTATGGGGGAGGAGGAGGAGGGGAGAGGAGGAAAGGAGAGGTGAGGGGGAAGTAAAGGGGAGGGGATAGGCAGGAGGGAAGGAATAGGAAATGGAGGGGATAGGAGGGAGGAGGAGGGTAAGGAAGGTTTGATCATTTGTATGCTTATTGAGTTCACTGGGATTTACTCCTGTGGAATCATGCTTAGGATAGGTGAAACTGACCTTGGGAGGGGCAGGGAGAGGGAAGGGGAGGGAGGAGATTGGGTTGGTGGGCACTGGGTAGAGGGAAAGCCCCTTTCCTTTCCAAAAGGAAAACATTGTTAACAGTATTATTATGTATCAGGGTTTTCCCCACCTTTTTATTCTACAGTGGACACATGTACTCTCCCACCCAAATTTAAACCAAAGCTGTCCCTGACCACATCCACACCAGATATTTATTCCACTTCAATCATGGCTTTAAAGTGGAAAAAAATATTTGTCGTGGATGTGGCCCCCCGATTAGCCAAACCAAGCACCGGTTAGTCTGGCTTTTAGAATTCTGACAGTTGGTTCTTACTGAGCATGCTTGCACTATCATAGACTCCAATGTTAAAATTTTAAATTAATTAAAAATTAATTAAAAATCAGCTATGCAATTTTTCAACTTTTAAACTACAGAAGATGAAGGTCAGAGTATGGGGCAAGGATTACAGGTACTATATGAAAATGGATGGCTTTTAATTTCAACAAATTATGAGACAGAAAAAAGTCCAACAGGGGTCTGGATTTTTTTTTCTGTTGTTTTTGACTTTGAACTCTAGATTCTCTCTCAGTGTTTTGTGTATCACCATGAAAACTTGGGAGGGTTGTTAAGCAAGCATTTCTGAACTCAGGACTATAAATTTTGTAAGATTTTGTTTTGAACTGAGCTTGTGGGAAGCAGCAGATGTGAAAAATCCATGCTGACTGTAGTATACGGTCACTCTTGTGGCTGTATAATATCACTTATCCATTACTACGAATTAGAGGATCTGTCAATTCTGGTTCTCTCAGTTTCTCATTTTTCCATTCTGAAATTCAGTTCTCCAGCAATATGTGATTCTTTAAAAAAATTCTCATGAAAATTCTTCAACAATTTGTGCAAATTTATCATAATAAACACATTTTTGTAAGCTGTTCTGACAAATGTACACATTTTTGCAAGCAATTTCTTCTAACATAATGCATGTTTGTTAACATTATTGGGTTGGAGAACTGAAATGGCAGAATTCGGGTATGTGTACATTTCTAAGGATGGCTTATTGTTTCAGAAGTGCAAATTTGATATATTTGACTTTAAATGCGAACTAAATCAAATTTCTCCCCCATCCCTAGGCACTTTTTTATGACTAAAAAGAAAGAGCATAATATACAAGAATGGATGGCATACAACATTGACCTGGTGCAGAAATAATGTTTTCCAGATATCTCTAACCATGGGTAACACTCTAGAAGAGCACCATGGGCCTACTACTCTCTCTTTGTCCCACTACAGCATTAAATATGATTTAGCACAGAGGTCAGTGCAAAGCATGGTTACCTTTATCCATAGCTTTGGAAGTTCTGAAACCATGATTAACTAGTGTTACCCATTTTTAGCTTTTTCAGTTCAGGCTTAAAACCTCATTATGGTTAACATCAAAAAAGGGAAGAGAATCTGCATCTGTGTTAGAATTGCTTAATATATATTTTTAATAATGTTTTTAACCCTTAAAAATTTTTTTAAAATGTTTTTAACACAGTTTTGTTTTAATGTATTTTAAGATTTGCTTTTATGATGTTTTAAAGCACTTTGTTTGCTGCCCTGGGCTCCTGCTGGGAGGAAGGGAGGGATACAAATTAAATAATAAATAAATAAATAATTTGTGCAGGTATGGAGGAAGTATGCAATCCCATGGGGCACTCCTGATTTCTTAACCATGGTTAACAGATTGGTAAGCACTTTGTTGGGTAAGGGATTGTATGGCTACTTTTAACCAACGATGATATAAATCGCAGAGGGAGATTTAATGCTGACACTATTAATGCTCAGTGAAAACCATTAAGCACTTCATCTTCTTGACATCGCACCATCACCTCCCTCAATTCAGCTGGCAAGCATGAAAAAGAACTGCCTGATTAACCAAGGCATTCTCTTTTATTCAAGGTTGAAAGCTAGATGAGAACAAGGAGCTGTCACAGCACTTTCATCACACGTAAATGGTGCAGTTCAGGGCATCACTATGTAGCTGCATATTACATTTAACAAAAACACAGACAGGAAGACTCACAGATGGCATGGCAGGAGAGGTGGGGAGGACAGGTTTTATCTACGCTCACAAACAGCATGTCATGTGGATGGCTTGCATGCTTCAAGCGGCTACCCACTCTCAGCTCCTTGCATATGTGAACTGGGCTTCTGTTGGTTTATAGATTTCTGCAGGGTACTTCAGCTCTGTTGTTTCTCTGCAAGCCATCATCATGGACTGTGCAAGGTTCAGCTGCTCAGCACAACTCACCTCAGTGGGCCTTGCTGCCTGGTGACACCAGGAGAGGCCAAGAACGAGGGCCTCAGTAAATCTGAATCCATGTCATTTCTAATTATATGAACAAATCGTTTTGAATGTGGTTGCATCATGCTGTTTTTTCTTGAAAAATGGAAACGGACTGCCTTCAAGTCGATCCCGACTTATGGCGACCCTATGAATAGGTTTTTCATGGTAAGCGGTATTCAGAGGGGGTTTACCATTGCTTTCCTCTGAGGCTGAGAGGCAGTGACTGGCCCAAGGTCACCCAGTGAGCTTCATGGCTGTGTGGGGATTCGAACCCTGGGCTACAAAGTTGGATATAAGTATTCTGAGTAAACAAATGCCCTAAGAATCACAGAGTTTGAGAAAGCCCAGATTTAATTTGGCAGATGGGAATCACTTAATGATAAAGCTTTGTTTATGCCCTTACAGGGAGAGGCCATGGCCAGAATTCCCTGTATGTACATTCCAGCCTTCGACAGACGCAGGCCCACATACGATGCATTGCAGTAATGTGCTATTTTAATTGCAAATCTTTAAAAAGCAAACAGGTGGGAGGAGTATAACGATGGCATCTCATGCAGTCTGAAGTGGCAGAGACCCCTCTACCATCTCATTCTCCTGCATGGGTAGGCAGGGACTCAGTCCTACTTACTTGAATGCGTTGACTGCTACTACGACTGGGACGCCAAAGGTCCTGGCATTCTGGATTTGCTTGCGCAAGTTACTGCAACCACTCTCCAAAAGCGGAAGGTTCTGTACAAAGACAGGCAAAAAAGGGAGGTAGTTTGGGGAGGAACAAAGGCTAAGTGTTTCTTTGCAACGCACCACATGCAAAACAGCTAATTCTCAACAACAATTTTGGCAGGAAAATGGAAAGGGTCATGTGTGTGTGTGGGGAGAAATGCATTGCCAAAGTAAATCTTTTCAGAAATGTCACTTTGTTGTTCACAGGAGGGAGAAATGATGAATAGCTACCTACAGGGAAAGAAACACTCAAAACCAGAAAAAACCCCCCATGAAAGAATTTTCACTTCTGAGCTGAAAAGTAGCTTTGCATTAAAGTGATAGGGAGACAAAGGAGTCAAGCTTCCAAATTCTTTTCAATAGGAGCAACTCGTCAAGGAGAAAGTTCCTCAACTAATTTTCTTCTTCACACATACTTGGAATTGTTAGACATTAACACCGAATTTTGCACAGCAGGAGTGAATCAGAAGTTTCTGAAAGGCTGTGGACATAATATACTGTATCTGGAATTCAGCAAAGCTTTTGACAAAGTGCCCCATGATATTCTGATTGGCAAACTAGCTAAATGTGGGCTGGATGGAACAACTATCAGGTGGATCCACAGTTGACTCCAGAATCGTGCTCAAAGAGTGCTTATCAACAATTCCTTGTCAAACTGGGGAAAGGTAACGAGCAGGGTACTGCAGGGCTCGGTCCTGGGTCCAATGCTCTTCAACGTTTTTATTAATGACTTGGATGAGGAGGTGCAGGGAATGCTTATCAAATTTGCAGATGATACAAAATTGGGAGGGACAGTTAATACTCTGGAAGACAGAAGCAAAATTCAAAGGGACCTTGATAGGCTGGAGCACTGGGCTGAAAACAACAGAATGAAATTTAATAGGGGTAAATGCAAAGTTCTACACCTAGGAAAAAGAAACCAAATGCACAGTTATAAGATGAGGAATACTTGGCTCAGCAGTACAACATGTGAGAAGGCTTATTTATCCCTTCCTCCCAGGAGAAGCCCAGGGCGGCTATGGATCCACAGTTGGCTACAGAATCATACTCAAAGAGTGCTCATCAATGGTGCTTATTAAAGTGTGCTTATCAGAGTGCTTATCAATCCCAGTGATCTTGGGATTGTTGTTGATCACAAGCTGAATATGAGCCAATAGTGCATGTGGCTGCAAAAAAGGCAAATGCTATTTTAGGCTGCATTAATAGAAGTATAGTTTCCAAATTGCATAGAGTATTGGTTCCCCTCTATTCAGCACTGGTTAGGCCTCATCTTGAGTACTCCATCCAGTTCTGGACATTGCACTTTAGAAAGGATGCAGATAAAATGGAACAGTTCAGAGGAGGGCAACAAGGATGATCATGGGACTGGAAACAAAGTCCTATGCGGAGAGTGTGAAAGAAATGGGTATGTTGAGCCCTAGAAGACTGAGGGGAGATATGGTAGCACTCTTCAAGTACTTGAAAGGTTGCCACACAGAGGAGGGCCAGGAACTCTTCTCGATTGTCCCAGAGTGCAGGACACAGAATAATGGGCTCAACTTGAAGGAAACCAGATTTCAACTGAAATCATGAAAAACTTCCTTACTGTTAGAGTGGTACAACAATGGAACCAATGACCTAGGAAAGTGGTGGGCTCTCCAACACTGCAGACATTCAAGAGGCAGCTGGACAGCAATCCGTCAGGTATGCTTTAATTTGGATTCCTGCATTGAGCAGGGGGTTGGACTTGATGGCCTTACAGGCCCCTTCCAACTCTACGATTCTATGATCCTATGAAAATTACAAGACTCATGAATGTATTGAAAACAACTGAAAAACCCTCTATCAGTGAAATACTTATATAATATATGAAAAACCCTTGCAAGTGTTTCATTTATTTCTCTAAAAGTTATTTTTATGCTTCCTTTCAATAAAAGACCCAAAAGAAAATACAAAAACTAATTACATTAAATTAAAAATACTAATTAAAATAGATCCAAAGAGTAAAATCCCTCTACAAGAACTAAGCATGCACTGAGACTGTAAAATGACAGATTAAAAAAAATTGTGTTTATAAGGTATATGAAAACAGAAACAATCTTTGCCTGATGCTGACAAAGTAGGCCTCAAGTGAACCCCTCTGGGGACAGCATTCCATAAATAGGGTCCAATTACTGAAACAGTTCTCTCTCCTTGGTAGCCACTCACACCTGCCAGGATGCTAATGGCCTAGTTCACATGTCATGCTAAACCAAGCCATGGCTTAATGTGCAGGCTCCTGGAACAGAGACTACAATTCCTTAGCTCCTCCTTGCTCATTTCACCGCTGCACTGTGAGGAGCTAGGCCCAATCCGGGCTCTTGGTTTAGCTCTCTTCAGACTAACCATGAGCAGTAACTAAGGTTTGTCCAATTGGTTTATGGCTCATGATTTGTCCAAGACAGCCCAACCATGAGCTTGGATAAAGATAACACATTAAGACAAACCATAGTTTAGTTCAGGAGCAAAATGACTAGGGAGGAGTGAAGCAGCTGCAGTCATTTCTCCCAGAGCCCATGTGTTCAAGCTAAGCAATAGTTTGGCTTAACATGACATGTAAACCAGGCCACTGAATCCTACAGAGCAACAGACTATTTACAATCATGCTGTAAACCTGAAAAAATAAGGAATTGCATGCCAGCCTCAGAGGCCAGGCTTGTGTGTTAATGCAACAACCCATTCAAGCTCCGTTCTATGGCTATGTGTGATATATGCACATATATATGGTTTAGACATCACATTCTCAAACCACTAAGCTATAGTTTACTGGCCCAAGAATGAGCCGTGTGCTGATGCACTCTCCCCGCCCCCTTGCACACTTAGCTTCAGCACTTTGACCTTGACTTACTAAACCACCGTTTCCCATGACATCTGAAATCTGGAGAACCTATGGTTTAATTGCTGGTTTCATACCCAATCAGTAATCAGTGATTAAACCGCAGTTTCCCTGTTTGGACATCACAAACAAATGTGATTTTTAAACAAACAAGGATAGAAGTGCTGAAGTCAGGTGCATGTGGGGCAGAGGAAGCATGTGGTTAAACAGATCATTTGAGGGCTGACAAACTGTGGTTCACTAGCCCAGGACTATGATTTAAGAATCGGGTCCATGAATCCTGGCCCAAAACATGCAGTGTTTAGTTCTCAAAATGGAGAAATGAGATGGCACTTTTAAGAGCGACTGTAAGAATGCATGCATGCACACTGCATTTAGATAACGCAGTGTATGTATGTATGGAGGTGAGGCTGATCTGAGTCTTCATCTGGCAGATGGATGGAAAAGTATTACTTTCTCCGGTCACAGAGCTGTAACAGGAAAAAAAAAGCGACACCTCAAGGCAAAAGAACCTCTGCCGGGCCAAGAACTGGCAATTCTTTTGGCCCAGCGAAGTGCTTGGCAATACCTTATGATTCTAAGATGAGTAAACATGGTCAGTAAATCACTGTTACCTCTTCAGTGTATTCCTTCGGTAAGGGGACTCCAGCTGTGACCTGCAAAGACCAGAAACAGGCATTTAAAGGTGGTGGCATTCCTTTTGTACTCCAATTTCATTTCCAAATCTGAAGTTTATTTGGGAGTCTCTTTAGCCCCATTCATAAATTCAAAAGAAGGTATGTAGTCATAAAGTGTGCAGGAAGTGAGTGCGCATGCACCAGCCCTGGCCCCGGGCCTCACAAGTGCATTCTCCTGGCTGTGCTTAGAAGGCTCCCCACAAGCAGGACGGAGGGATTGGAAGCAGAGTGGGCATACCCAGGGATATTGGGGGTAGGGCTGATGCACGCACAGTGGTTCTCGCTGCACATTTTATGCTCACACACATGAAGAGGGCTTTTATTAAAAGGAGTTTGAGAGAGAAGTGGATTTCCACTACACGGACACAGCAGCGGTTGTGCATTTTGGCTGTGTGCGTGTGTGTCCAGGAGCTCTGAACATTAACGCAATGAACCAAGCTGCAATTGTTTCCCTCTGATTTATTCACAAAAGAATAGTTTGTGGCCTCCAGTGAAATATCATTACCTTTTAATACAAGGTCCTGGGACCAAAAGAGAAGATACGCCAGACTATGAAAATGACAGCCAGCGGCATACAAAAGATCTCATTAGCAGAGAATCAGTGGGCTAGGCAGAGAGAATGAATGTTGTTTTCCGCTCCCCCAGCAGACACTACATTTTTTAAAACACACACACACACTCTCACTCTCTCTCTCTCTCTTAAAATAAGATCACTTTGAAACTCTAAACGTAAAAAGGAAAGAAGGCTAAAAAGCAAATATTCTTTGACATGTAAAGACAGACATCCTCTGACAAGGGAAAGCTAAACAGAAGCTTGGGAAATATTCACAATACTTAACAGAGATTAGGCTGCAGAAAGTAAAGTGTATGAGTGTATGTGCGTGTGAGAGAGAGAGAGCAAGTGACGGGAGACTGTCTCTTCCTTGTGGTGCAAAGCCTAAGGAATCTGTGTAATAAACAGAACAGCATAGCTTTGCTGACTACCCAAAATGGAGTTTTGCTTTACAACATGGAACTGGTCGCGCCAACTTGGCCAATATACGTCTAATCCAATATACGTCTAATCCAGAAGTCTCCACAAAGAGGCTTGCAAATATAAACAGTGAGACCAACACGAAAAGAGAAGGGAAAGCCAAAGGGGAATATCAGAATATGCAACGCAAATTATAGCTCATCGCCTTCATAAAATTGACCATCACTTATGTACCGATGAAAGCTGCTTGTTTTTATTTTAAGCCAGATATAAGCAGACAAATAGGGATGGGGGGGGACGGAGTGAAAATGTTTTTTGTTCTTCTTTTTTTAAAGGGGGAAAAGAGTAAGCAACTTAATAGAAGGCGATGGGTGGGGAGGAAATTAGAAACAGAAAAAAAATCTAGGGCTTAGAGAAGATTTGCAATGAATTAAGAGCATTGCCCAGCAACGGGACAGGCGGCCCAGGAAGCCTGTGGGCATCTTCATTCATCGAGGTCAGTTGGCAACAACACATCTCTCATAGGCAGGGGTTATCTAGTGGAGCCAGATTCCTCAACATTCTTTCACATTCTGGGAATGAGTGGGTCATAGACTCAGCCTGGTGCCCTACAGATGATTTGAGCTACAACTCCCACCAGCCCCAGCCAGCATCGGCCCTCGGACTCTCCTATTGCCAAAGCCAGCACTCACCGTGGGCCCTCCACCATGCATTTTCAGAGCTCGGACGGTGGCAACCAAGACCACCACATGGGGCTGCAGACCAGAATACCGGCACTTGATATCAAAGAACTTTTCCATGCCAATATCCGCTCCGAAGCCCCCTTCAGTCACTGCAGGCAAAATCAAAACAGAAATGCGTTATCATGCACAATCACCTTCCTTTATACTTAGCGGCATTAGTATTGCTCTGATTTTATCCCCTTCCTTCAGCTTTAAGACTCAAGAGAAATTCACACTGACGGACGGGAAAAAAGAACTTTAAAAAAATGCAAAATAATGGAACTGAACTGCTTGAAACACAATTTAACCAGAGATGCACAGCAACTAAGGGAACAAAAGGGGCTGCCTTTTGCTGATGGACCATTGGTCCATCTAGCTCAGTATTGTCCACACTGACAGGCAGCAGCTCCCCAGGGTTTCAGACAGGGGACATTCCCACCCTGAAGTCAACATGCTGGGGACTGAGCCTGGGACCTTCTGCATGCAAAGCAGGTGCTCTGCTGCTGAGCTGCAGTCCTTCCATCTTGTTCCTTCACTTATACACCACTAGCACAAGCTCTCCATAGATGGTACTAACAAGCAACAGCAGCAAACTAGGAGAGATAGGGCAGCCATGATACTGCAAAGGATAAGGCAGCAGAGAAGCCTGCAGTCCTCTGCATCTCTCTACTCCCAGTGCCCAGCAGCGCTTATCTAACCTCCCATTACCGGCGTCACTATGGTGTACCTGGAGGGAGAGGGCCAAGGTGGCAGTGAGATTGCTGATGTGCAAATATACTAGTAGAGGCAATTCGGTGCTCCAGCACTGCACCAACCTCACCCTCTTATGGTACACTGTGGTGACACCAAGTGCGGGAGGTCAGCTAATTGTCCCCCCCCCTCCCAAAACACTGCTGCTAATACCCTCATGAACTACGGCCACCTCTGGAGCCAGCAGCGTGGGCAGAATACGTCATTGGCATAACTCTTTCTTAGCCATCCAAAGTCCTTGCTCCAGCTGGAATAGTGTCAAAATGACTAGGCAAAACACCCTCTGGCTTGGGAACCCAGAGCTTGGAAAAGTTACTTTTTTGAACTACAACTCCCATCAACCCAATCCAGTGGCCATGCTTGCTGGGCCTGATGGGAGTTGTAGTTCAAAAAAGTAACTTTTCCAAGCTCTGTGGGAACCCCAAGGAGGCAGGTCAGCTCCCACGAAAAAGCCATTCCTTGTGGAAGGGTCTCCCCACTGGATACCCAGCAAGTGCCTACAGCAATCATACTTCATCGGCTAGTAAAACCTTACCTCTTCACTCAGGCCTTCCTGGGCCTTTAATACATCATACCAGTTTTTGTCACCGTTCCTTAGATTCGGCAGATGTCAATTTTTATACTCCAGTGGTGTACTATGTACTTTAATGCATTGTCTAAAGAAGGGGTTCCCAAAATGCGGTCTGTGGTCCACCAGTGGTCCACAAACTTCATTCAGGCGATCCACATTAAATATTCATTTTGATTTTTAATTATATTTTAATTGCTGCTTTTATTTCTTATATTGTCTTTTATTGTATTACAATTTGAATTCTGTGGAATACAAATTGTAATACAATATAAGAAACAAAAGCAGCAATAACATACGGTTAAAACTCTAACAGCATCTAGCACCGCACATTACAATTGCTACAACAGGCAGAAAAATCATTGTGGTCCACCAAGATCCTCAGCAATTTTCAGGTGGTCTGTGGGGAAAATGTTTGGAACCCCTGGTCTAAAGTTATTATGTTGCACACTGCCTTGGTAACACTTTTAAATAAATAAATAATAGTGGGGCTGAACTTTACCCACTTTAAAATTGGCTGTTTTGCTTCAACTATAATCCTGGGGGTAAAATGAAATTGTTTTGAGATGAAGAGAATCTGAGGAGGTGCCATTTTGTTTTCCCCAGAAAGCCCTGTTCTGAGGTACTCTTTGAATGTTGGGCAATTCAAAATGGCTGCTACTGTAAAACATGGCTGCTCCCTTTGCCACTCACTCGGGGCTACCAGCTTAGTAGACAGAAGTTGAATATATATGGGGCGGAGCAAGAGAATTGTTGCTAAAGCATCTCATTTTATTCATGAGGTGAAGTGTAAAATAGATCTCCAAAGAAAAGGCAGTGACTGAATCAGGCTTGTTAAAAATATGAAGTCATGGTGTGCCTTTTCATGTAACCCTATTTTTAAACCTGGTACGCAAGGGAAGATTTTTCCCCCACACATGGATTTCTTCTCTTTTTAAAAAAAATAACAATGCCTTGAAAAACCCCATAGAATTATGCTTTACAGGCATACCCCGCTTAAAGTAGCTTCACTTAAAGTAGCCTCGCTATTGTTGGGTTAAGAAAATGAAGGTTGATATAAACATGTTATCGGTTTATTTCCCCCTGACCTGACCCCACACTCCAGGTGGCTGGGTAAATAAAAGCCTGAATAAACTGGAGATGACTCCCTTCCTTCCTTATGCATTCAATATCAGTACCCTATAGATTGTATCATATTGCTGACCCTGAGCACAAAGAAAGCTAATGTTTCTTTTAACATGTCTATAGATTTCTACACGTATCTGTTCGTAAATGCAGAAACGTAACCTGAATGTATCCCCCACTGAAGGGCCTCTCTTGTTTCAATACTCCCCTTTGCTTATCTCAAGGTTGCACAAACTATGCAAGTGAATGTCTGCAAAAGAAGCAAGATGTTCCTAGCTTTGTTACTTTAAGCACCCCTCTTTACATATCTAAAAGTCACTTTGTCTACAGTTATTTTTCTTGTAGTTTATGACGTCTGCTCCCCATTTTTGTAACCACTGGGGAATCTATATAATCTACTGTATTTCAATAAACGGGGTTCCCACTTCTGAAAGGCAACTTGCTGGCAGGTTTTGGGACCCCTTTGCAAAGGTAATTTTGGCAACTTATTTCCTGATCTCCGGCAGTGGGTTATCGCTCTCAACTCCGCACCTTCCTGGGTGGATGTGACCTGAGTAGACAGTGACGGCTTGCGTGTTGGGTTTGGACCTAACACTATAAAGTACATGCTCCATACTCCACCATACCCCGCTCAAAGTACGGGCGCTTCACAACAACGGACACTTTATTGGCATGACGCCACTGCCATCTAGTGGTGATTGCGTGCAGTACAAGTGAAGATAATTGCTTCACTTTAAGTACATTTTCCCTTAAAGTACACTCTCCGGTCCCATTGCGTACGTTAAAGCGGGGTATGCCCGTATTTAGAAGCAGGCTCAAAAGGTTAAAAAGGCACTCCAGTGGGAGGGGGAAAGGGGAAATCAGAGATGAACAGTGCAGTCTTATACATACTTAATCAGAAATAAACCCACTGTGTTCAACTGGTCTAAGTAAAAGCGCTGATGAATTGATGAAATGATTTGGTGAAACAGCGTGCATGTGTGTGGGGACAAATTCACAAAACGATTTCTCCTTGAATTAATGGGCCAGCTTCACAATTTTTCAGTGATTTTTTCTCTCTACAGCATGGATGGGGAAACCTGTGGCGCTCCAGATGTTGGACTGTCCCATCAGCCCAAGTCAACACGGCTAATGGTCAGAGATGATGGGAGTAGTAGCCCAGCAACATCTGGAGAGCCACAAGCCCCTCATTCTACCTCTACAGCTCTAGCAAGCCCTAGGACACCTTACTTCTCACAGAAGCTTGTTTGCTAACCCATGACCTTTCTCTCCCCCCGCCATCTAAAAATACCCATTATACTTAATGGCCTTGGGACAAGAGGGCAATTTCCTGTTTCTTTCCTCAATCCAGTCTGTTTATATATCAAGTCCCATTACACATGTATACATGCATGCAACATATTGAATCTTCTATTTTCTAAAGAACAGGAAGTAAGAACATCAGAAGAGTCCTGCTGGATCAGGCCCATGGTCCAGTTACGCCAGCATCCCATTTCTCACAATGGCCAGCTGAAAACTTCTAGAAAGCCTTCTCTCGCTATTGCTCTCCCAAACAGCGCTGTCTCTGAACATGGAGGTTCCGCATGGGAATTATGGCTAAGGGCTGTCAACAGACTGATCCTTCAAATTTGGTTTTCCTCTGTTAAAGCCACTTAATCCAGCAGCCATCACTGCAGGGCTAGGGAGCCCATAGCCTCCCAAATGTTGCTTCAGTCCTGCCAACCCTAGCCAGCATGATCAATGGTCAGCGATGATGGGAGGTATACTCCAGCAGTATTTGGAGGACCACAGGTCCCCCATCCCCGTTTCACTGCACCTCATGGCAGTGAACTCCGGAAGTATATGATGCATGAAGCTCACACAGAAAGACTTACCCACAAATCCTTCCTTGCCAACAAGCTTCAGGGCAATCTTGTCTGCCAGGACGGATGAGTTGCCATGGGCGATGTTGGCAAATGGACCAGCATGTACAAACACCGGGTTGCCCTGACAGAGAAAGGCAGCAACAGGAAGAAGGAAATGCAAAGAGAGAAAAGTTGGTGCCTTGCCATCTGGAACATTGCAAGCCCTATGCACACTTACTTGGGAGCAAGTTTCACTGAACTCAATGGCACCTGTTTGTGAGCAAGCATGCAGAGGGTTCTAAAATCTTGCAGCATTTTTGGAAAAAGAAAAAAAATGCAACCCAACATCATGGGTATTAAAAGTGGAAATTTAGCAGGACTTGAAAATAAGCAGCAGCTAAATTTGCCCATCATAGTCTCTCCTGAGTTGCTCCAAGAAGAGTGAGACTATGCTTCTTTCTGCATCTGTCAAACCCCAACCTACAGGAGAGAGGGGTGGCCTTCTCAAGGCACAGCTCCACCCCTAGGGAACATTCTTCACAGACTTGGCAGAATCTATAGGTCTAGATTACCACCACCACCACCAATTAAAATTATCAAACTTTCTGGTCGATTCAGGAACGCAGAAGACAAACCTAGCTGCAGAAACAGAACAAAAAAAAACTTTACTAGTTTGGGGTGGGGGAAGATGATGTCATCTTGCTTGTTGGAAACTTGCTTCCCCCGCAGCTCATAGTTCTTCTTGGCCACCCCCACACCTTCTGGGAATCTGACAAATTCGCAAACCACATCCATTCTTATATTTCAATACTTAAATAGCAAGATACATGTTTGCCTTTGTCTTTGGATTAAGAGCCTGAACAGGTCTCCTAAGAATCTCTGCTGGATCCCCTAGTCTAGCATTCCAATTCCAGCAACTGCCAACCAATACCCATGGAAAGCTCACAAGGAAGGCGCAGAGGCAACAGGCTCCTCCTGGTTTTCTCCTAGTAACTGGTATTCAAAGTACAGTGCCTCTGAACTTGGGGATGTGAGCAGCAGTTGGTAAGGTGGTGAAGGGGGTCAAGATTGGTTATTACACCGTCATGGGAAAGGCAATTCATCAAAGGAAGGAGTGGACTACTTATCAGGAGTTCAGTGGATGGAACGAAAAAGGCCATTCCTTGTACAATAAACAGCACATTTGTGAAAGCTGCTTGAAAAGGAGTGAAGCAAAATCTTTCATTGAAAGAATGGTGTGTGTGCACATATCTCACTATATACAGTAATATTTTTGTAAGCCCTGACATGTCACACTGAAGTTTGCTTGATCACAGACAGGTGGCACTGTGAATTACAGTGTGAGCCAGTTGGGTTGGGCTCAAGTTGGGGAAAGGATGGCGAGTAAACAGGTGGTGATGGGCTGCAGCCCAGCTGTGCTGGGCTCAAAACGGGAAGGGGGAGGAAGGTGAACGAGCAGGTGGCAATTGAGTGGCAGCCCAGCTCTGCTGGGCTCAGGGTGGTGGTGGGGGAGGAAGGTGAGTCGGTGGCGGCAGCCAGCAGCCTGGGCAACCCACAGAGCTGCTTCATGGGAGGCTCCAGTGTCGCTACCATGAGGCATCTCTTTCCTACAGGCCATGGAGTGGGGGAGGAAGGAGGGCAAGTTAGACTGGACAGAGAACATGGGGAGGCGCCTTGGAGACCTGGGGTAAGGGGAGAGGGAAGGTGCATTGATGACCTAGCGGGGGGGTAGGGGCTTTGGTGACCAGGGGAAGGGGAGGTACCTTGGTGACCTGGAGGAAGAGGAGGGGTTGGTGCACAAAGTATGTAGGGGCAGAGCCCCTAGTATGTATACATGTGTGCTTGTGTGTGTATACATGTGTGTGCATGGACAAGCCTGTTTGGAGGGAGGGCAGCCTGAAAGCAAAACATATTTATTCATTTTATAAATTCATGTTCCACTGATTAACTGAATGCTTCCCAGGGAACGCAACATCAAAACAGACAAAAACAGACAGACAAGGAAGGTGGAGAGTGTGTAGAATGGAAGGGCATGCGTGTGAGTGGTTGATGGCAATTTTTTTTGTGGGCGGGAGGTGAGGGGAAGAAGGAAAG
Source organism: Rhineura floridana (assembly GCF_030035675.1). Taxonomy (NCBI): domain Eukaryota; kingdom Metazoa; phylum Chordata; class Lepidosauria; order Squamata; family Rhineuridae; genus Rhineura; species Rhineura floridana. The sequence goes on from NC_084481.1 coordinate 224,409,979, forward strand.
CAAAGAACTGAGCAGCTTATGGCATGAGATGTGAAAACAGTTCAAGGAAAAGGTAGTGTCCAGCAGCAAAACTATTTATTCATTCATTCATTTATTTATTATTTGATTTATATCCTGCCCTTCCTCCCAGCAGGAGCCCAAGATGCACAATTTTGCTTTGTGTCTGTTGTGCAAACAAAAATGAATATAGCTCATTCTCAGCTGATTACCAGCTAATAAACTGTTTTTTATATGGTAGAGGGCCTAAACGACAGAATAACCTCAAAAGCAGGAACGTGATGTATAAAAGGTTTTTGAGAAACACTGCTCCACAGGATACATGTATTTCCACAGGCTGACAAAGCAAGTTCTGGATAAAACACAATTGTGGAGGAGTAGATGCTCCGATTTCCAGTCAAAAGCATCAGGTTTGCACAGAATATGCACTTACCTCCAAAGTCTGCATGAGGTTTGGCTTAATAGCATCTTTCATCAAAACCGCCAGAGCACCACTGACTCCCTAAGAGGATACGTATGAAGAGTTACTGGAGTGGCAGTTCTTGCAAGTTTGTTTAGGTTTAGGACATTCCAAGAACAGTCAGCTAATGAACCATTCTACCTTGATGTATATATAGACATAGGATGGACAAAGGCATGCCTTACTCACCAAATGGTTTATTGCAAAACGCACTGCTAGAAATTAGTGGTAGGGTGATTTCAAGCATGCATGATCTACCTCTGTGGTTCCCAGTGCAGTGCCCATGAGTGCTCACAGATAAATCCCATGGTGCATGTGAGGCCCTTATCGCTCCTTATTTTTAATTTACTTGATGTCCAAAGCCAAGTGCAGGCCTCCAGCCACCATCTTCACTCTCCCAGAATGGGTTCCATGTGAGCCCTGAGGCATCTTCAGCAAATGGCAATGGCGGCTGGAGGCTGGCCAGCCTTGACTTTTATTTTTTCCAGGGAGGACAAAGCCCAAACAAATACAATATAAAATAAAATTTTAAAACGCAGTGCAACATATGCAATGGAGCCATATGGAAAATCAGAGCAGGAACTTCCATGCTCCAAAAAAGAAAAAAACCCTTGCCATTTTTCTGATCGCCAAAGTAGCCGCAGCAATCTTCTGTGTGGCCCTTAATTCGGATGTCAACTCACACACAAAAGCATGCAGAAAATTTACAAACCCCTCCCTCCCACCCAATAACCTTCTACAAACATATGAGCCAGCTCTCAGTCCCTACATAACTGGCAGAATAAAGCGTTTGAGAGAAATCCTTTTGAAAGTAAAATGCTTAAGACGGGTGGGAAATGTGTGGCCTTCCAGATGTTGGTGGATTTCCAACTCCCATCAGCCCCAGCCAGTGTGGCCAACTGTCAGGGACGAGTAGAGCTGCTGCCAACATCTGGAGGGTCACAGGTTCCCCAAACCTGGCCTAATGGAGGCAGGATATGAAAGCTTAGGTTTATGAGCTCTATACACAGATTCAAGAGATGTTTAACTGAATTAAGTCCTACAGATTTCAGGAGAACTTGCATGCCAGTCAGCTTCAGTCCACTTTTATCTAGGCTTTCTTCCAAGCAAGATGATGGTCAACATACCAGATCCTCTGTAGTAACTGGAACACCTTTCTTGCTGGAAGCAACCACCATTTTGGCCAGGCGCCGTCTCATGTCCTCCAGACTGACTGTGAGGGCCAAGACTGCCATGATCTCGCTGGCTACCGTGATGTCAAACTGGGCCTGCAGGAGGGAAAGAAAGGGCTGAAAACAGCTTCCTTTAAGCACAGGTGGGGATGCTTGGTTGTAAAGGAGAACACAAATATAGCGGGCATAACAAAAACCTGGTGCAATGGAAAGAACCAGTGGGATACAGTCATCTCTGGATAGCAGGGGTGGGGAATCTTCTGCCTCCCCAAGAGCCCCATTCCCTCAGAGGAAAGCGGTTGGGGGCCACATACCGGTGGTGTGTAAGGAGCCCAGATGCAAGAGTGAATAGGGCTCATGCACCTTCCAACAGGTATAACTTGTGCAAACGACACCTACTGACATTCCCTCTTCTACCTAACAATCAAAGGTGCAGGCATCCTGTCCTCTTTTGCATCTGGGCATCCTAGCGGTGGGCAGGGCCACAACCCAAAGTGGGCAAGGCCAGAGCATACACAACCACATGCATACCTGTTCATCCTCATACACTCCATTCAACCCGCACCCTGGCAAACACAGTCCACAGCATGGGTGGGGAACCTCAGACCCAAGGGCTCAACGTGGCCCTCCAAGCTTCTCTACCTGGCCCTCAGGACTCCCCAAGCCACCACCATCCCCGTGGGTGCTTTTGCCTGGCTGAAAAGAGCCCTTGAACTGTGATAAGGGAGACTAAAATGCTATTGTTCCGAGACCAGTCATATTTTTTTCTGAAAGGGCAAAGAATCCCAAGAGGAGAAAGAAAGGGTGCTTACTGTGCGAGTGAACCCCTTCTCGGTCAGAGACTGGCCAATAGTGATCTTCCGCAGAAACCTGTCGTTTGTGTCTATCACTGCACAAGAGAAAGCAAGGAGACAGTGGGAAAGAGGCAAGTTAAAAAGGGACCTGTGACATTTTATGCATGTCCATTTTAAGCATTTGATGCTTAGCTCAGAAAGGCTGCTAAATGGCAAAATCTGACAAATTTTTAACACACTTTTAACATATATGCAGCTTTAAAGCAGAGGTAGCTATTTTTCCCCCTTTTGGCTCAATGGCTGCATTGCTTCATTCCAATCCTTCTGCCCATGGTGAGTGCAGGCACCCTGCATTCTCACAAATACATATGCACACACATAAAAACACAGACAAGGTACATACAGGCCCAGAGACGGCTCCCTCATACAGACTCCCTTGCAGATCTGCGCATCTAGATGAAGAAGTTTAAACCTCTCTGCCCAGCTCAATGCCACTATGCTACTTGCAGCGTTACCCGCTGCAGATTCTGCCACTGCAGTGAAAACTGGTGGGTATATGGGGGACAAAAATAATTGCTTGATGGGCTGATGGTTTGCCACTCTACTTTTAAGGAATGGAGGCTGGCAGCAAACTTGCTGAACTGCCAACATCATAATGCATTTGTCCATATCCATGGTGTGTACAGTTCTGGATGCCTCAACTCAGGAAGGATACTCTAGAGTTGGAAAAGGTTCAAAATAGGTACTGTAAACCGCCCAGAGAGCTTCAGCTATGGGGTGGTATATAAATACAATAAATAAATAAAAAAGAACGACCAAAATGATCAAGGGAATGGAGAGACTCCTCTAGGAGGAAAGGTTGCAGCACATGGAGCTTTTTAGTTTAGAGAAAAGGTGAGCCAGAGGAGGTGTATAACGTTATGCATGGCATGGTGAAAACGGATAGAGAAATTTTTTTCTCCCTCTCTCGTAACACTAGAACTCATGGACATGCTATGAAACTGAATGTTGGAAGATTCAGGACAGACAAAAGAAAGTACTTCTCCATGGTTAAACTACGGAATTTACTCCGACAAGAAGCAGTGATGGCCACCAACTTGGATGGCTTTAAGAAAAGATTATAGCAATTCACGGAGGATAAAGCTATCCATGGCTACTAGCCACAATGTCTATATTCTGCCTCCACTGTGAGAGGCAGTATGTATCTGAATATCAGCTGCTGGGAATCACAAGGAGGGGAGTGCTACTACACTTGGGTCCTGCTTGCAGGCTTCCCAAAGGCAGCTGGCTGGCTCCTGTGAGAAAAGGATGCTGGACTAGATGAGTCTTTCACCTGATCCAGCAAAGCTCCTCTTATGTTGTTTTCAAAGGGCTCAAGAGATTTGGTCTTTCACATCACCCAGGCACACCAGATAATCTCATTTAGTTTGCAGAGCTGAGCAAGGTAAAAAGAGAAGCACCATTGTGCAGTGTTTAGAGTTGCTTCCCGTACATCAAGGAGACTCGGGTTCAAGCCCCCGCCAAGTCACGAAGCTCCAAGGATGTCTCTCTCTTGTGTACCCCTGCCTTAAATGCTTTATCAACCAAACATGAAAGGGAAGAGCAAATAATGTCGAATGGATTGTGATTTAAAAGGGGACGTTTTCCTTTCTCGTAACACCAGAATCTGGGGTCATGCAATAAAAAGAGTTTTTAGATTCAAGAGAATCAGGCAAGACAAAAGAAAGCCCTCCTTTACACCATGCATATTTAATTTGTGGAATTAACTGCTACAAGATTTGTTGGTGGCTCCTAGCTTGGATGATTTTAAAAGGGAATTGGACAGATCCTTGGGACACTAGGCTATCAGTGGCCATGTAGGATCTCTAGGATCAGAGGCAGTGTGTGCCTCCCAAGTACCAGTTGCTGGAGGACAACAGAGGGCCATTTCTCTCACAACCTTTTTGTGGGCTTTCTGGAGACATCTGACTGGCCACTGTTGTTTAGGTTGTTTTCAGCTGTTTTAATTATGTGTTTTAAAATTGTTGTGTCCTGCCCTGGGACCTCTGGGTGAAGGGTGGGTAATGAATCCAAACCCTAATTCTAATAATAATAATAATAATGGGAATAAATGTGAACAAGATGAGCCTTCGGTCGGATCCAGCAGGGCTCTTTTTATTTATTTATTTATTTAATTGCTTGCTTAATTAATTAAATTGATTAAATATATACACCACCTTTTTGTCCAAGGAGCTCAAGGTGGTGTACATGGTTCTCCCCATTTTATCCTCACAACAATCCTGTGAGGTAGGTTAGGCTGAGAGGCAGTGACTGGCCCAAGGACAGCCAGTGAGCTTTATGGCTGACTGGGGATTTAAACCCTGATCTCCCAACACTCTAACCATTATACCACCCTGGCTGTTATGCTTTGAGCAGGCTCTGAAGATGCTTCAGAGGAAGTCCCAAAGAGTCAAGACTCTTACTGTTTGCTTCCTTATGCCAGCAGTCAAGAGATTTGGAGTTCACTGACCATTTTATTCAATTGTAGGAAATCCTCCGAGACAGAGAAACAGAGATCCACCTGCTACACCTGAATAAGTAAATTTAATGCAAATGCAAAATAATGTACATCTGAGTGTGTGTATGCAAGTAAATTCAGTAAATGGAATGCAAAAAAAAAGGAGATCCATGAAAGTGAGTGTGTACATGGACACAAATTAATTAAATTTAATGCCAAAATTGTATATCTATATAAGTGTGTGCAAGCACGCACAGACATACACCCTTTAAAAAGCTGGCTGAACTTACGTTTCTACAGGATATCGATCATGGAATAAAATTAACTGAGTCTTGTTAGTGGGCCAAGGCTTTCGAGAATACATCTCATATAGAATTCCCTCTCAAAAGGGAACAGAAATAAGATCTCTTTTTGCTTTATGGATAATCTCAGTCACCTTGCGAAACAGCAGAAAGAGGCAAGACAAGGCAGCATGCGCGGGGGGGAAAATGACTGGCTTTTCTCAGCATGATGCTGGTTAGCAGGCAATATTTGCAAAATGCAGTTTACTCTGAACTGCCAATGGGACATCTTTCGGTGGTCACATTACCACTGCAAGGGCTGGCCTATTTTCTTACAACATCATCTACCATTGGTAGCTTACTTTCACACTGATCAGTTCAATGATTTTTTCTTCAGCTATTGCTAAACCTAGACAATATTAATGGCAATGAGAATAAGCAAGATGATGAGCACAGCATGAGCTGAATTACAAGCTAAAATAAGAGGGCAAGATTTGGCAACAACACGTGGCATCCTTCGTCAGCTGTTGGGGCCCCAGCAGCGCCTGCTGCTAACACCCGCCTTCAGGCCAAGACTGGGGGAACTCTTGCCACTCCCTCTGCAGATGCTGCTGGACTACAACTCCCATCATCCCTGAACACTGGCCATGCTGGCTGAGGCTGATGGGAGTTGGAATCCAACAATCTTTGTAGGCCAACAGGCACCCGACCTTGCTTTAATCTATTTTTTAAGATGTTTTTACACATTTTTTTAAAAAAATGTTTTTAAGATGTTTTATAGATGTTTTTAATGTTTTATCACCTGTTTGCCACCTTGTGCTCCTTTTGAAAGGAATGGTGGGATATAAATTTAATAAATAAATAAAACAAATAAATTGTAAGAAGTGCCTTTTACCAGTTCCGGTAGGCAAGATAGCTGGGGCCATAGTTTGACCACTGTCGTCCATGCGCTCTATGTGAGGCTGCCCTTGAGACTGACCTGGAAGGTGCAGCTGGTGCAAAATGCAATCGCTCAACTGCTCACTGGCATATTACACCACTGCTGAAAGAATTGCAATGGATGCCAGTTAGCTGCTGGGTTGGGTTCAAGGTGCTGGTATTGCTGTACAAAGTCCCATACAGCTTGGGACCAGAATACCGAAAAGATTGCTTCATTCCCTACATAGCAACTGATCACTGGGTTTTGCAGAAGAGGCCATCCTGCAAAACACCATCCTATCAGGAGGTCCGTTCCATGCAATGTCAGAAGTGGGCCTTTAGCGTAGTGGCACCTATTTTTTGGAATTCCCTCCCATCGCTTATCAGACAGGCACCTTTTCTATAGCTTTTCTGGTTCTGCTAAAGATGTTTCTCTTTCAACAAGCTTTCTAAAATCTTTATCCCAGTTGGTATTTGTCTTGGAATTGAATTGATTTTGTGCATGTGGTATTGTTATTTTTACACTGTTTTTATATTTGTAATTCTTTTTTTTTAAAAAGTATATATATGTAATTGTTTTATCTGTAATTATTACAGTTAACTTTTATATATGTTAATATATTGTAAATCACTTCAGGATGCCTCATGAGAAGCAATTCATCATTATAATCATCATCATCACCATCAATAATAATAATAATAATAATAATAATAATAGGCCAAAACTTTCTATAATCTTCACGCAATCAGATTGCGGCTACCACTGGAGCCTGCAGCATAGGGGTGGGGCATCAGAGGGAGCTAAGTAGGGATCTATTAGTCTGAATCTTAAAACTATCTTCTCCTTCACATGCAAGCACAAAACCTCTTTCAACCCACCCCCACCTCCTTCTAAACATTTTTTTCTCATTTCACTCTCTGCAGGTTATTTTTGCGCCAATACCTCTTTGCCATGTTATGCAGTCTGGATCAATATCCAATCTCACAAATTTGTTTATCTCATCATCTGTCAAAGCCTCTGGGTCCGTTTTCTCGATATGTAATCTCTGAGGAGGAAGGGAAGGAGGAAGAAGAAAACAAACGATGGGCAGTTACAGGAAATGAGCATTTGAGCAAGTTTGTTAGAAAAAAGTTGTTCCAGAAGTAAAATAAAGGGAGCGAAGAATCTAAAAGCCTAGGCTGAAACTTGGAGCCTGTCAAGAAGGGTCTTAAGGTGAGAACTTGAAAAAGCATGGTTCGCACATAACACTAAGCCATGGTTTGTTTAAGCTGTGGTTTGAACCATAGTTTGTTTAACAAACCACAAGTTGCCCCACAGATGATAAAACAAACCATGGTACATTTCTCCAGAGTTTGGTGTGTTTTCCAGCTATCTCATGCCTTTGTAGCTTGATGAGTGGCTGGGATGGGGTTGTTAAACAAACTATGTGCTCCTTCTGGAAGGAAGGGTGGGATATATATATATATATATATAAAATAAAGGAGGATGCTGGGTATGCACCAAGTCTTAGTTAAAACACCAATGTTCATAAGCCAGCAACGAACCATGGTTTTAGATCATTGTTTGTTGGCAGTAAACAAACCACAGTTCAGCTGCTGGGCAGTGTTTACACACAATGCTAACTCATGGTTTAGTAAGCTATGGTTTAGTGTTATGTGCAAACCAGGGGTGAAGTGGTAGAATTTTAACAAAGCCAGAATTTCAACTTCATTGTGTCAGCTACAGAAGGGTACCTAATTGTTTTTCCTGGCCCTGCTCCTTTAACAACAGCCTAATCTGAAACAAAAACCAAAACCAAAAGTGTATAAGCAGGTGCCATTTCCCCTACTACTTATCTCCAGCCAGGAAAGGTTTTACCTTTCCATGAAGGATAATTATACAAATCTTGTGGCTGTCAATGGCACAGGAGCAGGCCAGAAAAACAAAGGAGGCAATCCTAGGAGCAGGTGGATAAGCCCAATTCTTAGTGTGTGTAACAAGGAAGAGATTTGCTGGTGCACTCATTCCTTCAGCGCAAGGCTGGGACAAGAGAAACTGCAACAGCTTAATCGTCAGAAGCTGGTAATTCCCAGTCTAGGCCTCGTTCATATCCCTGCACGCACTCATGATCCCATTTGGGTTAGATCACGTCGCAGTCCCAGGCTCAGCATCAGCAGCTTCACGGCCTACCAGGGTCCACTGGCACTGATGCCTGTCCTGGGCCCACTATGCCAGCTGATTGGATCTGCAAGGCCATTATTTTAAATTTCCCACAATGCCCCAGACCAACGCTATGTTGGGCATTCCAAGGCATTGTGGGAAATTTAAAATGGTGGCTTCCAGGCTTCCTCTTTCTCCTGCTGCTGCTGCTGGTCAACACAGGAAGAGGCCTATCAGACAGCAGTACCTGGGGGAGGGGGAATATCCTTCCTTGTTTCCCCACTACAAAGGACCCGAAGTTAGAATAGGGACAAGAAAGATGGTTCTCAGGCAGCCCCTCCTCTAAATTTTGCAGCCTGAGTCCTGGAGTTCCTTAGGAACAAAATTTGGATTTGTTTTACCAAAACATAATCCGCTTTTACTGTTATCACCCTAACAATAAATAACACATACAAACTCCTTTTCAGTAGCCCATCTCCTTGGCCAGCTGTACCTTATTTTATACATTTGCATTTGGTTCTGTTTCTATGTCTAGATCTAAAGGTGTGATCATCCAGTTCTGAACACTGGAAGTGAGTATGTACATTATACATCCCCTTCTCCATGAAATGTGCCACAAAATGAGAAAGCCTTATCATTCTTCAGTGGTTACTACTAGTACTACCACTATTTATTTAGTTAAGCTTCCTTAACCGTGGTTTGGCATAATACTGAACTTCAGCCTTTGCCTTTTCCCTTGTTTTGTAACTCCATTGCGCCACCCATTGGAACTGCAGAGATTTTTCACTTTGTAGTCAGATTTTCCTGAAGAAATAAAAAAAAGACTATTTTGGATTAGAACTCCCCAGGCTGATGAGAGTTCTAGTCCAAAAAGCTGGAGGGCTCCACATTGAAGAAAGCTGGTATAAAGCCATCCTTCATCATATTTTGCCGAGATTCATATCTCATATACTATAGAGTCAGGATTCTGGGTGTGGCACTGTGGAGGAATTCACTCAGAGCCAAATTTGAGCTGAAGCAGATTCCAAGTTTATTCAAAGCATACAACACTGGAGAGCCAAGCAGAAAACTGCATCTCACTCTGACTCTCTACAAAATGGCACAGGCCTTTATAGTTCTTCAAAGAACAAAGACTTCGGCAGATGAAACTCTCACATTTTGAGCATGCATAATGCACATGAAATTCGTTTAGTTCAAAGCATTCTGATTATCTATAAATTGCTAGGACAGGTTGTTAGGGAGTACCGGGCCATGTTGCTAAGGGAGTATTTGCTAACTAGAGTTGTAACACTTTGAACACTGTCGCTTCAAGGGCATACAAAAAAACACAGACATATATGCTCAGCCATCTGGTTTATCAGTTGTTTTCCCACACTCAGCAGTTTTTTACACTTTCCAGACACAGGCAGAAGCAGTATTTGCAGATACCCAGAATCCTCTACATCCTGGTTTTTTTACTTCCACAGCACCATGCTTGGGAATATTTGAGATAGTCACATCTCCCAGTATAGATCATGAAATATACACAAGGAGGGGGCTGCAAACTCACCTGCAATCTCTGAATCTGGATATCGGAGAACTTCCTAATGCCATCAACCGAAGGGACCAAGCGGGAATAGAGAGCCTTAAAGAACAAGGCAAGTCATTAGCAGCTGCAGCGCACCCAATAAGTCTCAGCTAAATTGAGAGTGTACATACACACCCCACAGGGGAAAAGATAAATTGCACCATGTTACCTGATCAGACTGCGTGGCCTCATGGAAGATACGGGCATCAACAGCAGCAGCAACCAGGTTATTGGCTGCAGTAATGGCATGGATGTCGCCAGTGAGATGGAGATTAAACTGCAGAGGGAAAAGGAAAGGGGAAATAACCACGGGATGTGGGTGGAGAATATCTCAACAATTATCTGAAACCCTCTGCCAAATCTCATTAAGGCCCAAAACATGACTATGAGCTAGAGAGAGAAATATTAACAGCAATGTTTCTGGAGGCGAGGCAGAAAATTACTCTGCAGTGAGTAAGAGACAAGAGTCTTTTTTAATGGGGGGGGGAGCCTTCCTCCACACTGATGTCATTCTGTAAAACTTCCTGAAGTTCAGGACAGTATGTTTCAGAGATGTTCCTTCAGCCATGACTAGTTCCTCCATGTTTGGCTCAGGACCCCACCTTCAGCATGTTACTAAATGCTTGAGGAGTTTGAGAAAGTAAATATTCTCCAAAAAAGCCCTGCTAAATCAGATCAAAAGGTCCATCTGATCCAGTCTTCCTCAACCAATCTGGTGTCTTCCAAAAGGTTTGGACTACAACACCCGTAAATGGTATAATGTTGTTGTTATAGATATTATTACATAAACACCTACAATTCATGCACACACCCCTTAACAGCCACAGGAATTTATGTTTTTAAATGTACTGCATGTCACTTGGAGACCTTCGGTAACAAGCGACTAACAAGTCTAAATTATCATCACCAGGAAAGGCACCAGGTTTGAAAAGGATGATCTTATCAACAAGCGACTAACAAGTCTAAATTATCATCACCAGGAAAGGCACCAGGTTTGAAAAGGATGATCTTATCCAAGCATTCAGAAGTGGCCAGACAGATGCATCTATGAGCTCACAAGTACAACATGAAAACTACAGCCCTTCTGTTGTTGCTTGTCCGATCCTCTGATATTCAGAGCTAAACTGCCTCTGAACAAAAGGTTACATGCACTTATGGGTGGAGGATATGGATAAGGAGTTTTTTTCTCCCCCTCTCACAATATTAGAACTCAGAGTCATCCAATGAGGCTGCATGATATTAGACAAGTTCATGGAGAATAAGGATATCAATGGCTACTAGCCACAATGACTACCTCCGCTGTTGGGGACGGTAAGCCTCTGAATACCAGTTGCTGGGGGGAATCACAAGTGGGGAGAGGGCTGTTGCACTCAGGTCCTGCTTCTGGGCTTCCCATTGGGGCATCTGGTTGGCAAAGTCTGCCCTACTGTATATATTTATTAATACTGGGAACTACAGTGGAGGGGGAAGTCATATCGGCCCTTCCTCCTCAATTGTTGCTTTCTGCGTGGCGAGATGCCATCCAAAAAGTGGTATGCATAGGAATACAACAACAAATACGTCCCTATTTGAGTAAAGAGGACCTTACATCAGTGGTACATGCTCTGGTAACCTCACGTTTGGATTACTGTAATGCGCTTTACCTAGGGCTACCTTTGAAGACAGTTCGGAAGCTACAACTAGTGCAAAATGCGGCGGCCAGATTGCTGACAAGGACCAAGCGGTCCGAGCATATAACACCTGTTCTGGCCAGCTTGCACTGGTTGCCAATATGTTTCCGGGCTAGATTCAAAGTGTTGGTATTAACCTATAAAGCCTTATACGGTGCGGGACCACGATACCTTGCGGAACGCCTCTTCCGATATGAACCGGCCCGTGCACTACGTTCTGCTACGAAGGCCCTCCTCCGGGTTCCAACTCACAGGGAGGCCCGGAGGGTGATGACAAGATCTAGGGCCTTCTCAGTGGTGGCCCCCGAACTATGGAACAGTCTCCCTGAGGAAGTACGCCTGGCGCCGACTCTGCTCTCCTTCCGGCGCCAGGTCAAAACCTTCCTATTCTCTGAAGCATTTTAAGTTACACTGATTTACTTTTAAAAATGTTTACTGTGTTGGATTGTTGCTTGTATTTTAGTATTGTTTTGTTATTTATTGTATTTTTATGCTGTTTTATGTTCACCGCCCAGAGAGCTATTGCTAGTCGGGCGGTATATAAATTTAATAAATAAATAAATAAATAAACCATGTGAGCAAGCCAAGTAAAGTAGAGCGTTCCCACCCAACTGCCCCTGGGGGACGGAGAGGATCTACATTATTTGCCTTGCCCACACGGCTAACACTCCATTGTATACCATTTGATGGATGGCATCGCGCCAGGGGGAAACTGCTCCCACACCGCTTGAATTCTATGCAAGTTCATTCTGGTACTACAGAACCACAAGGCACTGCACCCAAGCCTTAAAGCAGGGATGGGGAAACTGTGGGCATCCAGATGTTCGTTTGTTTATATTTGTATACCACTATTCATTTAAAAACATCAAAGCAGTTTACAGCAAGGAACGAACGTACAGCAGAAAACAATAAAAATACAATAAAAACAAAGGTCAGCTACTGCGAAAAGACATCTTCTGAATTGCCTTCATAAGCCTGGTGGAACAGAAAGGTTTTCAGCAAGCATTTAAATGTTAAAACAGAAGGCACTTGCTGAATCATTGTTGGACTCCTTCTCCCATCAGGCCTAGTCGACATGGCCAATGGTCAGGGATGTCCAACAAGATCAGGAGGGCCACAGCTTCTCCATCCCTGCCTTAAACATTCAGAGTCAATATTAAATACAGGAATACATGAAGGTTTAAAGTTACCTCCTCCATAGGAATAACCTGAGAATAACCACCTCCTGCAGCGCCGCCTGTGTAAAAGCAAGGAGACACGCCATTACCTAGATTGTGAATACTAAGAACATGAGCATCTTTTGTCTGGAAAGAAGACATTTCTAAAAGCAATAAAACTTTCTTTAGCAAGGATTAGTGTCAAACAAGAGCTTACCCTCTTGCATCCTATTACTGGTGATGAAAAGAGATTACGCATTCATCTGTAAATTGCCTCATGTTAATTTTAAGCTTAAATTACGGCTATGGATGAAACAGTCTTCCTCAAACTCCACAATGTCCCGGGAAGGGATGTAGCTTAGTGGCATAGCATCTGCTGTACATGCAGGTCCCAGGCTCAATCCCCAGATATAGCTGGGACTACCACTTGTAAGAAACCCTTGCCGGTCAGCATGGACAATAGTATGCTTGGTAGACCGATGGTCTGACTCAGTATCAAGCAGCTTCCTGAGGTTTCTATGTCACGCTGAGACTGGTACACTATGCCTGGAATCATAGAGTTGGAGGGAACATCAAAGCTCATCTAGTCCAACCCCCTGCTGAGGCAGGAAACCCACTGCTACAGCAACCCTGAGATGTGGCCATCCAGCCTTTGTCAGTCTGTTCCACTGTCATCAACAGCTTGTACCATCAGAGGTTCTTTCTAATGTTACTCTAAATCTGTTTTCTTGTCATTTGAACCCACTGGTTTGGATCTACCCTCTGCAGCTAACAGAAAACAAATTTGCTCCATCATTTATGCAAGAGCCCTTCAAATATTTCAAGGTGGCTATCATATTGCCCCTTAATCATCTCTTCTCCAGGCTGTGTGGTCTTGCCAACTTTCACTACTTCTTTTGTAAGAATCAGCTGATACAGTCACGTACCTTTAATTCCAAACGTGGGCCCTTGGGAAGGCTGCCGGACACAGGCAAATGCATTCTGACCAAGGTGTGCTCCTAGGGCTTGAACTAGCCCTATCGTTGTCGTGCTTTTCCCTTCTCCCAGTGGTGTGGGTGTTATACTGAAATACAAAAAGAACAAAACAACTCCCATGACGTGTAATTGGTGGGAAACTGCATCCATCTCCTTAAAACACAGCAGCTAGGCTATGAACAAGACATCTTCTGACATGCACCCTAAGCACTGATATTTCAGGGATAAGACAAGCTCTGTGGGGTCCAGCAGCTACAAAAGGCAGCTTCAAGATAGAATGTAAACTTTCAGGTTTTCTGATGAATCAGGTGGCCTTAAGCCGGGTGTGGGGAACCTTTGGTCCTCCAGATGTTGCCAAAGTACAGCTCCCATCATCCTCAGCCGTGCTTGCTAGGGCTGATGGTAGTTGTAGTTCAGAAACATCTGGGGGGGGGCAGAATTTCCCCACATCTCCCTTAAGCCAATACACAATGCGAAACAACAAGGTGGTTACTGTAAAGTAGCCTGTGTGCTGCCTGGCTAGCACTAACCCATGATAAGGTCTTCTTCGTGGTGGTTCCTCACTCGTGGAATGCCTTCCCTGGTGAGATGTGTCTGCCTCACTCGCTATTAACATTCAGAAGGAATTTAAGAACATTCCTGTTCACCCAAACATTTGATGGCTGAAAGATATAGCTCCTGGTAGCCTTGAAATTATTAGTTGTGAGGGCTTGGGACTGTTTTGCAATGTTTTTATATGTTCATAATGTTTTAAATATTTTATTTTATTTGTATTGCTGTGTTTGCCACGCAGAGCATCTTTGGGAGGAAGGGCTGGATAGAATAAATAAACAGTAAACAAGGGACTAACAAAGTAGGTTGTATAAATAGCGTGCATAACTTTTACAGACACCACGACATCCAGACTCCCCTCCCTGCATGTAAGTGAGAAGAAAAATGGCCCTCTTGACTCTAATTCCATTTAGCCTTCCAGGATACTGAGAAGCGACAGAAGAACAAGCAGAGCCGTTGCAAGGCAATGAACTCATGCAACGTTTTTCTCCCCTTTGTCAGCTAGCTGTGGGAGAGGAGGAAAAACCCAGAGAGTTGCCTTAGACCCACCAATCTTAGCACTGTTGACAATGACTGGGGTTCAGACGGGAGTCTTGCCCCGCCCTGCCTTGCAGATACAGGGGACTGAACCTGAGGCATTTTGCACATAACGCTGGTGCTCTATCACTGAGCTATATGGCCCTTCTATGAAAGTTTCTCCTTCAAGTACTGACAACGTCAGAAGGCAGCTTCACTGTAACCCAGAGCAGGGGCTCCAAAGAGGCTGCCCGTTCTGTGGAACAGCATCCCATCGGTATTTTGCAGAAACAACAGAAGACGTTTCTCTTTCAGCAAGTTTTTCCAGGCAGACAGAAAGGGTTTTTTTTACCTCTGTTCATGGTATGTCTTTAAATCGCCTTGAGAGATAGAAAAAGAGATCCGTAAATTAATGATATCGTAATGTAATACATGGCAAAGGGCCACGAGGGTGCAGGTCTCCATCGGGCTTTATCAGTAGCTGAGGCAAGACAGGTTGGGCCTGCAAAAAAGCCTTCATTGTGCCCAAGCTTTGGAGCATCCTGCCTAGGGGCTTCTCCTGCCCCGTCCCTTCTCTGCTGACTTTCCACTGCCTGGTGAAAATACAGGCATACCCCGCTTTAACGTTCGCAATGGGACCGGAGAGTATACTTCAAGTGAAGATCTACTTTAAGTGAAGCAATTGTCTTCACTTGTACT
This sequence comes from Rhineura floridana, assembly GCF_030035675.1. Taxonomy (NCBI): domain Eukaryota; kingdom Metazoa; phylum Chordata; class Lepidosauria; order Squamata; family Rhineuridae; genus Rhineura; species Rhineura floridana. The sequence continues at coordinate 224,425,374 of NC_084481.1, forward strand.
GCACGCAATCACCACTAGATGGCAGTGGCGTCATGCCAATAAAATGTATGTTATTGCAAAGCGCGCGAACGTTAAGCGGGATATGGGGACATACGTTATAGCGAGGCAACGTTAAGTGAAGCAACTTTAAACGGGTTATGCCTGTACCTCCTTTCCGGTAGGCTTTTGGCCTTAACATGTTAGAAGTCTATGGAGAATTAAATTTTTCTTAGCATGGCTTTAATCAGCTGTACTTCTTTTTCGCCTCGACGTTTTCCTCTGTGGTTTTTTTTTTACAAAACTTTTATTGGTATACTGTGTATTTGTTAGTACTATGTTTTGATAAGCATTAATAGCTCGTGTTAGCCAGCTTGGGCTTTTTCATTTAAAACATAGAGCAAGGACAAAAATGCTTCCATTTAAGCAAACAAAGATTTCCTGGCACAGAAGCAGATTGGCGAGGAGGGGCGGAGCTGCCATGTCACCTTCCCGATAGGTGGGTCACCGTTGCTTACTGAGAGGAAGGTGGCAGGGAGGCCAGCACCAGATCAGCTCCGCCAGTGTGTTTGCACCTCACTGGCCATCACGCCCCTCCTGGTAAGCGACAGCGACCCACCTGCTGGGAATCTAGTGTAACCATCTCACCTGGCAAGCAGCTTCTGACTGTCGGGATGCTTCTCACTTCCAGATCACTGCAGCAAAAAAAAAACACCCCAAGCCACTACCACACCAGGGTGGTTGAAACCATACAGGCAAACCTACCCTGTCACCACAACGTATTTGCCATCTGGCTGGTCTTTCAGGCGCCTCAGGGCTGACAGCGAAATTTTGGCCTTGAGTTGACCGTAGAACTCCACCTCATTTGAGAGCAAGCCGATCTCTCTGGCCAGCTGGCCAACGGGCTTAGGAACACAGGATCGGGATACTTCAATGTCACTGAAAATGAAGAAAGTGGTGGCGGTGAAGAAAACAGCTCTATGGAGGAATGATACATGGGAAGGTAGGAAGCAGCCTTATACTGAGTCAGACCATTGGTCCATCTAGCTCAGTACTGTCTACCCAGACTGGCAGCGCTCTCCAGGGACTCAGGCTGGGGTGTCTCCCAACCCTACCTGGAGATACCAGGGGTTGAAACGGGGACCTTCTGCATGCAAAGGAAATGCTCTAACATCCAGTCACAGCCCCTTCCCCATTTGTTTTCAGTGGCTTGGTGAAGACACCCTGCATTCAACCACACTGAGCACTGGGAAACTTAATTCTCAAAGTATAAAGTCTGTGGTCTGGTCTACACATGCAGCTGTAGTATTTTGAGGTGGTTGTGGACTGGACTGCTATTTTATTTACAGCAGGGCCCTGCTTTACAGTGCTTCGCTTTACAGCGATTCACTAATGCGGCGGTCTCAATTAGACGCAATTAGTCTAAAGCCCCACTCATACGGCGCTTGTTCCGCTTTTACGGCGGTTTGGGGGCATCGCGCGCCATTCTATTCAATGGGTTCTGCTTTACAGCAGTTTTCACTTTACAGCAGGGGTCCGGAACGTAACCCGCCATATGAGTGGGGCCCTACTGTATTATTACATTTATGTTCCAGCTTTCCTCCAAGGAGGTCAAGGTAGCATACATTATTCTCCCCTTCCCCATTTCATCCTCACAACAGCCCTATGAAGTAGGTTAGGCTGAGACACACTAACTGGCCCAAGGTCACCCAGGGAGCTTCATGGATGAGGGAGGATTTGAACCCAGGTCTCCCAGGCTCAAGTCTGACACTCTAGCCATTACACCACACTGGCTTTCCACATTTCTGGTGTGTGTGTGTGTGGAGGGGGGAACCAAAGTTTGAGTGCTCCCCTAAATGAAAGGCTCCCAGTACCACAACCAGAAGAGGGACAGGCTAGGACAGCTTCCCCCAACATGGTGCCCTCCAGCTGTTTTGGACTATAACTCACGTCAGCACCAGCCAAAACATCTGGAGAGCACCAGGTTGGGGAAGGCTGGGCTGGTCCGTTTAAAGAAAGAAATAAAAGCAAAAAGCTTGCAAGAAGGTTTTTTAAAAAAATCTTCCCTGCATCACCCATCTGCAGCCCCCTTGGCAATACAGTCTATCAGCTCAAGATTCCACCATCACATTCTGCCGTGTAAGATTGAGAGAACATGACGTACCTCTAAAGAGGCTTTAAAAAGCCCCACACACCCACATAGGCATCCTGATACAATCAAGCAAAACCTCAAACAAAATAATTTATTTAAATAACCTTCTGGCCACAATCTTCCCAGCTCAGTTACCTTACCTTGGAACAGGAGTTCTAGGGCTCAGCTGGTTATATTGAATATTCCACTTGCCAGGCTGATATTTCTCTAGAAAACGCTGGGCACTTTCTACCGTGCTCTAAAGTGGTATTTAAAAACAAAGAAACAAAATAAAGCAAAGGTCCATCACACAAACTGTTCCAGCAGGTTAGTCTCCTATACAACACAGTATGGGAGCCCGACACATCCCCAGCAAGGAATGAGACACACTCATGGAGGAGAAGGCTATCAATGGCTACTAGCCACAAAGGCTATGCTCAGCCTCCACTTTTGGAGGCAGGATGCCTCTGAATGCCAGTTGGTGGGAATCACAGGTAGGGAGAGGGCTGTTGAGCTCAGGTCCTGCTTGCAGACTTCCCATTGGGGCATCTGGATTTTTTTTTTATTCGATTAAATTTCTATCCTGCCCTTCCTCCCAGAAGGAGATCAGGGCAGCAAACAAGGGTCAAAACTCTAAAAACGTTAAAAACATCTTTAAAAAAACTAAAACATCTTTAAAAGCAATTCCAACATACACCACTGTGAGAACAGAATGCTAGACTAGATGGGCCTTTGTTCTGATCCAGCTGGGCTCTTCTTATGCCTGCTGAAACCAAAGTAAAGATATGGAGTATAAACTTCCAAAGGGCAGTGAATAGCTCTCAGCCTCTTTCCAGACACAGAGACATGCAAATTCTGCATTTCTGGTGCAGAATGTAGGTCACTGTTTATCCCCTGCGTACCTGAAGGACTGTCTTTATCCATATATGCCTCCCTGAACACTTGAATCAGCACCTGAGGCCCTGAACCAAATTCCTCTATCACTCAAAGTTTGGAAGATAAGTACAAGAAGCAGGGCCTTTTTGGTTGTGGCACTGATGTTGTGGAATACCATCTCTAGGGAAGCTCACCTCATCGCCTCCTTTTGTCCTTTCAATATCTTGCTGTTTGAGCAGACTTTGGGGGAAGGTCAATTATTATTTTTGCTGCCTCTGCAGTGCTTAGATCTTACTCTGCTGGTCACTTCATTGTTGTATTATTGGCTATCTTTTTAAATTTTGTTTTGTTAATTTTGAACAAAATATTGGCATTGTTATGTTTACCTGTCTTTTTTTTCTTTTTTTGAGCCGGTGCAATGTAGTAGCTAAAGCATTAGACTCAGACCAGGTAGGTCTGAATTCAGATCCCCACTTAGCCATGAATCTTACTGGGTGACCTTGGCCCAGCCACTCTCTATTTTTTAGGTAAGCGGCGGTAACGCAGCCGAAGCTCTGCTCACGGCCGGAGTTCGATTCCAACGGAAGGAGGAAGTCGAATCTCCGGTAAAAGGGGTCGAGGTCCACTCAGCCTTCCATCCATCCGTGGTCGGTAAAATGAGTACCCGGCATATGCTGGGGGGTAAAGAAAGGCCGGGGAAGAAACTGGCAATCCCACCCCACATATACGGTCTGCCCAGTAAACGTCGCAAGGCGTCACCCTAAGAGTCGGAAACGACTCGCACTACAAGTGCAGGGACACCTTTACCTTTTACCTCACAGGACTATTATGAGGATAAATTCAGCAGTGAGAAGGGACGAGGACCAAGTATACTACCTTGACTAAACCTCTTGGGAGGAAAGACAAGATGTAAGTGTAATACATAATGATAATAAAAAAAATACTTTTACAAGCCAATTTTAGATGATTTCCCCCAAAAAGCAGGATGTAAACTGCAGCTGTATACATTATTAATTGCTCTTTGGTACTGTGTTTTAGCATTATTGCTTCTGATTTCTATTGTTAGCTACTCTTACTACATCAGCAGAAAAGCAGGACGCAAACAATAAATTCTCATCATCGTTTACTTTTACAGCAGGGGTGGGTATCCAGTGGCCCTCCAAATGCTATTGGACTCCAACTCCCATCATCCCTAGCTAGCGTGACCTATAGCCAAGGAGGCTAGAAGATGGAGTCCCTAAGATACCCTGGACTGAAGTTTTTCAGGGCTTTGTGAATTAATACAAGAACCTTGACGCTGGCTTGGCAGCAGATGGGCATTACACACTCCCTTGTCCCTAGAGCTCCCTGCCCTCACTAGGGAGCACCCACAAGCATTCCCTCTCTCCCCACCCAATACATACTGCACAGGTGCACCTGGGAAAAGTAGGGCTGGAGGGCAGGATGGAGGCCCAGCCAGCAGAGAGTGGGAAGGGGAGAAATGCTCTCTCTCCATAAACCAAGTACATACCTGCATCAGCATGGCAACGGTCATTGGTCCGACACCGCCAGGCACTGGGGTGATGTAAGCGGCTCTCTCCTTGGCCGAACTGTAAGCCACATCTCCCACGACCCTTTTCCCGCTGGACTTTGTGGTGTCTGTGTGTGTGAGACAGAGAGAGAGAAGGAGAGGATGAAGAAAACATCAGTCACACAGCACATTAGAGCTGTACAAAGAAGGAGTAGGGAAGAGCCCAGACTAAGATTATACCTTTGCAATGGCAAAAACACAGACATAATATCTTGGCAACTCTAAGGCAACACATCAGATCACTCAGTTTTTCCTCCTCTTTCAGAGTTTATTATCATCATCATCATCATCAACAACAACAATAAAAATGTTAAACTGGTGAATAAACACTATTTACCCAGACTTGGAAGCAGAAGGAATCTCCTTCTTGAGGATTTTGACCTAGTTCTTTTTTTAAGAACATAAGAAGAACCTGCTGGATCTGGCCAATGGCCCATTAATATGGGATCCTGTTTTCACAGTGGCCAAGCAGTAGCCCCAATGGGAAAGCCCACAAGCAGGACCTGAGTGCACTCTCCCCTCCTGCGATTCCAGTGACTGGTGGTTGGAAGCATACTGCCTCCCACCTATGGAGGCAGAGCATAGTCATCATGGCTAGTAGTAGCTGATAACTTTTTCTTCCATTAATTTGTTCTAATCCAAGCTGGTGGCCATCACTGCCTCTTGTGGGGGCAAATTCAACGATGTGCTGTGCGAAGCAGTACTTTCTTTCATCTTTGCTGAACGTTCACCTTCAATGGATGTTCACGAGTTCTAGTGTTATGAGAGAGGGAGAAAAACTTTTCTCCATCCACTTTCTCTACACCGCGCATAGTTTTATACACTTCTATCATGTCTCCTCTTGCTCACCTTTTCTCTAAACTAAAAAGCCTCAAATGCTGCAGCCTTTCTTCGTAGGGGAGTCGCTCCATCACCTTGATCATTCTGGCTGCCCTCTTCTGAACCTTTTCCAGCTCTAGCTAGAAGATTTATTCATGCTAATGTTGTTTTACATGGCTTTATGCTGGTTTGATATTCAGTTTTGTGCTAGTGCAGCTGCTGTACCAATTGTTTTCACGGATGGGATTTGTATTTTGCCGATTTTAATTTGTGAGCCGCTCAGAGGGCGTCAATAATCGGCTGAGAATATACAAAAATGTTGAAAATATATTAAAAAATAAATGTATCAAAAAAACAAGGCCTGATCTTTTCTTAAGCCTTTTCAAGGCAGCAAGAACTCTTGGGATTTGCAAGGCGAGGGGAGACAGAAAGCAGAAAGTGAAGAATAATCCTATATTAAAGCTATGGAGCCAGGGTTGCCTTATCAAGTCATTTGAAAAACCTTATTCCACCAAACTGCAGGCATCTGTACCCTGTTAAGATGGTGCTCTTCAATATCTATGACCTAAACGGGAAAGTTGAGTGTTTTCAAAGTTGTCCGCTATGCAACGCTGCCAACTGCTTTTGAGACCCAGTATGGTGCAGTGGTTAGGGTGTCAGAATAGGACCTGGGTTCAATCCCGCCTCAGCCATGAAGCTCAAGGGTGACCTCCATCTCTCAGCCTAACCTACCTCACAGGGTTGTTGCGAGCATAATAAAGAGAGGAGGAGAGCCATGAACACCACCTTGAGCTTCTTAGAGGAAAGGCAGGATGTAAATACAATAATAAATAAATACGAGGAAGGAACAGGGGGAGGTTTTTTTTTTGAGGGGGAAACATTTTTGCAGCAGCAAGAGATAGACTGCAAGAGGAGACTGGTTATGGATGAAACACCCCCATTTGTATGGTCTCCCTGTGTAAACTGAGGTGCATAAAATTATGCATGGTGTAGACAAAATGGATAGAGAAACGTTTTGCTCCTTCTCTCATAACACTTGGAACTTGGAGCCATCCAATGAAGCTGAATGTTGGAAAATTCAGAACATACAAAATAAGTACACACAGCGCATCTCTAAACTATGGAATTCCCTCCTATGGGATGCCATTACGGCCACTAAATTGGACGGCTCCAAAAGAAGACTCGACAAATTCATGGAGGAGAAGGCTACCAATGGCTACTGGCCACGATGGCTCTTTTCTACCGCTACTGTCGGCGGCAGTGTACCTCTGAATATCAGTTGCCAGAAGTTGCAAGTAGGTAGAGTGCTGTGTCCTGCTTGTGGGCTTCCCAGAGGCATCTGGTTGTGTGCACTGTAAGAACAGGATGCTGAACTATGAAGGGCCTTTGGCCTGATCCAACTGGGCTCTTCTTATGTACAGTATAGAACTTTTTTTTTTAAGTGTTACCTTAGTCCTGCATGTATCAAAGCCACCCTTATCCTAAGCAAATCCAGGCAATCGCTTGGAAGAAAACAATCTTCGTTGTTGTTGTTGTTATGTGCCTTCAAGTCAATTACAACTTATGGCGACCCTATGAATCAGTGACCTCCAAGAGCACATGTTATAAACCACCCTGTTCAGATCTTGTAAATTCAGGTTTGTGACTTCTTTTATGGAATCAGTCCATCTCTTGTTTGGCCTTCCTCTTTTTCTACTCCCTTCTGTTTTTCCCAGCATTGTTGGCTTTTCTAGTGAATCCTGTCTTCTCATTATATGTCCAAAGTATGATAACCTCAGTTTCATCATTTTAGCTTCTAGTGTATAAAGGTGGGAAGCAACCTTTCAAGCACTTAGCTTAATGTGTGTGTGTACCTCTTCAGGAACAACAGCCAGTGAAGGTAGGTAAGTGGTGAATGCCACTGAGAAGGGAACTAACTTGCATTAGTTCACTGCACACTGCAGTGACATACCATGAAATATCCCTGGCCTCCACAGGCTTCTCAATTTTCATTTAAATACACACAGCCCCATGCAAAGTCTCTAGCCCTCATGACAGGGGAGGTAAACTTAAAATACTGCAGAAAAACTTAACACTTGTCACCCACACTTAGTGTTACCAATAGGTTCTTGGGGAAGCAGGGGGAATCATCAGTGCTTTTCACACATTCTCTCATTCCAGAGCAGCCTTTGCCAACCTGGCATCCCCCAGATGTTTCCAACTACACCTCCCATCAGCCCCAGCCAGCTGTGATGCGAGATGTAGCCCAAAACATCTGGAGGCTGCTAGGTTGGTGAAGGCTGCTTTAGACCAGAACATATCCAGCAGAGATCTTTAGAGCACCTTATCCTTTATGTAAATATACCCACATTTTAAACATAACAATTTTAAGCATAATGAATAATTTGATACCAGTGCCATGTAACCCATTCATCAAATAAAACTCTGTTTCATGATACGTATTTCTGTTAAAAAGCCTTTGATCCTGACATTGGTCTGTTTGATGTCCCTACCTCAATAACCCACAGAACAAGACCAGTTGTTCTCAAGATCATTAAACTATTGCCTCCCTTTATGAAGCTTCACGTAAGCAGTCCATGTCTCCTTAGCAGCAATCATCAAACTCATGTTCAGGACCACGCCAGTGCCTCCATCTGACAACTCCCAAGCTTGTAACTGCTTCCAACCTCTCTAAGAATTATACCCCAGATGTCTGTGCATGCACAAACCTGCTTCTCTACATGCACACGTTTGCCTTCTGCCTTCTGAATCACTTCTACATTAAAGGGGAGTTCTGGGCTTGGATCCAAAGGAATTAAGGAAGTTCACAGAAGGAAACTTTCCAACTGCACCCCTGAAACCACCTGTCCTGCCCCCAAACCTCTCCAGACAGTCAGGAGGGCTACCTCCTGAACAGTGTGTATGTGTGTGTATTTTCCCAAATCACTGAGCATGCCAAACGTTATCATTGAGTTTAATGTAAAATTTCTTAAATTAATTAAACATCAGCCAGGCATTCTTTTACCTTTTAAACTGCAGAAGATGAAGGCCAGAGTATGGGGCAAGGTCAGTAATAGGACTACAGCTACTCTGTGAACATGGTTGATTTTTAATGAATTTCAAGAGATTATGAGAACTCTCACACAAAAAAAGTCCAAAAGAGGTCTGAGTTTTCTCTCTCTCTTTTTTTAGACTTTGAACTCTCGATTCTCTCAGACTGTTTTGTATATCGCGATGAAAATTTACAGGGTTGTTAAGTAAGTGTTTCTGAGTTCAGGACTATAAGTTATGTACGGTTTTGTTTTGAATTGAGCTTATGGGAAGCATCAGAATGGCATGGGGGTATTTTCAATGTAACATTGTGGAATGTGAAAAATCCACGCTGGCTATAGTATACAGCCACTATGGTGGCTGTATAATGATCCTGCTTTAAATGTATAGTGCAGATGGGACCAGAGTCTGGGAAGAGTCCAAAGGGCAGCACACGTTCCAGGGCAGGGGTTGGGCAGGGTCTGGCAACGAGAAATCTGGAAATGGCTACCAAAGCCAGAAATGATGCACCCTTTCCCACCCCTTCCCCAATAAAGCAGTTTCTTACTTCACTGTGTTGACAAGCTTCTTCAGTAAGCCATGACTGTCACCAAATTAAATAAAACAGTGGAGTCATAGGAGTACTTTTCTTTTTCTTTTAAACTCTTCCATTAGATAATTGCAATAAATCACTTATAAAAACAGGCCTCATGGAAGCACAGATAAGTGGGAGGATGGCAACAGCTTGACAGGTGTGACTAATCCTCTTATTTAAGAACCTGAGAGTTGGATTCTTAAATCAAGGTGCAGGAGCGAGGGGGAACTATTTCTAAAGAGGCAACATACACAAGCCAGTCTCTGGTTCATTAATTCAGTTCCTAGGTGGTAGGTTTCATCCAACACTTGGGCAAACGACAACAAACAGGGCACAAAATTCTGGGTCTGTGCATGCAACAAAAAACCCCACAGTCCTAATACCTGAATACAGCTAGCCAAAGCAATGCATCTATATAAGGGGAAAGTTTTACCTCTGCCATTTTGGATAATTTTACTGGCCAAGTATCTACCAAAAAAAGAAGACGCCACCTTGCAAATTGGATGAGGTACCTTTAAATCAGGGGCGGGGACCCCTTACCAGGCTGTGTTTGTACTGTGCTGACTTTGCCCCTCCCCCCTCCAACTTGGTAGGCTGAAGCAACCTGAACAAAGGGAGATTAGGTGAGCAGTGCAGTCCAGTGAAATCCACCCCAGGTTTTAGCCCAACTTTCACAGAGCTGTCCAAGGTGCTGAAAGCTCCTTGAAATTTTGGACTGAAACCCAGAGCAGACTCCACTGCCCCACTGACATTCCCAAAGGGGTAACAAATACATCACATGTTGCCATTTCTCAGTGCAGTTGCTGCGCGACAGGGAGGCTTCGATCTATAGTTAAAAATTAGTGGACAGCTGACCTGGAACCTTAGCACCTTGGACAGCTCCTGGAAAGTTTAGACTAAAATCCAGGCCAGATTTACTGGGGCCACCAGTCTCCATTGCACCACATTGTCCACTATGGGCTCAAACCCATTGCATCAGCAGGGAGTTGAACTAGGTCAGGGCAGACCCACACACACAAACTAGGCAGCACACACTCATCAAGCATTCTCTTAAAAAATCACTTTCTATTATTACCTGGTATGTAGTTGATTCCACAGTCGATGACTACTGCACCGGGTTTAACCCATTCACCTTTCACCATCTCAGCCTTGCCAGCTGCAACCACCAGGATATCTGCTTTGCTTACCTGCAAACACAGCATGCATCAGTAGTCCAGAGCCCCACAATCAAGCTGTATCACCCTTCGCTCTTGCTCCATCCCTCCTCTCCCCCATTTTCAAGCAATCCCTCTATTTAAAAAGAAATGACTAAAGGCAGGGAGAAGAGAAGAACCAAATAGCAGCTAGTGTCCTTTGGGACTGGTGGGGCGTAAATCTGGAGCCCAACAGTAGGTGGAGCCAGAGCCAATCACAGGCAGAGCCAACTCATTCTCATATTGTCCCCTTCCTCCTCCCTGCTGAGTTCAACAAGGGGCAACATGGAGACGTGGGAGGAGGAAGCCAACAGCCAGTGCCACTCTCTGGCCTGCTTGGAAGTAAGAAGGCAGGCAGGTGGGGGCTGGCTGATGGCAGGCTGAGGTTGGTGGGGCAGGGTCTAACTCGCCCTAACGTACCATCCTCCGCTGCAAGAGTCCATGAAAGGAACAGGATCATCTTAGGTCAATAAATAAGAACTTAAGTCAGCCTTCACAAACCTGGTACCCTCCAGACGTTTTAGACAACCACCTGTTGATGGCTTCAAGAGCACCCATCAGCAACAAAATACTTGTACTTAAAAGCACCGCAAGGTGTTGACGCGTGCTGAAGATGTACCTCTTTACCCCTGGCCTTTGACACCTGAGTTGTGTGTTTTCAGGAGCCACCCTAGTCCTGGGACTATGAATTTAAACTGTCCCGGGACCTGCTAGTGAAGGGTGGGCAATAAATTTAACAACATCATCATCATCACAAGAGGGTGTATGGCGTAGTGGTTAAGAGTGCTGGACTGGGACCTGGGAGACCAGGGTTCAAATCCCTGCTCAGCCATGAAAGTCGCTGAGTGACCTTGGGCCAGGCACAATCTCTCAACCTAAGCTACCTCACAGGGTTGTTGTGAGGATAAAAGTGGGAGGGGGAGAACCATGTTGGCATGCCACCTTGAGCTCCTTGGAGGAAAGGTGGGATATGACTACAATAATATATATAAACAAACAAACAGTCTTCCAGCCTTACCTCCTCAGCTAGGGATGCGGTCTTGGAATGGCATGTCGTTACAGTTGCATGGTTCCAGAGCAGGAGGTCATGCATTGGAGCGCCAACTATCTTACTACGCCCAATCACCACAGCTCTTTTGCCTGCCACTTGAACCCCTGAAAAATAGAGATCAGATTTAGCATCGAAGCCCCAGAAAACCTGGGCATGGCATTTACATATTCCACTATATCTGAGCCCTGTGGGATTCCAGTGCTCCCTATCTTTAGACCGTAACTCAGTGGCAAAGCTATGGGACCCTGGAGTGCTGCTGCCAGCCAGAGTAAACAATATTGAGCAAGATAGACAAATGGTGGGACCTAACCCTAAGGTCATTTCCTATGCTCTGTCAGCAACCTGGCAGCCCATCCATGAGTTTTTCCACAGGTCCCTAGTTCAGAATTGTATTGCACTCACTCGGTCACCTGTGGCAAGTAGAAATTTCCTATAGGGGACCACACAAGGAAGCTTATATAAGGCTTATGTTCCTACTCCCCACAGTGCCCCATGAGATCTCTCAAGAGCACATCTGTCAAGAATAGTTAACTTTGGTCAAGCTAAAATGGTTCAACCAGAAGGAATTCTGGGAGCTTTGGGGATCCCTGGGACACTCGGCTGCGGAAGTCCAAGGCTCAGTGCCAGACAGGCAATTTACAAATGTCAGGAAGATGCAACTGAACCTTATCTGTTATCTCTTATCTGCTTCCGGAGATCAAAGTCAGGAAAAGTGGGCATTGCAGATCAGGACCCCTGGGGGAGGACTGTCTAGCCCCCCTTATCTTCAAAGAACGTGCTCACGGAAGGGGCGCCAAGGATGGCTAATTGGCCCCCCTTCCTATTGCCAGCAAAACTCCATAAAAATGAAGGGTGATCCTTCAGTTGTTTGTTCCCATTCTTGTTCCCATCTCCATTTCCTAATTCCAACTTCTGGACCTGACTGACTTACTGTTATGCTGCTGGGAACCAAGCGTTGCAGAAGTGAGCAGGGATAGATTGTAAGTCTGTTATTTGCTATTGTCTGTTTGAATCTCTCACTATTGTTATGCCTAAGTGTCTCTTATAGCCCAGCTGAGGGCAATTGGCTTTTAAGAAAACAAATTCTACTCTTTTTGTATGTACTTTTCTTTTCTTTTAAATAAAATTATCCTTTTCTTAATGGTGTGCATTGCTTGGAGCTAAGGACTCTAAAATCCAGTCCTTGAGTACTGACTATGGTTGATTAGTGTGAGTTAATGGCTAAGTGTAACAATAGGTTTGCTCTAGCATCTCAGCACTCTGAAGTCCTCTTCCTCAGAGTAAGAAGCTAAAAAAAGGGGTGGTGGCAGTTTCTACCGTAATCCTAATCTGGAAAGAGAGAGAGTTTGCCTGGGAAGCAGCGACCGTTCTCAGAAGCAAGTGTTGAGGCCAAGGAATCTCAGGGGGGCAATCTCTGACAACATCTTTATGGCAGCTTCTGGTAATACTAATTTAGCATTACGGCGTGGCACTCAAGTACCTAAAACAGCACTTCCTTCAATTATCAACCATCTTGGGCCCCACAACTGGTAGAGGAGTCCCTGTTGCTAGTGCTGTCCAATTGGCACTGAACTACGACAGGGCCTTTTTAGTGGTAGTTCTCCATTTGCGGAATGCCCTGCCTGGGGAGATGTGCCTGTCTCCCTCATTACTGACATTCAGGAGGAATTTAAAAACATTCCTGTTTACCTAGGCATTTAATGGCTGCAAGATAATTTCAAGGCAGGAAGAGTATGTGAGGATATATGACTGACTTTTTAAAATGTTTTCTAATTTTTATTTTATTTAATGAATTGTATTTTTTTACTGTTTTGTTGTGTGCTGCTCTGGGCTCCTTTGAGAGGAAGCGCGAGATGGAAATTTAGGAAATTATAATAATGATGTGCAGAGATCAACCAGTTTTGGCTGGCCTTGCTAGCCAGCCCCGTATTTGTGGTTTCCAGGCCCTCACTGAACTCCTGCTACCACCACAGGAGCATAGGAAACTTCTTTATACTAAGCCAGACCCACTGGGCCATTGTAGCTCTACACTGACTGGCTGCCCACTGTCGGAGACTGTGTACTGAAGCAGACAGATGCCTTTTCTGTTCCAGCAAAGCCAAGCAGAAGACACTGGGGTCACATCTGCTTTTGTGCTTCAGACTGTACGACTCAGAAGAAAGACTCGTGTGACAGCGACAGTGCTTCAGCCAAATATGCATTTAAAGATTCTGGAAGTTCACCAAAATGGTGTTTCAGAACACTTTTAGAATCCTTGCCCAGATATTGACCCACATAAAGATGCTCCTCAACTGTTTCTCTCCCTGCCAGTCTTTGTAAGCCCAGTCAGCAGCAGCTGGCCAAGGCTGAACCCAATCCTTTCGCACCTCCTCTCCAGGTGGTTAAAGGAAGGGGGAACCACAGGCCCAGGGCTGAATGTGGCCCTCCAGGCCTCTCTATCTGGCCCTCAGGACTCTCCCAGGCCACACCCCTCCTGGGCCCTTGCTTGGCACCCTCCTTGAGTGTTCATGCCCTGGGTGGAATGTGCCCTTGAGCTCTGAGGATAGAGTGGGGTGTGTGAGCGTGTGCAGAAACTATCCTACCGTACACAGGTACCATTTGCATTAGTTGCTCCACCCACTTTTGCCTCTGGTCCTGCCTGCTGCTGGCTTGTGGCCCCCGGAAGGTTGCCCAGAAGGGAATGCGGCCCTTGGGCCGAGAAAGGTTCTCCACACCTGGGTTAAGGCAGCTAATAGCTGGCTTGGTCCCCGCACAGCACACACCCCAAGCCACCAGGACTGTAATAGGTTTGTTTTCACAGTAGCACCCACATCTATACTAAAGCAGTTATCCCCCACATCCTTCCCTGGCTCACCTGTTTGCCTGATCAGCTCCATGCACCCTTTAGGCGTACAGGGAATGAAGCAGTCGCCAAGGTCACCACGCGAGAGCTTCCCTGCGTTAACGCTGCTCAAGCTGAAAAGGGTGAAGCAGAAGAGCAGGCGGTCAGCAGTCTCCGAAGAAGCTTAAGCCAGCCGGAATTCTACCATCTCACCCTAACTCTGGGGCAAGCTGGGGCTCCACATCCTCCAGAAAGGAACATAAAAGGATCTTGTACCTGTTCTAGAAGGAATATGGAGCTGTACTGAAATCCCTTTGCCTTACATTCATGTGATGTTGACGGTTTGTGACTTTCTCACATCTAAAGCCAGGAGTTGCTAGTCTTGCTTGCCGAAAGGCTTATGACAGCAGAGTTGGGGACACTGTGGCCCTCCAGATAATGCTGGACTCCAGCTCCTATCAGCCCCAGCGAATACGGCCAGCGGTCAGGGTTGACAGGAACTGCAGTCCAACAACACCGGAAGAGCCACCGATTCTCCATCCCTGCCTACGACCATAAGAGAACATACAATTGCACTTTTCCAAAAGAATGCACTCAGGCTCAGCATTTGCTAGCTGTCTGGTAGTGCATCGAACAGTACGAGCCATACACAGAGAAGGAAGCAAGAGGAAGATACAAATCCCCAGAAGACTCACTTGTGACAAGCAAACTCAAGAAGGCCTCTGTGCCACTGAATCGGTAGAGTGATATGTTGTTGTTATGCGCCTCCAAGTCGATTACGACTTATGGCGACCCTGTGAATCAGCGACTTCCAGCAGCATCTGTCATGGACCACCCTGTTCAGATCTTGTAAGTTCAGGTCTGTGGCTTCCTTTACGGAATCAATCCATCTCTTGTTTGGCCTTCCTCTTTTTCTACTCCCTGCTGTTTTTCCCAGCATTATTGTCTTTTCTAGTGAATCATGTCTTCTCATGATGTGTCCAAAGTGTGATAACCTCAGTTTCATCATTTTAGCTTCTAGTGACAGTTCTGGTTTAATTTGTTCTAACACCCAATTATTTGTCTTTTTCGCAGTCCATGGTATGCGCAAAGCTCTCCTCCAACACCACATTTCAAATGAGTTGATTTTTCTCTTATCCGCTTTTTTCACTGTCCAACTTTCACATCCATACATAGAGATCGGGAATACCATGGTCTGAATGATCCTGACGTTAGTGTTCAGTGATACATCTTTGCATTTGAGGACCTTTTCTAGTTCTCTCACTGCTGTCCTCCCCAGTCCTAGCCTTCTTCTGATTTCTTGACTATTGTTTCCATTTTGGTTAAGGACTGTGCCAAGGTATTGATAATCCTTGACAAGTTCAATGTCCTCATTGTCAACTTTAAAGTCTCTAGATGGGGCTGCCTAAACTCCTGGACAGCTGCTGCAAGTCATGTGGCCAATACTGAGCTAGTGAGATCAATGGTCTGACTCAGCATAAGGAAGATTTTATATATATATATATATATATTATATATATATTTATATATATATATCATGTATATATGAAAGATTCCTCACTGCAAACAAACTACACGCTCACTGTGAAAATACAGAAAGCTGCTTTATACAAAGTCAGACCACCGGTCCACCTAGTTCAGTACTGTCTTCACTGACTGCAGCAGTTCTCCAAGAATTTAGACAAGACATTCCCAAGCTTACCCATCCACATCCTTCTCAGGTGCCACAGCATTGGTTATCTTCTCAGTGTTGATGGGCTTTTTGGAATCCAAAGGCAATTGCACTATAAATCCATGAACAGCAGAGTCGTCATTCAGACAGTTGATGCACCTCAGCACCTGAATGTTTCAAAGGAGGAACAGAGCAAGGGGGGGGGAAGACACATTAGGAATAAACCAGTGTTTAGGGTTCCAGCCATTCTGTTCCATTCCTACACCCTTTTATTCTCCCTCCCCTCAGTTAGTCAGCAATCTGTGTCTATTGATCATGCTAGTCCTCATGGTTTCAGAGTTTCTCCTTCCATTTTGGGGTTGTGTTATTTGGAAGGGGGGACACTTTTGTGCCCAATCCCAGCTACGCTGAAATACCTCCACTGATGTCTGGCGGCAGATTTCACTTTCATCCTTGAGGCATTTAAAAGTAACTCCTCCATAAGAACAGGAAATTACCTATCCAGACAATGGGATGGTTCTTTCTACACTTTTTTTTTGGTATCTGTGCACCTTTCTCTCCACTTCTTTCCCAGCCACTCCATTCCATTCCCCCTCCCACCTGGCTCTCAGTTTTTCTCTCTCTCAGCCAGTCAAGTTTCTGTGCCACTGAGCCCTTATAAGGCTCAAATATTTTGAGCACCTGCAAACATTGGGGTTAGCCTAAGTCCAATTCCTCCCTCTTGTGTGGGGTTGCGATTTTTGTTTTTTTGCCGTTTTGGCTAAACCTTCAGTAAGCACAGGAAGACTTAAATTGGAAACAGAGGGAATGATACACTGCAAACCTAGTGATAAAAAGTTTACAGGTACCCTTTAATTAATGGTTACCAGCAATTCTGCAACTGTGAATGTGTTTCCAAGAACAGAGAATCTCCCTTGTAGGTGAGGGTAGGGAGGGTAAACGCCAGGGCTGCGGAGTCGTGGAGTCGGAAGCAATTTTGGGTGGAGTCGGAGTCGGTAGAAATGTACCAACTCCAACTCCGGCTTCAAAATAAATTTCGATTGAAAATTTTAAAAAAATATAAATTCACAATGTCAAAGAAGCTTCCCATGAAGTCAGCTGTACTTGAGCATTTCACCATAACTCAGGATGGAAAACATTTTGTGTGTCAGCGTATGACACAGGACCCAGATGAAGACAAATGCTGTGATGTCAAGATCAGCGCATATTCAGGCAGCGATAAAAATGCTCCTATGAGAGCTTCCAATTTAAAAAGACATTTACAGCGCTTTCCAGGGCTGTGGAGTTGGAGTTGGAGTCGTGGAGTCGGAAGCAATTTTGGGTGGAGTCGGAGTCGGACAGTAGAAAAATAGAGGAGTTGGAGTCGGAGTTGAAGGTTTGGCGCACCGACTCCACAGCCCTGGTAAATGCTATGAGAAGAGTCCTGCTGGACCAGGACAGTATTCTCTTTTCACAGTGACCAACCAGATGCCAATGGGAAACCCACAAGCAAAACCTGAGCACAAAGTACTCTCCACTCCTGCAGTTTCCATCAACTGGTATTCAGAAGTATACTGTCTCCCACTGTGGAAGCAGAGCCATCATAGGGCCTTTTCGGTGGCTGCCCCTAGGCTCTGGAACTCCCTCCCTAGGGAGGCAAGATTGGCTGTGCAGTCCTTCCGCCGACAGCTAAAGACTTTTTTCTTCCGGCAGGCCTTTGGAACTGAAGGTTCTAAGGGTAGTGACTGAAGAGGATGCTGTATGTTATTGTTTTGCCTGTATGCCCCTAAACTGGGTTGCAGTATTTTAAGTGTATATCTAATTGGTTTTAACATCTTAATAGTTTAATCTTGTTTTAATGTTGATTTTATATGTTTATATGTTTTATATTTTTATAGGTTCTTAATGATATGTACTTATTTTTATCTGGAAGCCGCCTTGAGTTCCAGTTTGGAAAAAGGGCGGGGTATAAATAAAGATAATAATAATAATAGCCATTGAGAGCTTTACCCTCCATGAATTTGCCTAATTCTCTTCTAAAGCCGTCCAAGTTGGTGGCTGTCGCTGCGTCTTGTGGGAGCAAATTCCATAGTTTATCTATGGGCTGTGAGAAGAAGTGCTTTCTTTTGTCTGCCCTGAAAATCCAGCATTCCGTTTCATTGGATCACACCTGGGTTAATTCATTTTCTATATGAAGCTTTTGAATACTGACTAGCGTGCACGCGCAGGCGCTTGCACTTGTGCCTCTTCTTACTTTTGGTGAGTGAAGAGAACTCCCTTGCACTTAGGGTCTTTCAACCAGACTGATTGGCAGGAGGTTCCAGACAGGCAAAATAACGGACTTCTTCATACAGTGCGTTATTAATTTAAGGAATTTGCAGCCACAAGGTGTGGTGATGGGCACCCAGGACTGGACACAAGACTTCGTCCGGTGCATTCAATTTGTTGCATGTAGTCTGTCAATAAAATGCAAGGTGGGAAGATGCAAGGTTCCCCTTACGGCTGAGAAACACACTGTGCTTTCTTGTTAAGTTTTATATCTGCCTTCACTCTTAGTTTTACATTTTATTTTACCCTTAAAGCATAGATGGATGCTGGCAACTGCTTTCAGGTAGGTTAAGCAAACGTGCTTACAAGATCTGGGTTGGCTGTGCAAATTTTTCATCCATCAGCATAATGTTCAGAGATTTTAACTATGCACTGTGTGAAGAAGTACTTTCTTTTGTCTGTCCTGAATCTTCCATCATTCAGCTTCATAGCACAATGACAGATCTCAAGCATCACAGGAAGGTCCTAGGTTCAATTCCAGGCACCTCCAACTGAAAAAGATCTCAGGCAGCAGAAGGCTGGGGACTGTGGTTCAAGGTCCCTGATGCACCTTCAGAAGAAAACATATCCAAGGGAAAGCAACAGGATCTCCCTGTCAAACTATAAAGCCCACCCAAAGAGATCTGTAAAGCAAACAGGATTACCTCAGCTTCTGTTGCAGTGTTTGGCAGTTTGATGTGATTGGCATTGATCCCAATCTGGAAAAGCAAGAGAACCATAAAAAAAATTAGATTTCATGAGTTGTAACATGATTGGATGAAACATAGCAAGGTGATGCTCTCATTTTGTAAGATCGTCATATGTAGAGCCGAGCTGAACCCTTTTCCTCTTCTCTCCCCAACACACACCCAAAAGGGACCCTCTTTTTGAAATGGAAATAGAAGCGCTTTTCACCAGCTGCACCTGGTACTACAGCTATGACCGTTCTTCGACGAGCCTGACCACAGTAGTGCAGGCATTGGTGACCTCAAGGGCTGGACCACTGTAATGCACTCTGTACGGGGTGTCCCTCGCACTTGACCCAGAAACAACAGTTAGTGCAAATTGCTGCAGCACAGTTGCTGACCAGAGTGAGACAGTAATCCAGCCTGGAGGTTACCAGTGCATGGGCAACAGTAGTCAGGCTATCCCAGTCCAGAAGCGGCCGCAGCTCTCTTACCAGCCAAAGCCAGTAAAAGGCACTCCTAACCTCTGAGGTCACCTGGAGATAGGGTGGGAACCACCAAGTCAGCCCAGAAGGATACTGTGGTCAATGGTATCAAAAGCCACTTTGCCTGGGAACTTTGCCCGGTAACACATAGTCAACCAGTGCAGATCTCTGAGCAGAGGTGTCCTATGCTGGCACAGGGTCTCACTTATTATTATCCCCCACTCATCACCACAAGATCCCAGGGCGGGTCACAACAATGTAAAATACATTTTAAAAAGTTTAAAACAAATTCTCTTGGTCACCACAATGCTCCTCCCAGAGTGCTGATGTGCCACCCTTCCACCCTAGGAAGGGAAAGAGTAGTGTAGAGCTACCACTCCTACACATGCTGTTGAAACTGCAACCAGGTCCTCTCCTTGAGTCACAGGGAGAGTGTGCCAGTGGTATTCCCTGGGCTGCAACATGGCTGTGCCTCTCAGCCTTTCTATTCAAAGCCAAGAAGGAGGGGGGGATGAAACTCTCCAGAGAATCCTATGCTATTGGGGGTGGGTGGGAAGACTTACCTCAGCAGCAGCCTTCAGTTTCATGCTAATGTAGAGGTTTGAATCATCCCGATCACCAACCTTTTAGGGGAGAAAAAAGGGGGGCAATAAGAGAGAGCAATTTATTTCACTTGTATTTGACTTGGTTCTGAAGATAACGTAGCTTAAGGAACTTTACAGAACAAGAGTTTCCCATCCCCACTTTTCATCCACCTCCCCCCCCAAAAAAAACCCTCCTCCGGAGGATCAGGGCACCCTCCTTCACTGTGCAGGATGGGGTGGGGTGGAGGAGTCACACAAAACCAGCAGCACTCCTGATTTGGGGCAATTCCGCCTTCTCCCAGTAGGGCCCCGCTCCACATCCCACATGACTCAGGAGGGGCCCCTCAACTCCCCAGAGAGGCTTTGTGGAAGGGGGAAAGAATAAGAAACTCTCCTTCAACAAACTTCCAGACATTCACTGATCTCTCGGACCTCAGGCATTTGAGTCTTTCTTTCAGGAAGCTTTGGGTGGTTTAGTTGGGCTCCTGTACAGCTGCAGGGACCATGGCAAACCCCTGCTAAGGCTCCATCTGCACTATACATTTAAAGTACTATGGTACCACTTTAAACTGTCATGGCTTCCCCCAAGGAACCCTGGGAATTGTAGTTTTTTTAGGCTGCTGAGAGTTGTTTGGAGACCCCTATTCCCCTTGCAGCACTAGTTCCCAGAGTTGCCCTGGGAAGAGGGATGGATTGTTAAACCACTCATCAGCATTTTAGTGCAAATAAGATGAACATTTTTGTATGCGTTTTTGCCTGATCTACCCATTTTTGCAGAACAGTTTTCTCTAACATATTGCATTTTTGCATGTTTATTTTCACGAATATATGCATTGTTATGGACACTTTGCTATAGTATATGCATTTCTGTGGACGTTAACTTGACCGGGCCATTATTTGGCCTAAGAGCCTGTAAAGAAGTCTTCCCCAAACTGACGTCCTCCATGTGTTTTGGATTACAACTCACATCCCATGTGCAGGCTGGGGCTGATGGGAGTTGTAGTACAAAACATATGGAGGGCGCCAAGTTGGCGAAGGCTGCTGTAATGCCTGTTTTTTGTTGTTATGTGCCTTCAAGTTGATTATGACTTATGGCGACCCTATGAATCAGTGACCTCCAGTAGCATCTGTCATGGACCACCCTGCTAAGATCTTGTAAGTTCAGGTCTGTGGCTTCCTTTATGGAATCAACCTATCTCTTGTTTGGCCTTCCTCTTTTTCTACTCCCTTCTGTTTTTCCCATCATTATTGTCTTTTCCAGTGAATCATGTCTTCTCATGATGTGTCCAAACTATGATAACCCCAGTTTCATCATTTTAGCTTCTAGTGATAGTTCTGGTTTAATTTGTTCTAACAAATACACACACAGCTACTACCTGTAGAATTGCAAGGCCTGGTCTGAAACCTGGGACTTTCTCCTTCATTTCTGCCACTCTGTCCTTCAGTCTCTGCCTTACTTGCCTAGGAGGAGAGATTAAGGAGTCATTCAACAGACGTCTAGAAGCAGGGAAAGAAGGAAGGAAAAGCCAAGTTTCTAAGGGAATAAAACCCTGCATAGAACTTGCACAATTTGTTCTGCAAGACCAAATCCCAGAACCCACATTTGCATGTTATTCAGAGCTGAAGGGGAAAAGGCTGTGGATATGCTCAGAGATACTCTCGACTACTACTTTGCTCCGTCTACCCCTAAAGCAAACGTCCCCTACCTGGTGCCCTCCAGATGTTTAGGAGTGCAATTCCCATCAGCTCCAGCCAGCATGACCAATGGTCAAGGCGACAGGAGCTGTAGTCCACAACATGTGGTTGGCACCAGATTAGGTAAGACTGAGCAGGTAGCAAAGCAGTGTGACAAAGCAAAACTGGACAAAACTGTGCAGGCCACAGGAAGCTGCTTCACACCGAATCAGATCCTTGGTCCATCTAGCTCAGTACTGTCTACACTGACTGGCAGCCGCTCTCCAGAGTTCCAGACAGGGGACATTGCCAGTGTTACCTGGAGATGCCTGGGATTGCACCTGGGACCTTCTGCGTGCAAGGCAGATACTCAGCTCTAGCTCAGGGGTAGAGCAACAAGGAATGGGATACTAGTTGAAGGCCTTTCAACCCCTGGCCTACTTTCATGGACAGTTGCCCAACACACATACCAGGCCAAGATTTCTTATAATGGATAAAAGCCCCCAAATTGAGCTAGAAATGCAGACTCTAAGATGCTGAGGTCTGATCACAGCTAGAATAGTTTTCAAGAAACCTTGGAAAAGGCGTAAGGAAATGCACGCAGTTTCACAGGAAACATCCAAGTAAACGCACATGTCGAATTTAGGCGTAGAAAAGCAAAATCAACGAAATATGCCAAAATAGAGAGAATTCATTCTTATTTATATCATATGCACAATTGCATAAATAAATAGCTGCATCTTGTTTATGGCATACTTGATCTTCAAATATTTTTCAGACACAAGGCAGAAAGATTAAGTCGGGCACATTCATTTAAAAGTAGTAAGATTTAAACAGAGCAACCGAAGTGAAAACAAAAAGAAATTGATCAGACAGCTCCTATTACAGTCATTCTTGAGATGCAACCTCTCCTCCCTGCCATGCCCACCCTCACTTGCAAAAAGAATGGTCGCATTTCAGTGCCATCTAGTGATCACAGGACACAACTGCACATAACAAAAATGTGTTTTTGTAAATAAAGAACGGTTTTAAATAAAGAGCACATAACCCATTTTCAGTCTGTAGATCCTGACAATGTTTGATGAAGTACTTGTGCCTTAATCTATTGACCTCTATTTAAAAGTGGATTTAATGCAGAGTCATGTTTTAACAGACAGAAAGCCAGTTATGTTTTTCCTCTTAAAGCTGCCTTTTTTCCAGAAAGGTCAAATTTGTGATCCAACAGGTTCTTGGCAGCCAGGACCATACTACAGCTGAAACAACTACTAGCTCCGTTCACGTGAGATATCCAGGGATCTTAACCAAAAGAGATGCGTGGAAAGAACAGAATTGTGCCAGTGTCTGCCTAAGGATTGCTCTTATGCTGTGAACAGAGCATAGTCACATACAAGCCATACATGCAATCCGTACATTGCAACAGAATACAGATTGCATAGACAGAGCGTATGCATTATTTATTTATCTATTCATTTATTATTAATTAATATTTCTTACCTGCCCTTCACCATGGGGTCTTAGGGCGGGTTATAATATTTAAAGCAGTTAAAACAGACTATTGTTGTTGTTGTTATGTGCCTTCAAGTTGATTACGACTTATGGCAACCCTATGAATCAGTGACCTCCGAGATCATCTGTCATGAACCACCCTGTTCAGATCTTGTAAGTTCAGGCCTGTGGCTTCCTTTATGGAATCAATCCATCTCGTTTGGCCTTCCTCTTTTTCTACTCCCTGCAGTTTTTCCCAGCATTATTGTCTTTTCTAGTGAATCATGTCTTCTCCTGATGTGTCCAAAGTATGTATATATAATGTCAAAGGCCAGACTCTGCTCACAGCTTTGAATCAATCTGTGGACGTGGGAGTGGGTCCAGGGGAGGCAATCTTGCTCCTCTCTATCCACAGGTCTCTAGCCCCAGACAGGTCACATGAACAAGCTACAGAGTGATGCACTGTAAAGCTTTAAACAGCATCACGTTTCTGACCCTTGTGTTCTGATTCCAAGGAATTGGGCTTGAGGCTATACAAGATGTGCTTTCAAAAGAAGATTTGTAGAAGAGCTGCCTGGGAGCCCAAACTTACATCAGAGCCTTACAAAAGGACACTAGTTTTGAATTGGTAAATTTAGATGTTTATTAATTTGTAGTACATAATCTTCTGATAGTGCTAATTTGAATTGCTATTTTTTTTTTAAAAAAAATTGGCTGCTTTTAATCTGAAGAGAAAAAAGAGCCTTGCACTGGAATCAACTTTCCTTATTTTAACAATAGGATGCTGAGAACTGGTACCTTTTTACTTAAGAAAGTTCTGTGTAATAATTGATAGCACTCTTGATAGCTCTGCGATTGATAGCACTATGATAGCACTCCTCAAATACTGTTGTTACACAGAGGAGGGAACTGTGTGGTGTCACAACACATGCATCAAAGTTGAGAATGAATTGTTACACAGAGTTGTAGATGCACCAGAGGTGAGTCCTGCAACATACAATATGTACATGTGTGGAAAGGCTTCCTTGTAAAGGTACAATGTTCTAGTAAGCTCGTGGACTGCGAGTTCAATTCTCTTCAGGCAGCTGCTTCCTGGAACAAACTACCCTGGTCTCCTTTGCCATGCCAAGAAAGCAATTAAGAGAAGTTTAACTTTAAAATTAAATAAATACCTATAAACATCACTTTTCATAAGGAAATGCTTGAGAGCATGTTACATAGGAACTATACATCTCTCTGAACTACAGGTGCTAGAATCAACTGCCCAAGCACACCATCTCTGTTCTATGGAAAGGCCTTGGGCCAGCCAGCGAACACAGCTTCTGATGCCTTTACCAGCAAATCTCACAGACCCTATTTTGGCAGTACATCAGTTCACATGAGAAAAGTTAAATAAGGTGCATTATTTATAATAACGCACAGTTGGGTGGAGATCTAAAGCTATTGCAACTAAGGTTCTAGCCATATTATACTCTTCAAAACCATTCTGAAATGGAACCAGATTGAAAGGATTTTTCAACTCTCTCTCTCTCTCTCGTGTGTGTGTGTTCCAACTCCCCAGTGCCTGAGCTACGTTAGTGAGGTCTCATTAGGCTTCCTGGGCCTTGGAGAGACAGCTCACTCACCTCTCTGCTTCTTCTCAGGTTCAGCCCTGGACTGGGCTAGGCTGCTGCACCATCTAGGCCCCAAAGCCTAGGCAAATCCAGCAGATGCACTAGTTCCACCTACAGAGGCTGGTTGAGCATTATATGGGAGGGGGAGATGCTTTGTGGTGCATAATAATACTGTCCTTCCTGCCCTTTCTTCCTCCACTTGCAAACCCTTAGGTTTGCCAACTTCCTCCCTCATCCATCAAGACTTGTGTTCACTTCAATCGCACTTTTAATTCTTATATTTGCTGTGTTCGCATTCCCTTGGTAACTTGTCCTACCCCTCTCTTTAGATGCCTAAACTGCATTTCTAAAAGCTCACCTGAAGTTTTAAGGTACTGTAATGCTAGAAATTTGGGGACTGAAGGAAAATTTCATTGGGGGGGGCAGAATTATCATTGGGGGCCAATGCCCTCATTTGCCTCCCCCCCCCATTGCTACATCCCTGGGCGCACAACACTAAATAAAGGTCCATTTCCTCTGTTGTGCGGAAAGGACCTCCTGATAAACTGGTGTCTCCAGAAGGCCCTCACCTGCAGAGCGGGCAAGACGATCTCGGATTTGCAACAGCTACAACCTCACACACACACGCACACGCAGAGGCCAGATTTCAACCTATAAAGAAATCCATTACTGCAACAAGAACCAAGCAGGCCAAGAAGAGGAACCTGAACCTTACAGCTTCCTGGTTGCCTGATCATGTTGAAGCACCATTTAATCAACTGCACGTGAGATTTAGGAAGCCTAAACTCATGACTCTTCTGAAGAAACTTGGGGGTGGGGATAGCTAAGTCTGGTACCCCTCATTTCCCAACATTATTGTTATTATTGTTTTTATTATTTTATTGCATTTACATCCCACCGTTTCTCCAAGCAGCTCAAGGTGGCGTACAAACATGGTTCTCTCTCTCCTCATTTAATCCCCACAACCCTGTGAGGTAGGTTAGGCTGAGAGGCAGTGACTGGCCCAAGGGCACCCAGTGGAGCTTCACGGCTGCATGT
The DNA here is from genome assembly GCF_030035675.1 of Rhineura floridana. NCBI lineage: Eukaryota > Metazoa > Chordata > Lepidosauria > Squamata > Rhineuridae > Rhineura > Rhineura floridana. The sequence continues at coordinate 224,450,938 of NC_084481.1, forward strand.
GGCTTCGAACCCTGGTTTCCCAGGTCCTAGTCTGACACTCTAACCATTACACCACATCATACCACCAGGCATATGAATAGATCATCCCCCCCTTGACCCGCACAACTCCCCAGCCAAAAGCAAAACCATCTCTTTCCTTGCTTTCACTTTTTTTGCATCCAAGCCCTGTTTATTGTCCCACCAAGAATGTTCAACTCGAGCTTGGCATCTCCCAGCTCAGCTCTCTTCTCTTCTCCAACTCCAAACGCCGGGGAGGAAAAATCTCTCCTCCTCCTGACTTCCGTTTCAGCCTCAACCCAAGCCTCACTATTAAACCAATCTGGGTAAGTCGCTTTCAGGCAGTTTACTTGTAAGCACTGCCACAAGGACCACAGCTCAGTGGTTGATCGTCTGCTTTGCAGACAAAAGGTCCCAGCTTGAATCCCAGGTAGGGCTGGGAATATCACCTGCCTAGAAACCGTGGAGAGCCACTGCCAGTGTAGGCAAAATTAGATGGACTAACAGCCTGTCTCAGTATAAGGCTATGGTCCCAGGCTATGGTCTGAAGGCACATGAGGCCAGCACCCTGCTGCAGGGTCAGGACTGGTCAATGCCTGGATGGGAGACCGCCTGGAAACCATATGTAAGCCACCTTGGGTTTCTAGCATGGAGAAAAAGGTGGCGTATAAATGTAATAAAGAAATAAATAAGGCAGGTTCCTGTATATTTATTATTCATTTAATACATGGATATCCCACCTTTTCTCCCAGAGGCTCAAGATGGCATACATGGTTCTCCCTCTTTCTATTTATCATCACAACAACCCTGTGAGGTAGGTTAAAAAGATGGCTTTAAAAGAGGATTAGACAGATTCAAGGAGGATAACGCTATCAGTGACTACTAACCCTGATGGCTATGCTCTACCTCTACTGCTGGAAGGCAAAATGCTTCTGAATACCACTTGTTGGAAACCACAGGAGGGGAGAGTGCTATGGAGCTCAGGTCCTGCTTAAGGACTTCCCACAGGTATCTGGCTGGCCGGTGCAAAAATAGCATGCTGGACCGGATGGGCTCCTGGCTTGACCCAGCAGGCTCTTCTTGTGTTAGGCTGAGAGACTGTGACTGGCCCAAGGTCACCCCCTGAGCTTCATGGCTGCATGGGGATTTGAACCCTGGCCTCCCAGTGTCCTAGTCCAACCACTCTAACCACTACGCCACCCTAGCATAGGAAAAGGCATATGACAGTCATAGAGTTTTGGAGTCGGAAGGAACCTCGGAGAGGGGGCACCTCAGCTCATCACCTGCTCAACACAAGATACAGCTCCAGCATACCTGAAGGATGGTACCCAGCCTTTCCGTAAACACCTCCAGCAAAGTCGAGCCCGCCACCAACTCAGGCAGTCTGTGCCACTGTGAAACAGCTCCTAAGTTTCTCCCAATGTCTCTGCTTCCCTGCAATCTTCACCCATCAGTTCTAGCCCTGCCCTCTGGAGCAACACATATTGCCCTTGCGTAGGCATGTACACTGGGCAAGAGTGGCTGGCACGGTGTTGCATTGCTCCCCTCCCCCCAACAGCAGCATCGGTGCTGCTTACTGGAGCAGGGCGGTGGTGAGGTTGGGGCTCTGCAGGCACACCAGTGGAAGGACTGGCACTCCCACTGCATTCTCCAGCTCTGACCTCGCCACCCCCTTGCTCCCACACTCTCTCGCTAAGCAGCAGCAGCGACACTGCCTCACCTTCTGACACTAAGAAGCCAGCACCTTCTGCAACTTAACATGGATCAGGCCAACATCCCATCTAGTCCGGCATTCTGTTCTCAGTGGCCAACCAGATGCCTCTGGGAAGCCCACAAGCAGGATCAGAGAGCAACAGCAATCTCTCCTCTTGCAATTCTTAGCAACTGGTTAAAAAAAGAGAGAGACATACTGTCTATGACATAATCATCATGGCTGGTAGCCAATGACAGCCTTATCCTCCACTGGCTTGTCTCTTCTTTTAAAGCCACCTAAGTTGGCGGCCCTCATGACCTTTTGTGGGAGCAAAGTACTTTTTTTTTTGTCTGTCCTGAATCTTCTCAGCACAATACACAGACGTGAAATCACGTACAGCAGAATGTGTGTACATGTGGATAGACTGATTTATCTGAAAAAATAACTTTGTGACAACTTTAAAAGACCCACAGATTTATTGCGGCACAATGAACCTAGCAAAAAAAAAAAAAAAAATTGCTACAACACTGGTTTCACTATTCTATTTTTATTTATTTATTTATTTATTAAATTTATATACCGCCCGACTAGCGATAGCTCTCTGGGCGGTGAACATAAAATAGTATAAAAATACAATGAATAACAAAATAATATTAAAATACAATCAACAATACAATAAACATTTTTAAAATTAAATTCTACTTCTACAGCGATGGGATTCCTGCACAGGAAAAATATAATGTGAAATGTGGCCCTTCAGTAACACCCCACCCCCCGCAAAAACACAAAAGAAATGGCTTCTTCTGTCTCTCTCTGCAAAGTTGGCAAATGAAAGCCATCGCCAATAGATTCAAGGATGCATCAGCAGCCCAAACACATCATTCACACACTGCTCAGCTCTGGCTGTGTACACACCATGCATTTCAAGCAGATGGCTTCCCCCAAAGAATGGTGGGAACTACAGTTTACCCCTCACACGAGTTACAATTCTCAGCACCCTTAACAAACTACAGTTCCTGGGATTCTTTAGGGGAAGCCGTGTGCTTCAAATGTATGGTGCACATGCAGCCCCTAATGGTGGCAGCAAACAGATATGGGCATAGTGATAGACAACCTACGCGTATGACTGTAAGCAGGGAAGGGAGCTCATCTTCTTTGATCAGCCTTGGAAACAGACAAGCCAAAGGAAGATCGCATCCCTACCAGCTGCAGACTGACGAGCCTGGGCAGAAGCTGGAGATTTAGAGACACCTGGGGCCTGTTGGGCACTCTCCCAACCATGGACTTATTAACCAATGCAGATCAGTGCCACCCCCTTGTTTTTGTCTTTATGGGTATGAGGGGGGAGAGGGAGGAATGACTGTGAATGCTCCATGGGGTGATCTGGTGGGTGGAGTTGATTGCCTCTGTTGCCATTTTCATATTTTAGACCTGCTAGTAGTAATCATTGCCCCCAGGGGTTAGTTGTTTCACTTTATGTTGATGCTCTCAAACGTGGAATTTTTTACTGTACTTTTTTAAAAAAAAATTGGCTTATTTGTGATATTTTAAGGATGTTGTAAACCATGTAGAAATATGAAAAGGTCTAAAAATTACTTAAATGAATAAATAAGACACTTAGTGGAAGACTTCCTGATTCAATCACTCATACGTGTAATGGGAACATCACAAGGGCCGCATGCATGAGCAAAAGGCTTGTTTGTATCTAAACTTGTCATGACAGGCCATTGAGAGTGCGTATCAACTTGCTTGCAGATACATTTTAGCTCCCATATACCTTGTTAAGTGGGGGTACTTAAGAATGGATGTTGAGGGTTAATGACACTGCAAGGAAGTCTAGGAAGTGCTACAGAGGCATAGCCACTGTTTTTGAAGCATGTCTGAGGCACAGACAGAAATTCAGCAGGTGAAGCTTTTGCAGCATGCAAATACACTGACAGGCAAGCTTCACATTTCTCCAAGTGATGCTTATTTTAAAATAAAATCAAAGCAGCATCTCTGTCCAGGCACCCACAGAGAAATGAACTTTAAAAGCCATGCACAGATTTCAAAAGAGAACAAATATATTGTGACGCATATATAATTCCAGGATCAAGATATCAAATGTTAATCAGTCTTGGACCAACTGGTTAATATTAAGCCAGGAGAGCAATAAAGGGAGATAGCTGACAAGAATTTGAAATAGCGGGACACTCTCCCTAGAAAAGGTCACTTCAGAAAAGCACTATTATAAAAATCACCAGGCTTGTCAAAAATAAATTAATTCCTTTCCTTAGTTTTAGGCAGGAGCAGGGAACCCCAGGCACAGGGCCAGAGGTGGCCCTCCAGACCTCTCCGCCTGGCCCTCAGAACCCTCCACAATCCACATCCCCTCCCACTCACTAGCCCTCCTGGAGTCTTTTTGCTTGGCTCGAATGTGCCCTTGACCTCTAATAATGCTTCTTGCTTGCCTGGGTGGAGGCTAGAGAGGGGTGTGTAGAAAGTAGCCTAAAGCACAAAGGTAAAATTTGCATTCAATGCTCCACCCACTTTTGCCTCTGCTTACCCTTTTCAGCCCAAGGGCCACACGGCCTCATGGACAACCTTTGAGGGGCCACATGGCAGCGGTGGGCGGGACCAGAGGCAGATGTGGTTGGAGCAACAGATGAGATGCAAACTTGGGAAGCTGCCTAACACTGAGTCAGACCACTGGTCCATCTTGCAGCTATTCTCCCTGCCCTACCTGGAGATGTCGGGGACCAGACCAGGGACCTTTTGCATGTAGAGCAGATGCTCCACTGAGCTACAGATATGCAAAATCCCATCCAGGCAGGTAAGCAACATTATCACAGATCAAGCAAAAAGCATGAGGAGGGTGTGGGATAGGGCCTAGGAGGAGGTACTGCCTGGGGAGGGTCTCAAGGGCTGGAAAGAGAAGCCTGGAGGGTCACATTTGGCCCCGATGCTTACGGTCTACACCTCTGACTTATAGAACCCCCCCTCTGAAAGTAGCAGCTAATCCAATATCCTGCAGCAAGGAGTTCCGCTGGCTAGGTACTACATGAAGTAGTATTTTCTTTGGCTTTGAATTTGCTGCCTGAGTGTTTTACTCAGCCTGTAAATACTGAGAGAGAAAGAGTTTTATTCCCTTTCTTCAGAACATTTGCAATACTGCAAACTTTGTTGTGAGATGGCACCACAAGGCATTTGCTGACATCCCAAAATGAACTAGCTGGGAGAGGAGATTTCATCATTATCAATTGCAGCTGATGACATCCATCATTTTGGCAACCTATTTTTTTTTAAAGTGCAACATGTTCCAGCATTCCCATCAGAGATGTCCCAAGATCTCAACACAAGCAAAGACCCAATGTATTACCTTGTCTTCCGATTTGCATCTGAGCTAGCAAGTACTGAATGCAATTTATTCATACATTTCTCCCTCCACTGTCAGAGGCAGTACGCTTCTGAATACCTTTTGCTGGATATCACAAGTGGGGAGAGTGCAGTTGCTCTCAGATCCTGCTTGCGAGCTGCCCACTGGGGCATCAGGTCGGCCACTGTGAGAACAGGATGCTGAACTAGATGGACCACTGGCTTGATCCAGCAGGATTTTTCATTATAGTCTTAATGTTTATCTTCCTCCCTCACAAAGGTTCTGAGCCACTTATATTGTGCAATAAAACCTGGGATTCGTAGAGCAGCAAAGAAAAGGGTGCCTCTGAGCTTGTGCAGGGTGCTTCTCACACTCTTCCTCACTGACTAACCAAGTTGGTCCACAAACCTAGATGACAAGTGGCCAGAAGCATACCAAGGCTGAAAATGAGTCTCTGCATAGGCCATCTCTTGGTTAATTGAGGAGGCAAAGAGCACGAAGCACCCTGGATGGGAAAAAAACTGGGTTCAAATTGAACCCCTGCCATAGAGTTACCGGTACATCCTTGGCTTACTTTTTCTCTCTTCAAGAACATAGTCGAATGAGTAATACTGAAGTTGGAAGAGTAGACATTTCAGGCTACAGGTGGAGGCACAGTTAGGAATATTCCTTCCCCAAGTGCAGAAACAGTCTGCAAGTAGAAAGTGAACCCGCAAGGGAGAGAAGTTCTAGCTCAGCTCATTTCCAGGGTGTGCGTGTGAAGGTTGTAGGTCCCCAAACATTGCACACCCCTCACCTGAAGTCTGAAAGGAGCACAGTGCATTTTATCCCCTCGTAAAACCACCACCTCAGCCTGGAGAGAGACTTTAGCTCAGTGGCAGCTCACATGCTTAATTTTATTCATTTACTTCCTACGTGGATATCCCACTTTTCCACCATGGAGCTCAAGGCAATGCACACAGTTCTCTTCCCTCCCCTAGCCCCTGCCAAACTGGGGTTCAAGGCAGCTTAAAGAAAAAATTAAATACAGTTAAAAACATATAAATAAAACATACAGAAGTCATAATCAAAATGTAATTAAACTATAAAATTAAAACCATTTAATACACAGGGATTAAGAAACCCACAAAATACAAATCAGTAAGGACAGCACCCTACTTAATATCCCTTGCAGTCAGTTCCCAAAAGCCCATCGGAACAGAAAAATCTTCACCTGCCCGCAGAAGGGCAGCAGGGAGCGCAATCTAACCTCCCTAGGAAGGGAGTTCCAGAGCCTGGGGGCAGCCACTGAGAAGGCTCTTTCCCTTGTCCCTACCAGACATGCCCGTGAAGGTGGCGGGACCAAGAGAAGGGCCTCCCCCAATGGTCTCTATGGGGCCTTGGGGGAAGACCACACACCTTCCCATGGCACAACCCTCCTCATCAGATGTGCCTTGCACTCTACTTGAGTGCTGGAACTCTGAGAATGCTTCTTGTTTGGCTGCAGGGGGGAACAGAGGGCCTGTAGAAGCCAGCCTCCTGTACAAAGGTAAAATCCACATTCCTTGCTCTGCCTGCTTTTGCCTCTGGCATGTGGATCTCGGAAAGCTGCCCAAAATGAATGGGGTCTTCAGGCCAAAAAAGGCTCCCTGCTCCTGATGTATGCTGCCTTGAGCTACCTGCAGCAGGGGTAGCCAACATGGTGCCCTCTCCAGCTGTCCCTGGATGACAGCTTCCATCTTCCCCAGCCCTTGGCCATGCTGGCTGGGCCGACGGGAGTTGGAATCTTGCAAAAGCTGGAGGGCACCACACTGGCTAACCCTGTCCTGCAGGAAAAGTGCCCCCCCTAGGCTATAGACCGGAGGCACAGGAGCCCATCCGCTTGGCTGAGCCTGGCCAGTAGCAGACCACTGGGGAACCTCGTGCATGGGTTCCACGACGGAAGAAAAGTGGGTCATAAATGCAAGAACATTTCTTAAAATGAACACAAACAACAAATGAATGCAGTGGTAGTCACTGGTGAAATGAAAGGGAACTGGCACGTGATTTAGGGGGGGAAAGGTGCTTCTCCCGGCAGGCCTGACTCTCCAAATCAGCCTTTTTTGCATCTGGTGAAATTGGGGCTCTAGTTCAGTAACTGGGAGGAAAGTTTGCAGAGGCAGCAAAGCCCCATTGAGCTCAATGGGGCTGACTCCTGAAGAGACCCGCACAGAAGCGCGCTGCAAATCCGGCAGCCTTTCTAAGAGGTCACTTTTTGGGGGGGAAAGAGCAAACCACCTTCCTCCACTACAGCACCCCCCAACGCCCCCAGACGGGATTCCTGCCCAGGTGTGCCCTAACAGGCCCCGCGGCTGTCGCCTCCCTGCAGCAAGCGGCTCGTTCCTTCTTTCCCCCTCTCCTACTTAAGCCAAGGAAGCGAGCCAATCCGAACCCTTCCCAAGCCCAGGCACCGAAGGGGCGACCTACGCGGAAACGGTCTTGCCGCTGATGATCTCCGCGGGGGGCATGGCGACTTCTCGGACGGCGGCAGCTCCAGCGCTCAGTGAAGCTCCAATGGCGTCTGGAGCAGGGGTTAAAAAAAAAACCCCGGCCCACCCTCCACACGGACTGATCGATCCCCCTCCACGAGCCACCCACGTGGCTGCAAAACTTTTGTTTTACGCCACGCCCGGCTCGCAAGCCCCGGGTGGTTAACCCCGGACGATCCCCGCGCCCTCCCCGTCCGAGAGGGGCGGAGAAAGAGGGAGAAGGAGAGTTCCAACAAATCCGTCGCGGACGCGGCTGATGCTTCTCGCCGATTCTGCGCGCACGCCCCTAAAGGCCCCGGTCCGCCCCTTTGTGCGCGTTCCGAGGTGCGTCGGGAGCAGCCGCTCCTTCCTGAGTAGGTGGGGTTGGTCGATCCGCTCCTTGAAAGACGAGCTGGGGAAACCGAGGCAAGGCAAGATCGGGCGGTGGGTGCCTAAAGGACCTTCCGGCTCCTATAGGCTCGCCCAGGCCGCTCCTGTGAACATGACTGAGAAGTCAAGCCTGCTGAGGTCAGGGTACCTCCAGGCTTTCCTCTGACTTCTTGAACTCGGTCCTCTTCAAAACTTAGGCGCAGGAGAAAGGCAAAAAACAACTGAGTCAGCTTGTTGTTTTTTAAATACACTGTTACAGCTTAAAGGCATGGAAGAGTTTAAAATAATAAAAAAGCTATCCTAAAACTCAGAAGAAAGTTAGGAGGCTAATCCTACCTCTTCAAAGAACAAAATTTCCAACCTGGGTGCTGTTACTGAAAAGGCCCTGCGCCATTATCCCCACCAAGTGCACCTTCAAAGAGGACTGGACACAGAACAGGGCACCAGATACTGAACACAGCTTCCTGCAGGAGAAAGCAGGCCTTCAGAGTACCTGGGCCCATGTAGTCCGAAAGAATGCTGGACATTGACCATAATAAATGATTGATTGAGCAGTCCGAAAGGTACTGCTGAGAAATGGGCTTAAGTTCCAGTTGTTGTTGTTATGTGCTTTCAAGTTGATTTCGACTTAGGCGACCCTATGAATCAGCAACCTCCAACAGCATCTGTCATGAACCACCCTGTTCAGATCTTCTAAGTTCAGGTCTGTGGCTTCCTTTATGGAATCAATCCATCTCTTGTTTGGCCTTCCTCTTTTCCTACTCCCTTCTGTTTTTCCCAGCATTATTGACTTTTCTAGTGAATCATGTCTTCTCATGATGTGTCCAAAGTATGATAACCTCAGTTTCATCATTATGAAACTATGAACAGAGTAAGTTCCAGTAGGCCCTCTGTTATGGATCTCTGACAGGCCTCAAGTGTAGGTTTAGGCCACATTAACAACCAGGGCTGTGGAGTCGGAGTCGGAAGCAATTTTAGGTGGAGTCGGAGTCGGTAGAAATGTACCAACTCCAACTTCAAAATAAATTTTGATTGACAAATTTTTTAAAATATAAATTCAAAATGTCAAAGAACCTTCCCATGAAGTCAGCTGTAGTTGAGCATTTCACCATAACTCAAGATGGAAAACATTTTGTGTGTCAGTGTATGACACAGGACCCAAATGAAGACAAATGCTGTGATGCCAAGATCAGTGCATATTCAGGCAGCGATAAAAATGTTCCTATGAGAGCTTCCAATTTAAAAAGACATTTACAGCCCTTCCCAGGGCTGTGGAGTTGGAAGCAATTTTGGGTAGAGTCGGAGTCGGACAGTAGAAAAATAGAGGAGTCGGAGTCGAAGGTTTGGCGTCCCTACTCCACAGCCCTGTTAACAACATACATTTATTCCGCTGTTATTCCACTTAAAACAGTTATGGCTTCCCCCAAAGAATCCTGGGAAGGGGATTTTGTGAAAGGTGCTGAGAGTTGTCGTGAGACCACCATTCCTGTCACAGAGGTACAATTCCCAGAGTGGATTAACAGTCCCTCTTCCCAGAAAAGTCTGGAAATTGTAGGTTTGTAAGAGGAATAGGGGGCTCCTAACAATTCTCCCAACAAAACCCTTCACAAACTACTTATTTATTTATTACATCTATGACCCACCTTTCTTTTCATGATAGAAACCCAAGGTGGCTTGCATATTGTTATGGGTTTGGGGGTTGAGATGGATAATTTCTATGAGTCCCCTTCCAGCCTCTGATCTGGAGACTTACACCTCAGGGTGAGAAACCCACTCTGCTGGTCAGATGAGTTTCTTTTGTTAATCTAATAGAGTGGCCAGGTGGGTTAATGGGTCTATCAGGTGCCCATCAACTGGTGAATGGGCCAGGAAGACCCTTTTGTCATTGAAACTCTTCAGGAGAGCCTCCCCCCTCCTGGGGCCAAGGAGAGGCTTGTGTTTTGAGTGTGTCTGCAAAAGGCTAGGAACTGGAGGCAGGCAGAGACTGGCTCTCTGCACCATTGCTTTGGGGTGCCTCGGGTGGCATACAACAATATGGTTCCCAGGCAGTCTCCCATCTACGCATTGACCAGACCTGACCCTGCTTAGCTTCAGCAGGGAACTGGCCTCGTGCCTTCAGACCATAGCCATTACTGTTTAAAGTGGAATAAATGTATGATGTGAATGTGGTCTTAATCTCGTTGAAATTAATGGGGCATAAATCTGCTTAATAATGGCTGGATGGTCCCCACAGTAAATACACTTAAACATGTCAAAGATAAGGATCAGGGATAAATATTCCTTCAATAATAATAATTATTCACTAATAGGCAAAAAAACCCTTGCAGTTTAAGAACATTCCTATAGCCAAAAGATATTTCTATCCAACGTTAAAAAGCAGGGAAATTGGGCAGCTATAGTGAATGCACCAGGGGAGCAGGAGACCTGAACTCCTCTCTGAGATATTGTACTGCCCTACAAATTGGTAAAAATGCAAACACAATTTGGGTTGGTCTTTCACAGTCCGATCCACTTCCTGTGTAGCTTGGAAGGATGTGGTAAAAAGTGCCTCTATTTATTTATGTTATTTATTATTTGATTAATATCCCGCCCTGCCTCCCAGCAGGAGCCCAGGGAGGAGATCCCTCCCGCTGAGGGGAGGAGGGAAAAAGCAGGTTTGATCATTTGCATGTTTATTGAGTTCAGTGGGATTTACTCCTGTGCAATCATGCTTAGGATAGGTGAAACTTCCCTGGGGGAGGGGAGGGAGAGGAGGAGATTGGGTGGGCACTGGGCAAAGGGAAAGCCCCTTTTCTTTCCAAAATAATTTTTTTCATAGTATAATTTTTATGGGTTTCCCCCACCTTTTTATTCTACAGCAGGCACATGTAGTCTCCCAGCCAAATTTAAACGAAAGCTGTCCCTGGCCACATCCACACCAGACATTTATTCCACTTTAAACAATCATGGCTTCCCCCAAAGAATCCTGGGAAGTGTAATTAGTGAAGGGTGCTGAGAGTAACTAGGAGAGGCCCTACTGACCTCATAGAGGTCCAATCCCCAGAAGAGGGACTGACTCTTAAACCACTCTGGCCACTGGAGCTCTGTCAGGGTAATAGAGTCTTCTAACAACTCTCAGCACCCTTCACAAACTACACTTCCCAGGACTCTTTGGGGGAAGCCATGACTGTTTAAAGTGGAATAAGTGTCTGTCATCAGTGTGGCCTCCTGATTAGCCAAGTCAAACACCTGTTAGTCTGGCTTTTAGAACAGCTGGGTCTTACTGAGCATGCCTGTGCTTATCATAGACTCAAATGTTAATTTTCATAAATTAATTAAAAATAAGGCAGACATTTTTTTAACTTTTAAACTGCAGAAGATGAAGCTCAGATTATGGGGCAAGGTCAGTATTAGGATTACAGGTACTCTCTGAACATGGCTGATTTTTAATGAATTTCAACAGATTATGAGAACTCTGATAGAAAAAAGTCCAAAAGGGATCTTTTTAGACTTTGAACTCTCTCTTCTTTCTGACTGTTTTGTGTATAACCATGAAAATCTAGTGGGTTGTTAAGCAAGCGTTTCTGAGCTCAGGACTATATGTTTTGTGGGATTCTGTTTTGAAATGAGCTTATGGGAAGCAGCAGAATGGCATGGGGTATCTTCAATTTAACCTGATGGAATGTGAAAAATCCATGCTGGCTATAGTATACAGCCACTCTTGTGGCTGTATAATAATTATATAGAGGTCTTGCCTACAGTTAGGGCTGACAACTTACCAAAGTGACAGGGAAATAGCAGGACAAAAGACTCCTTGGTCTGAGGATTTCTATTAGGCTTGCTAGCTTCCTCTTTCACACTGAATTCCTAAATGTAGCTTATAAAGCTTATGGCTGGCAGGGTGGTGGTGGGAACAAATGAATGAGGTAGATATTGTTGCAAAAATGCTAATTTGTTGTGTGAAATGCTTCCTCTGGATCTTGGCATTTGATAGGTGACAGTAGTGTTCTGATTAATAGCTTTTGATGGATGGTGGCTACTGCAACATATGTGTCTGCTGCTTCAAAGAAAACATTTTCAAATTTGGATGTTAAAAGTAGTTTGGGTTTCACAGAAAGGTTGTTAAGAGAAGTTTGTGGCCGGACAAGGCAGGTTATTTATTTATTTATTGTATTTATATACCGCTCCATAGCTGAGGCTCTCTGGGAGGTTTACAGTAACTAAAAACATTAAAAACAAATATACAAATTTAACACATCTTTTAACACAATTTAAAACACAATTTAAAACAATTTAAAAACACATGCTAAAATGCCTGGGAGAAGAGGAAAGCCTTGACCTGGCGCCGAAAAGATAACAGTGTTGGCGCCAGGTGCACCTCATCAGGAAGATAATTCCATAATTTGGGGGCCACCAAATATTAGGTTCTAGGCCCTAATATTGCTTTTGGATCAGTGCTGCATCCTTGTGTGCTTGCTTTCCATCTGCTTAACTTGTATATTCTAAATAAGCAACGTGATACACAAAGTACTAGATGAATCTATTTTATCTGTTATTGCATTGATATCCCACCTTTCCTCCAAGGAGTTCAAGGTAGCATACGTGGTTCTCCTTCCTCTCCATTTTATCCTCACAACAATCGTGTGAGGTAGTTTAGGCTGAGAAATCGTGACTGGCCCAAGGTCACTCAGTGAGCTTCATGGCCGAACGGAGACTCGAACCCAGGTCTCCCAGGTCCCCGTCCAACACTCTAACCACTTCACCACCATGGCTAGCATTCTGTGTTCACAAGAAAACTAACCCAGTAACCTTTTTCCTGTGACTTCCTCCCTCTCAAAGATCATGATATGCATAAACACAGTGGGTGGGGGTGGCACTGCAGTTGCTATTAACACCTGCGGGAGACTCTATTCACAGATTGTGTGTAGTCTAGCCCTCAGTGGGTAGCCCTTCAGTAGGCAATGCTCTCACTCTCAACCATATTCAGATAGGTAATGAGAGTTGGCCTACCTGATAGGGATGCTGTAAGAATTGTTGATCATTTGAAATGTGGTGAACAGGGTGGTTCACAACAGATGCTCTTGGAGGTCACAAATTCATAGAGTCGCCATAAGTCGTGATCGACTTGAAGGCACATAACAACAGCCACAACAAGGATTGTTGAGATAATGTACATTGTTTGAGCACTTTGGAAAAGTTCTGTATAAATACTAAGTAGTGCTATTCATGATTGATGCCGATGAAATATTTTGCCAGAACTCCATGCCTTCCTTTTTCTTCCTACCTCCACTCTTAGCCTCAAATTATCTTTACAACAACCACAGGTGGCAGATAAGTATAATTATTTTACTGATGAGAACCTGAGGGCAAGAGAATAAAAAGATCTATTAATATCAAATGCATTTTACCTGGAGAAGATTCAGAACAATCCCAGACACCTTCAATAGGCACCTAGTTTGAGGTTATCTTGACTTTTTTTCAGGGCGAGGAATGATTCAGAAGGAGCAGATGAGCTTACAAATTGACATTTCACACCGAAACAATAGCAATACTTCTTTAGCCGGCTGGATGTGTCCGTAGCATTTTGCAAGCTCATTAACCATGAGGGTGATTGGGTGGGCTAAGTGAGGCACTTAGAGTCCAATCTCATTTTTCTGAAGGACTGAAGGGGCAGTCACAATATTTGAGTAATCAGATGTTTTCAGATCAAACGGGCTTGGGTGGAAGATGGACTTACAAGGAAACAGTCATAATGAATATGTAGAAAGTAAGTAGCAGCAGGTGAAGTACATTAGGGGTCAAAAGGGGCAGGTAGGAGGAATAACAGGGTGGGGGAATACAGGCAACCATTTACCAAGGACTAATCAGTGAGCCAGTTTGGATGGAACACCAGACCATAGGTTAGTGTTATGAGAATGAGCCCAGGTGAGCCCCAGGTTCATGTGCTCCCCTCTGGTACAGCTGCAAGGAGGGAAATGTGGAAGTTTTTTGCTTCCATTTTTGCTTAAACACAGCTTGTCGTATCGTCCAAACCATGACAAAGCTTACAAACTAGCTTCAAACCATCGTTTTAAGAAACTGTCCTGTTGAAACAAACCATAGTTAAGATCAGCCACAGTTTAGGATTCAGATGATATGCTAAATCAGGGGAAATCGATAAAATCCCTTGGGTGGGGGGTTAGTCTGTAGACTATCAACAACACATTTACATTTCATGGAGACAGCTGCTAGCCTTGATACATTTTACTTTTATTGTTTCTGGGTCTGAAGTATTGCTTGTCAGTATGTAACGTTTTGCTGATTTCATCATCCTGGTAGCAAACCAAGTAGGACTTGCAACAAAATGTTGCAGTGCGGACTGCTTCTGTTCCCTGTTCCAGAGTGAGCCGTGTTGTGCGTTCCATTCTACCTCCCACTTGGTTTTCCATCTCCCTTGCCCCCCAAGAATCAGCTAGTGTACAATGGCAACGCCTTCTTGCTCAGTCTTTATTGGGTTATTTTGGGGGTCACTTCCAAGGGTTGTTACTAAAGATTTGGGATGGGGTACTTTTGCAAATCTTGGGAGTTTCCCCAACCGTACTGATACATCAATTCTTTTTGTAAATTGTGCATCACCTTCACCCAGTCAGGAGGGAAGAGGTCAAGCCCCCGGTTGTATCCAAAGGCTTGTGAATCCCTGAGGGGCCATCTTAGGGCCCATCAGCTGGGATGGCCTGCCTTCAAGTCGATCCCGACTTATGGCAACCCTATGCATGGGGTTTTCATGGTAAGCGGTATTCAGAGGGGATTTACCATTGCCTCCCTCTGAGGCTAGTCCTCTCCAGCTGGCTAGGGCTTGCTCAGCTTGCCCCATCTGCACAAGCCAGCCCCTTCCTTGTCCACAACTGCCAGCTGGGGGGCAACTGGACTCCTTGGGACTATGCAGCTTGCCCACGGCTGCACAGGTGGCAGGGCATGTCACCCCTGAGCCACTCACTGTGGGGATGATCTTTAGCTGGCCCTTGACACCCAGGAGACACAAGCGGGGATTTGAATTCACAGACTCTGGACTCCCAGCCAGGCTCTCCTCCCCACTGTGCTATACCAGCTATGCCAGCTTGGAAATGGTGTGGTCCCCACCTGGGTGATGTGAGCCAGTAAGAGTGGAGGTGGGGTGGTGGATTCATCACTTCACTCTTCTTCCTATCTCCCTGTGCCCAGTTAGGATTGCTGTGTTTAACCTCGCAAAGGGTCATGGCTGCCAGTTGCACAGAAGATCTCCATGGGAATATTGTAAAGATGTTCACTCTATGAGGTTCTTCCCCCCCCCCCCGGAACATGCAAAATTTAATCACATCATGACTTCCAGGATGTTTTAGGGCTTCTCGATATTGCTCAGAGGTGCTGTCGCTGTGCTGCCTGTGTCTAAAATCCAGACATATGATGTGCTTCAGCCTGTGTTCTTTGCTGGTGCAGCCCCCTATCAGGAATCAAAGCAAGGCCACAGTGCCTTGTGTGCTGCCTGGTTTCTCATGCTAGCTATAGAGACATTCCAAAGAAAAGTACCTACTTACATAGGAAGCTGCTTTATATTGTGTCACACCCTTGGTTTATCTAACACAGTTTAGTCTACTCTGACTGGCAGCAGCTGTCTAGGGTTTCAGACAAATCATCTTTCACAGCTCTACGTGGAGCTGCTGGAGATTGAACCTGGGACCTTCCGCATGCAAGGCAGATGCTCTGCCACTGAGCTACAGCCCTTCCCCTACTGTCTTGCATACACCCTTTGTTACAACATACGAAGTTGCCTTGCACAGAGTCAGACCATTGGTCCATCTAACTCAGTATTGTCTACACTGACCAGCAGTGGCTCTCCAGGGTTCCCGGCAGGATTTTCTCCCAGCCCTACCTGGAGACAGGGCCGACTTCAGGCCTGCGGGGGCCCTTGGGCATCAGCTTGCCCTGGCACCCTGGTGCGTGGGTGTGCGTGCACACGCATATGCGCACGCGTGCCCCCCATGGCCACCCACGGCCCCCCTACCTTTCTAGTCTTTACCATTGCCCTTAATGAAGATGGCGGCTGTGGTTTCCCTAAGGGGAATGAAGCCTCTGCCGCCATCTTTGTTGATGGCACATGTGCGTGCTACGTGTGCACATCTCTGCCATCAACTAAGATGGCGGCAGCGGCTTCAGTACCTTAGGGAAGCTGCGGCCACCATCTTCATTAAGGGCAATGCTAAAAAGCCGGCTGACAGGTAAGTGGGGAGTGTGGGGGATCGCGGATCACGGAAGGGGAGCGGAGGGCCCCTTAGGGGCTCCTGTAGCTCCGGGGCCCTTGGGCAAGTGCCCAACCTGGCCACCCTTTAGAACCAACCCTGCCTGGCGATGTCGGGGATTGAACTTGGGACCTTCTGCATGCAAGGCAGGTGCTCTACTACTCAGCTATGGCCCTCTCTCCAAGATCCCTTCCTTGCTTCTGATAGGGCTCTACGCCACTCATTTAAGAGTACTGGAAGCTACTGTCTGAAATAGCCCTTAGATCCATAAAGCCAACTTGTGTTTCTTCTGTGTTGAATTGCACACTGGTATATTGATTTGCGAGAAGTCACGCTACTTCCTTTCCTTCCTCAATTTAGCATCCCTGATTACGAGAAGTCACAAGACATGGGGACTTCCTAGGATCCAGGGAAAGCAGGCTGGGTGCAGACCCTCAGAGGGAAGAACATAAGAAGACCCCTGCTGGATCAGACTTAGGGTCTATTTATGCCAAAATCCCATTTCCAGTAGTGGCTAGATGGAGGTCTGCCCGGAGCCCATAGCCATTTCTCACTACTTTGTCAGAGATAAACTGCTTCTTCAGATGGAGGTTCTGTCATAGCCTATAGCAGTTGATAGATGTTTCCCTTTGAAGCCATCTGGCAGAGCAACACAAACCCCAACTGGGCAGCCATAGGTCATGATGGAGCAGCATAGACATTGTTGCATGTGCAGCCCCGTTGCTCATGGTGGCCAGGGTGGAAGGTGGGGGGGGCAGGCATAAGTCTGCTCTGGGCTGCACCAGCCTGAAGCTGGCACAGTGATCAGGGTTGGATCAAACTCAATGCCACCAAGTGAGGGCAGTCCCTCCCCACCTCCAGAATACCCCGGTTCAGGGTTTTCTGCCAGCGGGGAGCCCATATGTCCATATTTTCAACCTGCGGGAGCTAGTGCCACTCTGCAGGTGGGGGCTGGCAGAGCTGTCCTAGGCTGGGAGGAGAGAGGCCTCCACCCCATCCATCCCCTCCCAACGTGGTAGATTGGAGATTTAGATTGTGCCCTAAGCTAACAGCCATCCCTATTACCAGGGAACTGCCTTCTGTAGCTTTGATTGACAGCCAGGGAGGGGAGTGTCAACAGGGCAGCATGCTAGCATCCCCAGGAAGGACTGGGAGTATCCACAGGAGAGCTGCTGCCAGCCAGTGTAGACAATACTGAGCTAGACGGACCAATGATCTGACTCAGGCCACATTCACGCTATATGTTTATTCCACTCTAAACAGTCATGGCTTCCCCCAAAGTATCATGGGAAGTGTAGCACGTGAAGGGTGCTGAGAGTTGTTAGACCCCTATTCCCCCTCAGAGAGCTACAATTCCCAGAGTGGGTTACCAGTCAGTCCCTCTTCCCAGAGAACTGTGGGGATTGTAGCTGTGTGAGGGGAATAGAGGTCTCCTAACAACTCTTGTGATTGTTTAAAGGGGAATAAGGGCTCATTCATACAGGAGCTGAACTTCACAGTAAAGACGCAGCTTTTGCCATTGCGATAGATTTACAAGGTTCACACTTCCTACCTTCAAATCCGCTGTTTTCCTTTCACACAAGATGGTGTTCCTCTGGAAAGGTTTAGTATTGCTGTTTCCTTGTGGTGTAGTATGGTGTAGTGGTTAGAGTGTTGGACTATGACCTGGGAGACCAGGGTTCGAACCCCCACACAGCCATGAAGCTCACTGGGTGACCTTGGGCCAGTCACTGCCTCTCAGCCTCAGAGGAAGGCAATGGTAAACCCCCTCTGAATACTGCTTACCATGAAAACCCTATTCATAAGGTCACCCATAAGTCGGAATCGACTTGAAGGCAGTCCATTTTATTGTGGCCCCACCCTTAATTTTACATGTTGAGTGAAAGGCAAAGTAGGCAGCAGCTGCTGCAGCTTTTGCAGGCAGCAAAGAGAGAGGGAGCTGGCAATGGGGCATAAGAGAGCCTGCGCACTAAAAAAACATTGAGGCAAAGCACCTACATGGAGCAGCGCAGCGAAGCTGAGACGGTTTTTCCTTTTCGTTGCGCATTAGAATTGGATTGGGTTGATACAGGAAAACTGTGTGATAGCTGCCGATTGCCTGCAACGTCATGTGAACCATGCAAATTACATAGGGATGCAAGCAGCACCAATCTCACAATAAGTCGCAGTGTGAACGAGCCCTAAGAGTGGAATAAACGTATGGTGTGAATGTAGTCATAGTAAATGGCAGCTTCCTACATTCCAAACACTAATGAAATGACTCTAGCCGGTCTCTCTCATGGTCAGCTAGAACAAGCCAAGAATTGCAAGGTTCCGGCTCATCATTTAAACAGCTGCAGGAGCCTTCTCTGTATCCTCAAAGTGCAACCGTTGAAACTCAGCTGCGACAGAGGTAGAGGACAACCCTGATAAAGAACTGGTCAGCAAAGAGGAGTCAAGGTTGGCATGAACTGGAGAGATTTCTATCTGCAAAGTGCTTGGCAACCATGTCACAGCAGGTTACTGAGTAACCTATGTTTCTAGAAGGGTGCCCAGAAGCAATTACACCACTCCCTGCTATGGATGGATGAATGTTATCAATTTCAGATCTATCCGTTTCTCATCTTTCCAAACTTAAGTTCAGTTCTCCACATTCCTGCGTCAGTTTGCTCATGAAAATTCATCAGTATTTTTGTGCAATTTCCCCCCTATTATAAGCAATTTTCCCAATATACACACTTTTGAAAGGCCATTTTCCCTAAAATGAATTTGTACATGTTAATTTCAGTAATAGATGCATTTATATGCATGTATTACCCTAATATATGCACTTTTGTACACACCACTTGGCTGGAGAAAACACAAATTTCAAACGATGTGTGTTTCAGTTATGTCTTGTTTTGGAAAGTGCCGATTAGGTAAGTTCACCTTTAAATGCAAACTGAATCCAATTTCTGCTATTCCCTGTCCAGACAAGCTATGAGGGGTGACACTGTGCCAGTGCAGCGGTGACAGAAAGCATGTCCTGTCAGCATCACTAGCATTAAGTGAACATGAAATTGCTTCTGGCCTGAACAGAAGGTGGTAACTGGAGGACCACATTAAAATCCTCAATTACAGACCTGTGTCCCATGTTTCATTAGTCCCCATGGGTACCAAAGGGCCATGTCATTGTGTCACAAAATAATGTCCTGATGCAACGTTATTTCATCTCGATGCTGGGAGCTCTGTACTACCAACGCACAATTTTGTGTCAATAACCAGCTTTATCAACAGATTGCTGCAACCTGCTGGTTTGAGTATGCAAACTTTGCAGTACTCTATAGGACAAATAAAACAACCCCCCATAGTAACCGGAAGGAACAGCCAAGAAAAATAAGACATTTGGCAGGCATCGTTGTGGGGTAGAGCTCACTGTCCTTTGAAGCATTGCACTGATGGATATTTTGCCATTTTGCTTTAAAATGAGGGCATATAGATTAAACAAATAGGGTGATAAAATACACCCCTGTCTCACCCCCTTTCCAATGGGGAACCAATCAGTTTCTCCATATTCTGTCTTTACAATAGCCTCTTGTCCAGAGTATAGGTTGTGCATCAGGACAATCAGATGCTGTGGCACCCCCATTTCTTTTAAAGCATTCCATAGTTTTTTGTGATCTACACAATCAAAGGCTTTGCTGTAATCTATAAAACACAGGGTGATTTTCTTCTGAAATTCCTTGGTCCATTCCATTATCCAATGTATATTTGCAATATGATCTCTGGTGCCTCTTCCCTTTCTAAATCCAGCTTGGATGTTGGGTATTTCTCGCTCCATATATGGTAAGGGCCTTTGTTGTAGAATCTTGAGCATTACTTTACTTGCATGGGATATTAAGGCAATAGTATCATAGAATCTTAGAATAGTAGAGTTGGAAGGGGCCTACAAGGCCATCGAGTCCAACCCACTGCTCAATGCAGGAATCCAAATCAAAACATTCCCGACAGATGTCCAGCTGCCTCTTGAATGCCTCCAGTGTCGGAGAGCCCACTACCTCTCTAGGTAATTGGTTCCATTGTCGTATGGCTCTCACAGTTAGGAAGTTTTTCCTGATGTCCAGTCAAAATCTGGCTTCCTGCAACTTGAGCCCATTATTGCGTGTCCTGCACTCTGGGACAATCGAGAAGAGATCCTGGCCCTCCTCTATGTGACAACCTTTCATGTACTTGAAGAGTGCTATCATATCTCCCCTCAGTCTTTTCTTCTCCAGACTAAACATGCCCAGTTCTTTCAGTCTCCCCTCATAGGGCTTGGTTTCCAGTCCCCTGATTATCTTTGTTGCCCTCCTCTGAACCCGTTCCAGTTTGTCTGCATCCTTCTTGAAGTGCGGAGACCAGAACTGGACGCAGTATTCAAGATGAGGCCTAACCAGTGCTGAATAGAGGGGAACTAGTACTTCATGCGATTTGGAAACTATACTTCTGTTAATGCAGCCTAATATAGCATTTGCCTTTTTTGCAGCCACATCACACTGTTGGCTCATATTCAGCTTGTGATCAACGACAATTCCAAGATCCTTCTCACATGTCGTACTGCTGAGCCAAGTATCCCCCACCTTATAACTGTGCATTTGGTTTCTTTTTCCTAAGTGTAGAACTTTGCATTTATCCCTGTTGAATTTCATTCTGTTGTTTTCAGCCCAATGCTCCAGCCTATCAAGGTCCCTTTGAATTTTGTTTCTGTCTTCCACGGTATTAGCTGTGCCCCCCAATTTTGTATCATCTGCAAATCTGATAAGCATGCTTTATACCTCCTCATCCAAGTCATTAATAAAAATGTTAAAGAGCACTGGGCCCAGGACTGAGCCCTGTGGTACCCCACTCGTTACTTCTGCCCAGTTTGAGAAGGAACCATTGATAAGCACTCTTTGAGTACGATTCTGGAGCCCACTGTGGATCCATCTAATAGTTGTTCCATCCAGCCCACATTTAGCTAGCTTGCTAATCAGAATATCATGCGGCACTTTGTCAAAAGCTTTGCTGAAGTCAAGATATATTATGTCCACAGCATTCCCACAGTCTACAAGGGAGGTTACCCGATCAAAAAAGGAGATGAGATTAGTTTGGCAGGATTTGTCCTTCATAAATCCATATTGGCTCCTAGTAATCACTGCATTGCTTTCAAGGTGCTTACAGATTGACTGATTTATAATCTGGTCCAGAATTTTTCCAGGGATTGATGTGAGGCTGACTGGTCTGTAGTTCCCCAGTTCCTCCTTCTTGCCCTTTTTGAAGATAGGGACAACATTAGCTCTCCTCCAGTCATCCGGCACTTCACCAGTCCTCCATGATTTCGCAAAGATAATAGAGAGCGGTTCTGAGAGTTCTTCAGCCAGTTCCTTCAGTACTCTAGGATGCAGTTTATCGGGCCCTGCCAATTTGAACTCATTCAAAGTGATTAGGTATTCCTTGACCATCTGTCTATCAATCTCAAGGTCAAATCCTGACCCTTCTGCTTTATGTTTCCCAGGAGGGTCATAGGCCCTTTTTTGGGGGGGAAAAGACTGAGCCAAAAGATAACTACTGCATTCCCTGGGATCTCCTTTCTTTGGAATTGGGATGTATATTGAATGGGCTGGGAGCGCAGCAGGGGCCGGGAGCGCAGCGGCAGCAGCTGGACGCTGCGGCCTCGACCTGCCGCAGCCCCCGCGGCCTCGGGCCCAGCCCAGCCCCGCTCCCCGCCACTTTGCCCTGGGGATGCGGGAGATGAGCCCGCCAGCGCCTCGCGCCAGGAAGCCTCGGTGGCGGACTAGCACTCTTCTCCCGGGCACCCCACGGACAGATGGCCGGGGGAAGCCTCGCCCAGGTGCCTGTGGCCTTTGAGGACGTGGCAGTCTACTTCTCACCCGAGGAGTGGGTGGAGCTAGCAGAATGGCAGAAGGAGCATTATCAAGACGTAATGGCTGAGAACTATGAGCTGGTCTCTTCGCTGGAATGCCTGCTCGCCATCCCTGAAGTGCAGTCCCGGCTGGCTAGAGGGGAGGCACCACCCACCGCTGCAGTCCCCCCACCCCCTGCAGGAAACACTGACTCCCCAGTCGATGGAGCTGTGAGCGAGGAGCGGGATGAAAGGAAGTCTGATATATATTGAATGCTTCCAGTCTGTGGGCCATTGTTTTCTTTTCCATATTTGTTCACAAAGTTTTGTCAAACTTTGGACAGATTCTGTCTCAGTAACTTGTTGCAGTTCAATTGGTATGCGATCTATGCCTGGTGATTTGTTTCTTCTAAGTATTTTAAGAGCAGCTTCCACCTCACATTCTAAAATTTCTGGTTCTTCATCATACGGTTCCTCCATGAATGAATCTGTCATCCTGGCATCTCTTTTATAGAGTTCTTCACTGTATTGCTTCCATCTTCCTTTTATTTTATCTCTGTCAGTCAGTGTGTTCCCCTGTTGATTATTCAACATCCCTACTCTTGGTTTAAATTTCCCTTTAATTTGTCTAATCTTATGGAATAGGGCTCTTGTCCTACCTTTTTTATTGTCCTCTTCTACTTTGTTGTAGAATCTTGAGCATTACTTTACTTGCATGGGATATTAAGGCAATAGTTCGATAATTGCTGCATTCCCTGGGATCCCCTTTGGAATTGGGATGTATATTTACAGCCAGCTTAAGCCTCAAATTAGCATCTATTCTGTTTCATACACAACTATGTTAAATATTCACTCCATAATGGCAGGGGAGAGGTCCCTTTATGTCACAATTACATGTTGAGATTCGGTGTCATCTTACACTCAAATATACCATTTCCTCCTTTCCTGAAAACTTTAAACCAATACTAAGAATTCTGGTGAGCCATATGGCAAGGCCAGGGCAGGGGCCTGTGGTACACACAGGAACTGAGGTAGAGGGGCCCTTGCTTTGTAGAGGCCTAGGGCGAATGGCTCCAGTTGCCTCCCTCACCCTCTGAGTGGCCCTGAAGCTTTGCAATGTTACCAAGTGGTATGGCTTTTGCAGGATTGCAAAACATGGCAGTGTAACAGACCCTGCTACTCCCAGGCTTTTCCCCAGCAATGCCTACAAAAAAGGCCCAGAGTGAGCTACCTCTGCTTGTTCCTGCTTTCAATGCACTCCTGCTCCATTTCTAGGTTCTCAATGAAGTCTCTGTCAGGTTGTGTGGATGGCTCCCAAAGGATGCCTCTCATGGAGTAGTAGGCCCATATTCTTTATTATATTCAGCACACCCATAAAATGGCTCCTGCTGCAAGCTCTCCTCCCTGAGCTCCAACACGTCATCCTCAGCTAGCACAGGTTTTACTGTGTTATATACATGTAGCAGTTCCTTTTGGTAAGCATCTTTTGGTAACCAGTCTTTATTTTAGAATATCCATTCTTTTTATCTTTAAAACCAATAAAGAAAAGTTATAGAAGGTATCCAGATGACCTCTTACAGCTTACGGCGTTATTTTATTATTTATTTATATTGTGTTTATAGTATTTGAAGTGCTAAGTGCTCAGTAACGTTGTCTTAAGTAAAGGTGTGTTCCACTGATTTTTACCTAGCACGAATGACGTCAAAGTGGAAACTGAAAAAGAAACTTACTTTAAAGCTAATTGAAGGAAGATCATGTTTTGTAGCTTGTACCCAAACAACCTGTAGAACCTTGAAAAAAGGTTACAGACACTTGTTTTTTGCCATCCTGGGTCACCGCATACAGTATATGCAAAAAACACCCACTGAGCTCAGGTTGGTGCCCCCTTAATCTCATCTTGATATCCCCTTCAGCTCAGCTTGGCACCCCCTCAGCTCGGTGCTGCTTCAGCTCAGAGCTCGCCCACCCCTAAGGCCAGTCCTGGTAGCACCTACTCTTTGGAACGCCCTCCTGTTACATATCAGACAGGCACCATCTGCCTATTAACTTTTTGGCGCCTATTGAAGATCTTCCTTTTCCAACAAGCCTTTCAAGTGGATATTTTTTATCCCACTTCAACTTTCAATTGGACTTGAAATTGCTTTGAAATGTGTTTTTATTGTTAAGTCACTTCAGGATGCCTTGTGGGAAGTGATTCATAAACACAATAAATGAAATAATACTTCTAGAGTTGGAATAAGAAAGACTGTGCAGATCCTGCCCTTGATGAAGAAGAGCGTCTGCTCACAGGATACTCTGAGCTCAATCAGGTCTACTCAGAAGTAAGTCTCACCAGCTTTAGTTGAGGTTACTCCTAGATAAATGGGTACAGGATTGCAGCCTTCATTCCCTAATGAATTATTGGGAATATCTGTGGCTGTTGTTTCATTGGGGATAGTCCTTTTGATTTAGGGTTGCCATATTCCAGTACCACAAATCTGGGCAGGCTATTTTGCATATTCTGCATATTATGCAGAATATTTGCATATTAATATTTGGATTGTCCAGTTTTTTTGTTTTTGCGCCTAGATATTACCACCAAAAACTGGGGAAAGGTGTGAGAAATCTTTTTTTAAAAAGCAACATTTTCAGCCTTAAATGCCTACACTCTAGTTTCCAACACTATGGAATATTTATTGATTAAGAGGATTTATATCCTGCCCTTCTGCTGTTAAAAACAGAGCTCAGCACAGCTTACAAATATAATAAAAACAATAAAAATCAATATAAAAACATAATAAAAACACAAAATGGCAACAAACATGAAGTCAGGGCAGCAGTACGGTTAACCATATATGATATATTTCAGAGATGTGGTGGGTGGAGAAAAACAAGAAGCCAAAATGTTAGGAAAAGGAGTCTTTCACACCATATGCTCAGTTCTAAATACTGTTGCAGCAAGTTTTACAAGTTCCTCCAGTATTCCACTGGTGCAGGCACTCAGACATTCAAAGTATCTGTATGTTTCTTAGGTTTCATAAAAGCAGAGCTTTGCTTAACTCAAAATTTATTCTCCCTTTGATCAACCACATCTACACAGGTTCCACCTCCATACTCAAAATGAAACTGGGCCTGGAAGTGTGCAACAACCCCACACATACCTTGCTAATTAGATTACCAATGCCAGGATGTCTGTCTTATCGACTACTCTCCTGCTCCCCCCCCCCGGCATCATGAAAGACCCAGTCCTGGGCTCAGAAAGAAAATAAATATATGGTCCTCTTCAAAGTACTGATAAACCTCTTGTTTTAATTAAAATAATAATTATAAATTCTTGCTCTTATCACTAATGGGAGTTAATTATCTTGCATATGCCGCTGTTGCTTCTATGGCTGTAACCGAGTGAGGTTAAAGATAAGTGAAATGCAAATAGGAAAAAAAAACACAAAAGGCAGTAACACTTTCCTAAATGTAATATAATACCATACCAACCACAACAAGATTCCTATGAGTAAGGCAGAAAACTAAGCATCTCACAACCAGTCAGGATTCCTAACCAAAAACCAAAAATATGATAAATGAAGAAATATTTATATAAGCACGACTATCAAATTGTGTAAATTATTATTTACACAAACTATAAAGATATTTATAGTGCAATCCTAGGTTTATTTATTCAGAAGCAAGTCCCAGTGTATTCAGTGGGGCTTACTCAAACAGGGACAGAAATGCAACCTCAAGTGATAAGCAACTTCATTCACACAACCCAAAATTCCAAACCATAAGACTCCATACACGCACACGCACACACTGCAGATGTATAAATACATACAGCCCATATAACAGTTTATTGTCAAACCAGTTGGTCATTGCAGAAAAATCAGTATTAGTTTTAAAGAAATCAGTATTAGTTTCCTACAGAATAAAAACTGTAATACCTAAGTAAGCCCTGCTTACTTGCTTTAAAATAGGATTGAAGGGGTGGGGGACAGAAAGAGTTAGAACACAAACACAGTTCTTTTTACATTCACTCCAAAGTCCCATTGATTTTCAGCACATTCATAACCATGTTTACTCAAAAGTAAGTCCTATTGAATTCTATGGGATTTACTCTGGGCATATGGGATTAGCATTGCTTTTACAAAAGCAAGTATTGGGAAGGTTTTCAAAACACTGCCCAGGATCTGACTCCTGCACACAAGAGGAAAAAAATGAAATGCGGGGGAACCACCATTTTCTGGCATTGCAATGAGGTTTTCTAGACACTGCCTCAGGTCAATGAAACTGAAACACAACCCTGGCTTCACTGGTTGGCTGCAATCCTGAACGGGTGGGGTTAAAGCTACGAAGTGCTGTACAGTACTGTTTAAAGAAAGATTTAACAGTCGGGGGCAGCTGACATTTTTATGTATATCTCGAGAACCGGACTGCCTAGAAACTTAATTTTTTTTTTAATTAAAGCTGAGAGTCCGGGCCACCTAAGGGGCTAAACGGGCGCCAGGTGGCATGCAAAGATTCCAGGTAAAACCCGGTTAACCGGGCAATATGGCAACCCTATTTTGATTTGACCTGCTGGACATTTGATTTATTTTATTCTGTTTTATTGTTTCCATTTTCCATATCTCTCTAGACCAGGGAAGCCATCATGGTGACCTTCAAATGTAATTAGACTACACTTGCCATAATCCTGGCATAACACTGCCTGGAGTGGATAGGCATTGTAATCCAACAACATCTGCTGGGCACCATATTGGTTACGTCTAGTCTAGACAGTCACCTCCTCCTAAATTGTCCCATCCACACTTGATATGAGCCAATCCAAAGATACGGGATTTGGCATAAAAAGTTGGGTATGTCGAGTATGCTTTAACTTGGATTCCTGCATTGGGCAGGGGGTTGGACTCAACGACCTTACAGGCCCTTTCCAACTCTACGGTTCTATGACTCTAAATAGGCTGTTGCACATGCACACACCAAGACCATAATGTCCACACTTATGAAACTAAACAGTCAGTAGAATAGTTTTCCTTCCAACTCTGATGTTGATTTGGTTCGGAGTAGCTGAAGCTGACTAGTACGTGATACTTTTAAGTGTGTTTTAGCCTTTTAAATACAGAAGTAAAATTGTGCACCCTCAAGACTTTGAACAGGATGAAGTGAAGATTTGAGAAATGGGAAAAGAAATGAATTGGAGCTTCCCTTAGTTGATAGCAAACACTGGTGGGGGTGGAAATACGAAGGCCAAGATATAAACGTTTGGATGTTCAGTTTGTTCTTCTGTTACAGGGGTTGATAGGAACGAAGATCTAGCATGACAGTGGTGGCCTCTGCTCCCTGGCATCTATCGGTATGTTAATATAGCAGTGTATGTGATAAAAAGGCCCTTAGGAAATGCAATTTCCCCAGGCACCAAAGTTCTTTGTATGGAAGCCCCTGCCATACGTAATTTCTAGGTATCATCATATCTAGACAAAGGTGCTCTGGGGAGATTACATTTCTCAGGGTCTCTGGCACTTAGGATGCTACAGAAGCAGCATTCCTTCAGATGCCAGGAAAGAAGTTTTGACTGCTGCCATTGTTGATGCCTGGGCAGATAGTATATTCTACAGATCAACTTCGCTGGACCGGCCATGTTGTTCGAATGCCTAATTACAGTCTTCCAAAGCAGCTATGTTACTCCCAACTTAAGGATGGAAAACGGAATATCGGTGGACACCAAAAGAGGTTTAAAGATGTTCTTAATGCGAATCTAAAGAAATGTAACATGAACATCAACAACTGGGAAGCCTTGGCCCATGAACGTCCCAAATGGAGGTTGGCTATTATCAAAGGTGCTGTGAACTTTGAAGAAGCACAAATACAGGGCGAATGGGACAAACGAGCTAAGCGGAAGGCACGTCAAACAAATCCTCATCATGGCCATCTTCCATCTGGAAACCTATGTCCTCACTGTGGGAGGCTGTGTGGATCCGGAATTGGCCTCCACAGTCACTTACAGACCCACTGTTAAAGACCTTATCTTGGAAGATAATCTTACTCGGCCACGAGTGATCGCCAATGAATGAATGAATGATATTCTATAGCATAGAGTCTTCCCTCTTCAAGATTCCAGCCACTCCATTCCATCTCTGCTCCCCACATCCAGTCAGTCAGCATTCCATGGCCACTGATCACATAGTCCCCATGGGGCTATTTTGGGTGTTCCCTCCCTTGTTTTTCCCCCCTCTAAAGTTTTTTTTTGTATTTGTGCAAACTTTGGGGTTCTCCCAAGCCTGCTGATGCTTTTTTCTTGTGTGTGGATGGTGCCATTTTGGTTAAATAATCATTGGCTGTTATAGTCTCAGCATCAAAAACAGAGGGAATGCTTTGATCTAGATCAACAAATACTGCTATGGATATTAATCTTACTTACATCAGCTCTCTCATTTCATTACACATCTCTTACATTATTAATACCACATTTCACTCAGGAATGTATTGCTTAGCCAAGCAGTGTTAAAAGCAAAAAGCAGACATTTCATATCATATGAACCGAAAGCCAATGCAACTCTTTTTGTTCAATCTATGGACATGTTGGAGGGCATGTTGGAGGGTAAGCATCATCATTTCCACCTAACAAGGAGCCTTGTCTCCCAGACAGATGGGAGTATCTTTTTCTATGACAGTCGTTCCTTTATCTCACTTGAGGTTATTGGGCATTGCTCTGGATTCCTTCTCTGTCTGAGGTTAGGCTGGAAATCTTAAGGGCCTGGGCTGGTTCCTGTATTTTGGAAATTCTCCCAAGAGATGTTGGCTGGGCCCACACCGTTGTCTGTTTTAGGAGCATAGCAAAGACCCCTTTTATTCCGTCTGGCTGGATTGAAATTTTAAAAATTGAAATAAAATAAAGAACAAAGATACCTGTTTCTTGCAGCTATTTGTTTTAATCTACACTCTGTTTAAGAAGTCCAGTAGAGGAAAATAATGTGGGAGAAAGCATGGGCCAATCCATATAATGAAAGATGCATCCCAACATCTAAAACCCATCGTACTTTGAACCATTTCACAAGACAAGGATGTTAAAAGCCACCATGGGAAAGCCAGCTAGATATGGTTGTGAGGGACATACCTAAAATTCTGAGACATTTTGGTTGCACTAATAAAGGCATTGGAAATTTACCTAAAATTTAGAATTATTGACATCACACTAGTCTCACAATTTAACAGCAGGGGGAGCTCTTGTAACGACAAACACTAACACTCATTGGTAATATGGGGTGGTTTTTGAAATGCTACAATGTCAAGCAAAAGAAGCCCCGTGACATACAAGTTAGGAAGCAGCTTGTGAGGTTTTGGCTCTTGATCTGCAGAGCACAAGTTTGCCTGATTAATCTGCCTTAAGAAAGAATGCTTCTAGACCAGCCCTTCATAAGCCGGAGCATCCACAGCATATTGTTGTTGTGTGTCTTCAAGTCGATTACGACTTATGGCAACCCTATGAATCAGTGACTAAGTAGGGGAAATATGAACCTTTGATGGACCTTCTGTCCCATAGCATGAAGGCAAGACACAAAGCGGTGCAGGGTAGAAGAAAACTGCATTCACTCATGGCAAATTCACCCACCAGATTTAAAAAATCACTTATTTTGTTATATTTATATCCCATCTTTTCTCCAAGGAGCTCAAGGTGGCACACATGGCTTCCCCCTTCCCCATTTTTGACTTTACAGCAACCCTGTGAGGTAGGCTGGCTTAGAGGCAGTGCCTGGCCCAAGGAGGTCACCTGGTGAGCATGATGGCTGAGTGGGGATTTGAATCCCAGTCTCCTAAGTCCTAGCCCAACACTAGCCACTAACCCACACATTTGAGTCATCTAAGTGCTTCACGGATACCTCTCAGTGATCATAGGACATTGCTTTGTATGTGGTCAGATTATTTGTCCATCTGGGCTTGTCTGTTCTGCTCTAGCTGTTGCTCCCCAGGTTGTCAGGTAGGGTCCTTCCTATGACCTATAATAACAGAATCATAGAATCATAGGGTTGGAAGGGACCTATAAGGCCATCACGTCCAACCCCCTGCTCAATGCAGGAATGCAGATTAAAGCATACCCGACAGTTGGCTATCCAGCTGCCTCTTGAATCTGGCAGTTGCAGGAGCCTAACCTACCTCACAGGGTTGTTGTGAGGATAAAATGGAGAGGGAGGAGAAGCACGTACGCCACCTTGAGCTCCTTGGAGGAAAGGTGGGGTAGAAATGTAATAATGAGCAACCAAACAAACATCTGAGGAACTCAAGGTTGAAGAACACTGGGCTCCAAGACTGAGGCTTCATCCAGACCAGGAGCTCCCACACTTATTTTCCCATGAACCACTTGAAAATTCCTGAGGCTCTTGGCGAGCCACTTCATTATTTTTCTGCCTGTTGTTGCTGTCGTAATGTGATATGCTGGATGATTTTTAATCTTTTTTTTACTGTTGCTTCTATTTCTTCTTTTGCATCTTAGTGCATTGCAGTTTGCATTCTGTTGAATTCAAATTGCAATACGATAAAACGCAACATAAGAAACAAAAGCAGCAATAACACTACAATTAAAATCAAGAGGAACGTTTAATGCTGGCTTGTCGTGGACTACCTGAAGTTTGCAGACCACTGGCACTCCACGGACCACTGTTTGGGAACCCCTGGTGGAGGCAGTATTTTGTTCCAAGTCCTACATGTTGTGTTTTGATTGCTGCCCCTTTCCCTCTGCAGGTGGGCAGTGTGGTGAGCCCTGCTGGGAGGGGGAGGACAGACAAGAACGAAGCAGAGGAGGAGGAGCCGGTGAGGGGCCAAGCGGGAAGTTGGACTCAGACGGCAGCCCAGCTCTGGACTTGGACAGTTCAGCCCCTGGATCTCTTGACCCAAATAATTGCTATGTTGTTTTACTGTGTATTTTAATTATGGATGTTTATACCTGAATGTCTGTGGAATGCATTTTTATATGTTGTAAACTCCTTAGAAGCCTATTTTGGCACGAAGCTGTATATAAATTAACAAATAACAGGTTGTACTCAATGTTAGTCATACTCACTGCAGATCCACTAACATTAATGGATATATCTAACGTCGGTAAATTCATTTCAATGGGTCTCCTTTGAGTAGGACAGTTGAATACAACCCAATAATATTAATAATGAACAATAATAACCAATAATAATAATCAATAACCAATAATAATTATAGGTCAATAAGCCATAATAACAATATGTGGCAATAATGATGATGGCGATGTGCTGCAGAGTGCAAAACA
Organism: Rhineura floridana; assembly: GCF_030035675.1. Lineage (NCBI taxonomy): Eukaryota > Metazoa > Chordata > Lepidosauria > Squamata > Rhineuridae > Rhineura > Rhineura floridana. The sequence goes on from NC_084481.1 coordinate 224,482,179, forward strand.
TGGATCAACCAAGAAAATCAGTGCAGTTTTAACTTTTATTTTAATGTTTTAAATGTCACCATCAAAAGTAGTTATTCTGTACAGGGCAACGTCAAAACCTTTTGGGCAAAGGAGGAAACACTCATCAGTTAGAAAAACCAGGATGTCTCCGGCCGAGCTAGTCAAGTGGATATCCAAGGTGACTTTTAGGGCCTGAAACGACCAATGTTAATGAGATTAAGGCAGGCTCAAATTCAATCCCCTTTCAAGCAAAGCACTGGAAGCAGTTTCCCTTTTCACTCTCACCCATCCACTCACAAGTCTTCCTCGGGTGTAAACACCAAAGGGGAGGGCCACGCTTTGCCACCCAAGTTGGGGATTGTGAATGTTCTGCACTTCCTCCACAGGGTAAAAATACCCAACAGCAGCCTGGCAACCTCAGCTGTGGCTGCAATTGTCATCTGCAGTTGTTTATTATTATTATTATTATTATTATTATTATTATTATTATTATTATTATTATTATTATTATTTAATGTATATCCTGCCCTTCCTCCCAGCAGGAGCCCAGGGCGGCAAACAATGCGCTAAAAACACTTTAAAACATCATAAAAACTGATCTAAAAATACATTAAAACAAAACAGCATTAAAAACTGTTCTTCAAAAAACAACTTTTAAAAAGGGTTTAAAAACATTATTAATAACATATTAAGCAATTCCGACACAGACGCAGACTGGGATAGGTCTCAAAAGGCTTGTTGAAAGAGGAAAGTCTCCAAAAGATGCCGAAAAGATAGCAGAGATGGTGCCTGCCTAATATTCAAAGGGAAGGAATTCCACAGGGTAGGTGCCACCACACTAAAGGTCTGTTTCCTATGTTGTGCAGAACGGACCTCCTGATAAGATGGTATCTGCAGGAGGCCCTCACCTGCAGAGTGCAGTGATCGACTGGGTATACATTACATTAGATCTAATGGATTACATTAGATCAGTGTTTCTCAGTGGCCCGGGAATCACTGGGAGGCCTTTGGCCACTTTCAGGTAGGCCTCAGTGCCACAGCCTGCCCAGCAGCTGTGCAATCATCCAGAATCGCAGGGGGACGCAGACCCGTTACTTTTTTCGGAGCAAGATCACAGCCAGGCCCCTATGTATGAGCCAATCATCATGAAAAGGGAGCATGTTAGCCACTGAGAAGAGTCCTTGTCCTCTCATGCAGATTGGAGCCAATCACAGTGGAAGGAGGCGAGTCAGCCACCAAGAAGACTGTTCTCAGTAGGTAACACACATCCTCCCCTTTCCTGCTGATTGGCTCCTGGGGGACGTCTGTTGAAGGGGAGTGTGGACTCTCAAGACAAAATGGAGAGCAAAGGATATGAGGAAAAGTGGGAAAGGGGGCATGGTTGTGGGGGGCGCAATTATCATGAAGAGAGCTTGCACTTCTGAATTTGCAACTACACTACTGCTGCCCAGTGCTTACTCCCAGAGCTTGGAAGTAACTCGTTATTTTTAACGAGTTACTTTTAATTTGTTATAATTTTAAATAACGAATGGGTAATTCCATTACATTTGGCAAGTAACGGAACAAATAGTAATTTTCCTACTTTTCAGCTTCAACTTTAACGTTTCCACGTTAGGTTGGACGTTACTTGGGGGTGGGAACAAGGGGAAGTCAGCTCCTGGCTGTGATTGGTTAACACAAGACATGTGCCTCACACTGATTGGACCTCTACGCAGACTGTCTCTTCCCTCATGATCTGTGTTAGGAGGCACGAGGGAAGAGATGAATAGGCAGGGGGAGCCTGCTAGCGTCTGACTCTGAGAGGAAAAAATGGACGCCAGAGGAAAAAGCCAGGGCAAGGACAACAACGGAGGAGAAGGCTGCAGCAGAATGGCGAAGAGCTGTGGAGGTGAGTGACGATGATTTGTGTGTGTGTGTGCCCCGGTGTGTGTGTTTTCGGCTGGAGTCTCTGGTTTGGGGGGGGGGGGCTCCGGCTCTCTGGCTAGCACCCCTTACTCTCTGGACTCTCCGCTTCAATTTTAAAAAAAATTAAGTTTCTAGGTGGTCTAATTCCCGAGATATACACCAAAACGTAAACTCCCCCGCACAACTTTTTTTTAAACAGATCATGCTCTAGCTACAACTCCCATCAGCCCAATCCAGTGGCCATGCTGGCTGGGGCTGATGGGAGTTGTAGTTTAAAGTAACTTTTCAAAGCTCTGGCTGCAACCCCGCCTTTTCATGATTGTGAGTAAAGTGCAGACTTGTGTTTGTGTTGTAAATCTCTCTCCCTCCAACCCTATTTTTAAAGAAATTAGGCAGGGTTTATCACAGTTTTTATTATGTAGGAAACTAATACTCATTTTTTTAAAAAATGAATGAAGTTTATTTATTTATTTTTATTATTTTATTTATATCCCACCCTTCCTCCCAGTAGGAGCCCAGGGCAGCAAACAAAAGCACTAAAAACACTTTAAAAATCATAAAAACAGACTTTAAAATATATTAAAACAAAACATCTTTAAAAACATTTTTAAAAGCTTTAAAAACATTTTTTTAAGAAAAAGTTTAAAAACATATTAAAAAGCAATTTCAACACAGATGCAGACTGGGATAAGCTCTCAACTTAAAGGACTTGTTAAAAGAACAAGTTCCTTATCACGAGACAGCAGTTTTCCCTGGTTGAGTAAGCCCCATTGAATACATTGGGACTTGCTTCTGAGTAAACAAACATAGGATTGCACTATAAATATCTTTACAGGTTATATAAATAAACATATTTGATAGTCATGCTTATATAAATATTTTCATAGAATCATAGAATAGTAGAGTTGGAAGGGGCCTATAAGGCCATCAAGTCCAACCCCCTGCTCAATGCAGGAATCCAAATCAAAGCATTCCCGACAGATGGCTGTCCAGCTGCCTCTTGAATGCCTCCAGTGTCGGAGATCCCACTACCTCTCTAGTAATTAGTTCCATTGTTGTATGGCTCTAACAGTTAGGAAGCTTTTCCTGATGTCCAGTCGAAATCTGGCTTCTTGCAACTTGAGCCCATTATTCTGTGTCCTGCACTCTGGGATCATTGAGAAGAGATCCCGGCCCTCCTCTGTGTGGCAACCTTTCAAGTACTTGAAGAGTGCTATCATATCTCCCCTCAGTCTTCTCTTCTCCAGGTTAAATATGCTCAGTTCCTTCAGTCTCTCCTCATAGGGCGTTGTTTCCAGTCCCCTGATCATCCTTGTTGCCCTCTTTTGAACCTGTTCCAGTTTGTCTGCATCCTTCTTGAAGTGCAGAGACCAGAACTGGACACAGCACTCAAGATGAGGCCTAACCAGTGCTGAATAGAGGGGAACAAATACTTCACATGATTTGGAAACTGTACTTCTGTTAATGCAGCCTGATATAGCATTTGCCTTTTTTGCAGCCACATCACACTGTTGGCTCATATTCAGCTTTTGATCAACAACAATTCCAAGATCCTTGTTGCATGTCGTACTGCTGAGCCAAGTATCCCCCATCTTATAACTGTGCATTTGGTTTCTTTTTCCTAAGTGTAGAACTTTTACTTCCACCCAGTTTTGTCATGCTGTGTCCCTATAAGTATCCAATTGCATACTATGGTTGTACAATACTTCCTTTACATTTTAAGTATGCCTTGGGGTAGTCATGGTTCTCCATTGTTTTCATCCTGAGGGGCAGATAGGCTGAGAAATGGTGAGTAGCCCATGGTCACCCACTACACTTTATAGCTTATTTTCATTTTGAAAAATTAATTAAAACAATTTACATGCAGGCAAAATTTATTAAGCGGATTCACACAATATGTGTAAAGCACATCCAACTCGCATTTAAAGCGCATGACTTCCCCTAAAGAATTCTGGGAAATGTCATTTCCCCCTCACAGTTATAGTTCTCACCACTCTTAACAAACTGCAGTTCCCATGATTCTGTGGTGGGATTCATGTGCTTCAAATGGGTGTTGAATGTGCTTTAAAGGAATGGTGTGGATCTGCCCTAGGTATGATGTTCATTCAAGAGTGAATTGAAAAGAACAATTTTAAAAGATACTTCTTACTCTTACTCATTTTTCAGACCTCTTTCTGAAGTAAAGGGTCAAATCTGTAAAAACATTTGGAGCAGCCACATTAAAAGATAAGGGCAGGGTATTCCAGGCAGGGGGTTGCCAACCCTGCTTGGATATGGATGTCTTTGCAGAAGAACCCTAGTCAAGGTTTACCAACAGCACAGTCCAAACTATATCTACTTAGAAGTCAGTCCTGTTGAGTTCTATGGGGCTTAATCCCTTAGTAAGTGTGTTTAGAATTGCAGCCTTCAGGAGCCTCCATCTTTACTCCCCAAAGCTCCCATCTAACATCTCCACAACACTAGGCTCCTTTGTCTCTGCTGTGGCCTTCTGGTGACTGCCCTAGCCTGAAGGCACTTAACCCTTCTTGCTGAAAGCAAGTAGGCTAGATTAAATGTTCCCTACCCAGGCTCATATATATAAAATATAAACAGCATTTTGTCAAAAGTATTTTTGTCTACATTTTATACCTCATCCTTGATTTTCCAAGCTTGGCATGGAATGCTTCTCATACAGAATTAATTTGAAATGCTGCATATTTATTATCATAATCATCATATTCAAAATAAAAAATATATGTACCGCCTTCAAGTTGATTCCAACTTATGGTGACCCTATGAATAGGGTTTTCATGAGGCTGAGAGGCAGTGACTGGCCCAAGGTCACTCAGTGAGCTTCATGGCTATGTGGGGATTTGAACCCTAGTCTCATTTTGTTCTCACAACAACCCTGTGAGATAGTAGGTTAGACTGGCCCAGGCAGGGTTATTTAGTGAGCAAAAATGATGCAAATAGGATCTCTTTTAATTGTGCTATCGACCTGCTTACTTCCACTCTGACTGGGGCATCTTGCAGCATGGGGAAGAGATGGGGGCACATCACAGCTGAAGCTCACCCACATAGGAGCATTATCTCTTGTTTATTACAGAGACGCCTGTTGCAGGTTTTGCTGCTGAGAGCAGCAGTCAGTTAGTGCGGCCACTTGAGTCACAGCTTGTTGATCCTGAGGAGGCAAAACTAGAAAGTGAGGTTCAGAAAGGAGGCCCTGTGCACGAGGAGGAGGAGGGCATGAAGCAGTGCCAGTTGCCCACAGCCACATCTGCAGAACAGCAAGTACCATGGTTTGGCTTTGAGAAAACTTGTACATTTGTGAGCCAGAGTGGGAAAAATGTTGTTGTACGATGCAATTACTGCCTTCCAAGGATCAAAAATCTGAGATCAGCTGTTTCCTCCTCATCCAATGTGAAGAAACATTTTGAGGTAAGCCTTTGTCATGCTGGTCCTCAAAGAGTGTCCATTGTTTATTTATGTTTAAATTGTGAAGTTCCTCTTCCATTTTTTCTTGGATTCATGCTTTGTTCTTCTTCCTCAGAGGGCACACCCTGAGAAGCTGAGAGCAATTGAAGAAGCAATAAAGGCAAGGAGACGTGGCCTTCCTGAACCAATGCATGACACCCCTCCTCCCAAAATGCTGAAGCAGCAGCAGACAACCCTTGAGAGGTGGGGATCTGGCAGGGATCTGCTTCTTCTGGCAGCCTGCGTACACCCTCGCTTCAAACTAGATCGGCTGGAATCGTGTCAGGCCACCACCCATACCAACAAGTAAGAACATTAGGGAAGCCCTTTGGGTGGATTACTCCAAGGGAAATGTTGTCTCAAGGGAGGCATCAGAGGGCTTAAGGTGGTAGGCAGGGGCTGGGCCTTTTCTTCCTGGGGCTCCTCATCACAACCTTGGGTTGCTGCAGGTAATCCTTAAGGGTCTGCTGTGCTGCCCCATGAGTGTGGTGACTTGGTCACCTTCCTACCTTCCATGTCATCATCCACAGGCTCAGGCTGGACCCTGAACCAGGGGACATGACAAGCATCAGGAAATGAAGAGCAGATGATGGTTTCCTAACATATATGTGTTAACATATCCTCTCTCTTTCTTAGATACCCAATGGAAGCCTTGTTGAAAGCTGAAATAAAGATGGGTGTACTTAATGAGGACAGTGATCAGTCTTCAGATAAAGACCGGGAAGGAGATGACTTAGAAGATGACTTCTTTAACTTTCTGCCCCAGGGCAAGACAGTGGACACTGCTGAGGAGGAACTGGTGAGGTACCTGAGGTCTCCCAGCAGGGAAGTGTCATCACTCCATGGCTTTCCACGTGTGCTGCGGTGTTTTTTGCAGCACAACACAGGCATGCCTTCAAGCGCCGCATTAGAACGCCTGTTCAGTACTGGTGGCAACGTAATGACTGTAAAAAGACATTCCTTGTCTGACATGCTCTTTGAGCATCTTGTTCTTTTGAGACATAACAGAAACATATTATAAAAGCATTTCAAGTTTGATTTCAAGAGTTGGGGTATCTTCATTGCTTGTGGGGATGTGAGATTCTGTTATGCCATTATGTTAATCTGATGGATAATTTTTTTTATTCTACTACCTCCTGTGTGTGTGTGTTTATTTTTAATATTGTTTTAGGCTTCTTAGATGTGCAGCAGCCAAGGCCAGCACCTTGTAGGAGTTTTTAAAAAAAAGTAACTGAAATGTAATTGTAGTGATTACTTTTGAGAAAAAGTAATCAGTTACTTTCAGAGCAATTGTAATTGTAACGGTAATTACTACTTTTTTGGGCCAAGTAATTGTAACTGTAATTTATTACTTTTTAAAAGTAATCTTCCAAGCTCTGCTTCCTCCCTTGCCAGCTCAACCAATAGGCATGCCCATAGCCTTTTGATTGGACAGATGCCAAAGTCAGCAGCTCCTTGCATGCTGAGTAAAGTGGCTGGGAGACAGAGAAGTTCAGCGGAGAGGATCGACAGAAAGTCACCGTCCACTGAAGGGAGAGGGCCAGAGGAGGTGTTGAAGGAAATTAGAAAGTGAGATAAAAGGTTAGTATTTATTCATAATAAACAAACAAACTGGAGTAGAAAAAAAAGGGAATAAGAGAGAAAAGATGTTTATCAGAGGAACAAAAAGACCAGGGAAGAGGGATGAAAGAAACTGGCAGTTTTGGGAAAGAGGAGAGAGTAAGGTACAAGTCGAGTGTGAAAGAAGAATGGGGAGGAAACTACAGGAGATGAGTAAAAATATTTTGAGAGACATGCAGGGATGGGAAGGGGAAAAATATAAAAGAAAAAGGCTTCTCTGCTTAAGAGCCTCTGGATCAGCAAATTGCACCTAATACAGGGAGGCTAAGTCACACTATCGTCAGAGTAAATGTCAGTACTTACACATGCACTCTGTCTCTCTGCGCAATTGCAGTGAAACCTTCCTGCTGTTCTACATGACTTTCAGTGGTGCAGTTATATAATTTTAGGCTTCATGCACAACCATACAGCAAGCACATGACTTCTCCCAAAAACTCCTGGGAATTGTAGTTCACAGTGTTACAATTCCCAGCTTAACAAACTACATTTCCCAAGATTCTTTGGTGGGGGAAGAGATGTGCTTTAAATATATGGTGTGTATGCTCTCCCAGATGAGCCATCCCCATAGTGCCAGCACATCCATCGAGAAGGCGAGAGGTAAATGAGGTGGTTAAAATGTTATCTTTTAAAATATCACAAAATTAGAAGATCTGCAAAAGCAGTTAACCAAGTGATAAGAGTCTGGGCAGCTGGGTTTAAGTGATGAGGATGGATCAGGTCTTTTCCTTCTCCTGGACCTGTTGACACCCACAATCTGGCCATGCTACAAAGGACTTGCAAATAAATTCTCCCTCCTTGCTTTGTGAGCCTTGAGGTTTTGAAACTGACATGTGCATCCTGGCCCCGCTGTCCAATGATCACCAAGGTGCGCATGCCAAACCTAAGGGGCACCCAAGGACACCAAAGCCAAAGACAGTGGAAGGCGACTGAAGAAGGCTGTTGCCCTAAAACTGCCTCAGGTGTTTAAGAAATTGGTTCTTAACAGTTCCCCTCACCTGAACAGGCTAAATACCAAATAAATACGCATGACACACCACATTTCCATGTATAGTAATGTTTCTAATGTTTGTTGGAAATGTAAACAACAAGAAGGGTCATTTTATCATATGTGGTGGTTGTGTAAACAGGCAAAATTATTTTGGGCACAGATAGGTAGGATGATGCAAAAAATTCTAAAGATAAATATACAGTCAAAACCAGAATTTTTCTTATTGGGTTTTATGGATAAACAAATAGAAAAGAAATATGGAAGAATAATATTATATATGATTATGGCAGCAAGATTATTATATGCACAAAAGTGGAAAATGGAATCAACACCAACAACGGAAGAATGGCTATTGAAATTAATGGACTTAGTAGAGATGGATAAATTGACATGTTTACTTAGAGAAAAATCGACAGATACATTTCTTAAGGAATGGAAGCCTCTCTTAGACTTTTTGTTGAAAGATAAAAATGAAATGATAATGGGATTTGACGATTAATTAAGATAGACTATGGAGAAAAGTGATTTTGTATGTATTAAGGGACAGGTTTGATATATATTATATATTTATAGCTGATCTGTGACAAATCGGAAGTCAAATTTTTAATTTTATTTTTATTGTGTTATGTTTTTTGATTTTGTTTTGTTTGTTTTATGAAAATTTGAATAAAAATTATTGTAAAAAAAAAGGAAAAAAAAGAATAGCCTGAGGTTGTGAAGTAGGTAAAAAAGAGGAGACCCAAAAGCCTATTAGGGACTTGCCCCCCCCCCAATTCCTCCAAAAGGTGACTAGAAAGACCGACACTGTAAAGCAGGTGTGGGCAATCTTTGGTCCTCCAGATGTTCCTGAACTACAACTCTCATCATCCCTAGTCTTCGGCCATGCTAAGGTCAGAGGCAAGACTGATGAGTTGCAATTATAATTCCCAGTGGTAGAAAATCTGGCTTGCATACAGAAGGTTCCAGGTTCAGTCCCTTGCTTCTCCAGGTAGGCTGGGAGAGAACCTTACCTGAAATCCTGAAAGGCTACTGCCAATCAGTGTAGAGAATACTTAACGAGATGGACCAATGGTCTGACTCAGTAGAAGGCAGCTTCCTGTGTTCCCAATGCTTTTTGCCTTGCTTCATGAGGTGAATGTTTTTAGCAGTTAGCTAGATACAAAGCTCCATCTGCCACCATATACACCATACATTGAGCTGTGCCCTCCCAACTTGACACATTGCTTAATAAACATTGTTTATTTATTTATTTAGTCTGGGGTAGCCAACATGGTGCCCTCCAGTTCAGCAACATCTTGAGGTCCAAAGGTTCTTCACACCTGATGTGGAGGGTGAGTGTTGTAAAGAAGAAGGAAGCACAAGCGTCCCTGAAGCCTATTTCACTCCTCTTCACCATTTGACTAGAAAGCCCTGCATTCCTTACTCCAATTCTCCCTGGGAGAAACCGCTTCAGGCTTCTCAGTAAAGGGGTGAGTGTGGCAAATTCACCCCCACTCGAGCATGGGAGCAGCATATCCAATCAGAAAGGTACTGTTACCAGGTCTTGCAAGTTATTGAGCATTGCCAGTTTGCCACACAGGAGTATTTGCGCCTCTTCCAACATGCTGACACCCTAAAAAGGTAAAGGCGTCCCCGCACTTACAGTGCGAGTCGTTTCCGACTCTTAGGGTGATGTCTTGCGACGTTTACTAGGCAGACCGTATATATGGGGTGGGATTGCCAGTTCCTTCCCCAGCCTTTCTTTACCCCCCAGTATATGCCGGGTACTCATTTTACCAACCACGGATGGATGGAAGGCTGAGTGGACCTCGACCCCTTTTACCGGAGATTCGACTTTCTCCTTCCTTGGGAATCGAACTCCGGCCATGAGCAGAGCTTCGGCTGCGTTGCCACCACTTATCACTCTGCGCCACGGAGGATCTGACACCCTAAACATTCCTTATCTTTCATGAAAACTCAGCTCTGCTTCCAATAATTTTCATTTTTTTATGTGTGCTGTTCATTTAGGCTTCCCTATCAGGTGCCCAAAAGGATATCCCCTAGGAATATTCCCAGCACTCTTAACAAACTACAGTTCCCAGGATTCTTTGGGGGAAGTCATGTGCTTTAAATATATTGTGCATATGCAGTCTTTGAGTGGCCTTATTAGGAGGGGGCACTTTAGATCAGGGTGGGAAACCTGTGTCTCTCCGGAGGTGTTAGACTCCAGCTCCCATCAAACCAGTTTGGTCCAGTGATCAGGGATGATGGGAGTTTTAGTCCAACAATCTCTGGACAGCCACAAGTTCCCCATCCGTTTGTTAGTTATTTATTTTATTACATTTATATACCACCCATAGCCAAAGCTCTCTGGGCAGTTTACAAACATTAAAAACAAATACACAATTTTAAAACCATACAAAATTTAAAACCATGTTAGATGGTAATGTTTATTGCTTCACTTACCTCTCCCTTTGATAAGCTAGCCTTGCTGCATTTGACAGCCCTACTGCTCATTCTACTGAATGGGACCCTGGAATTCTGCCTCAGGTGCCTGTTCTGACAGCGTCGCTGCATGGTGTTTCTGTTTGCCAGCAGATTCCCTATTCTCTCTCACCCACATACACATTCTGGGAATGCCCCACCACACACACGCATCACCAAAAATCAATTTGTCAGGTGCAGTGTTGCCATTTTCCAGCTGGGGGGGAAATGTCATTTTCAATCTGATCTTGGTGCTACATTTCCTAGAATGAATGATGGTTGCAGGAATTAATTTCCACCTACTACCAAACACAAGTACCACCGTGCAATGTTTCGTTTTCATCATGAACAGAACTTCATGTTCCAAAAGAAGTCACTCTCTGCTGGATCACGTGAATGAACTCATAATGAACTACCTGGCACATGAGAAGCAACTGAAAATGAATGCCCTGCATTCAAAAAGTATACGAACTGAGCATGCTGACATCCAAAATAAAAATGATATCAATATAGCTAATGTTATGCTCCATTTTAATTCCTGGGGGAAACACTGTACTTTGCTGTCTTTGCAAGATGCTCATAGAATCATGGGGTCTGAGGGGCACTTGTAGGCTACGTAGTCCAATCCCCTTCTCAATGTAGGCAATCTAGAACTAGAGCTTCCCAACAGGTTTGGCCTCTGCACCATGCCTCTGAATACCAGTTGTTGAGAATCATAAGAAGGGATGGGATCTGTTGGCTAGTTCTGGTTCAAAAGCATTCTGTTGACATAACAGGCCAATATCAATTCGAGTTTGTTCTTGGTTTGCTAGCAGCTGGTTTTACCAATCCTTTTCCCCCCATTGTGAAGAAATGATATTAATATTGATATTTTGAAAGGAAATATCAAAAATTATAATTCTTAATATCAATATCTTAGAGGCTGATTTTTTTTTAAAAAAACTATTTTTGAAAATAGTTATGTAAAATTGCTGCACAAAAATCCAATCTGCAATGATAGCAAATAAGCAAGTTAATGGAAAATTTGGTACGAAATCCACATTGAGAAGAATTCTAGCTAATGCCTAAGGACAAGGGAGAAATTTGGTTCGGTTCAGATTTTGATATGAACCTTCCTAATTTGCACTTACCAAAACAATATGCAAACTGAAACACAGTTATCCTATGTCATTTGCAATGCAATTTTCCAACTGAATAATGTGTACAAAAATGTACATAACGTGGATAAAGTGTGCATAAAATGAATACATTAGTGAAAATAGCATACACAAATGCATTCTTTTAGGGGAAATCACGTTGCAAAAATGTTTATATCAGGAGACATTTGCACTAAAACGCTGCTAATTTGTGTGAGGAAAAAGTTTGCAAACTGATACAGAAATGTGGAGAACTGAATGTAAAACTGGAAAAATGAAACCAAAATTGACAGATTTGCACATCCGTAACCATAAATGTGGAGAATACTGTTGTGCTCAGGTCTTGCTTGTGAGCTTCCCTTTGGAGCATTTGACTGGCCACTGTGACAAGAAGTTACTGAACTAGCTGGGCCATTGGCCTGATCCAGCAAGGCTCTTCATATGTTCGTATTCTTCAGGATTTCCAGCAAGGAAGATGCCACCATTCCTCTAAGCAATTGGTCCCATTGTCAAATGGCTCCTAACAGGAAGAAGTTTCTCCTTAAACCCCACTGAATCTATCCTCCAGTAAGTTATGCCACCTAGGCTTTGCCTTGACCCTCTGGGTTGGCAAAGAACAAGTATTTCCTCTGGTCTATGTGGCAGAAGTCAGGACAGAAGAATAAAGAGGTGCCTGAATTTCAGGGGCTGTAGAACAGCTCTAAGATATATAGGCTGGTATTAAGTCAGAGAAGAACCATTGAAATTAAGAACGTAAGAACATAAGAAGAGCCTGCTGGATCAGGCCAGTGGCCCATCTAGTCCAGCATCCTGTTCTCACAGTGGCCAACCAGGTGCCTGGGGGAAGCCCGCAAGCAGGACCCGAGTGCAAGAACACTCTCCCCTCCTGAGGCTTCCGGCAACTGGTTTTCAGAAGCATGCTGCCTCTGACTAGGGTGGCACAGCACAGCCATCACGGCTAGTAGCCATTGATAGCCCTGTCCTCCATGAATTTGTCTAATCTTCTTTTAAAGCCATCCAAGCTGGTGGCCATTACTGCATCTTGTGGGAGCAAATTCCATAGTTTAACTATGCGCTGAGTAAAGAAGTACTTCCTTTTGTCTGTCCTGAATCTTCCAACATTCAGCTGCTTTGAATGTCCACGAGTTCTAGTATTATGAGAGAGGGAGAAGAACTTTTCTCTATCCACTTTCTCAATGCCATGCATAATTTTATACACTTCTATCATGTCTCCTCTGACCCGCCTTTTCTCTAAACTAAAAAGCCCCAAATGCTGCAACCTTTCCTCGTAAGGGAGTCGCTCCATCCCCTTGATCATTCTGGTTGCCCTCTTCTGAACCTTTTCCAACTCTATAATATCCTTTTTGAGATGAGGCGACCAGAACTGTACACAGTATTCCAAATGCGGCCGCACCATAGATTTATACAATGGCATTATGATATCGGCTGTTTCATTTTCAATATCTTTCCTAATTATCGCTAGCATGGAATTTGCCTTTTTCACAGCTGCCGCACACTGGGTCGACATTTTCATCGTGCTGTCAACTACAACCCCGAGGTCTCTCTCCTGGTCGGTCACCGCCAGTTCAGACCCCATGAGCGTATATGTGAAATTAAGATTTTTTGCTCCAATATGCATAATTTTACACTTGTTTATATTGAATTGCATTTGCCATTTTTCTGCCCATTCACTCAGTTTGGAGAGGTCTTTTTGGAGCTCTTCGCAATCCCTTTTTGTTTTAACAACCCTGAACAATTTAGTGTCGTCAGCAAACTTGGCCACTTCACTGCTCACTCCTAATTCTAGGTCATTAATGAACAAGTTGAAAAGTACAGGTCCCAATACCGATCCTTGAGGGACTCCACTTTCTACAGCGCTCCATTGGGAGAACTGTCCGTTGATTCCTACTCTCTGCTTTCTGCTTCTTAACCAATTTCTTATCCACAAGAGGACCTCTCCTCTTATTCCATGACTGCTAAGCTTCCTCAGAAGCCTTTGGTGAGGTACCTTGTCAAACGCTTTTTGAAAGTCTAAGTACACTATGTCCACTGGATCACCTCTATCTATATGCTTGTTGTCACTCTCAAAGAATTCTAATAGGTTACTGAGACAGGACTTTCCCTTGCAGAAGCCATGCTGGCTCTGCTTCAGCAAGGCTTGTTCTTCTATGTGCTTATTAAAGCTAGATTAACTAATACTTTCTACCAGTTTTCCAGGGACAGAAGTTAAGCTAACTGGCCTGTAATTTCCGGGATCCCCTCTGGATCCCTTTTTGAAGATTGGCGTTACATTTGCCACTTTCCAGTCCTCAGGCACGGAGGAGGACCCAAGGGACAAGTTACATATTTTAGTTAGCAGATCAGCAATTTCGCCTTTGAGTTCTTTGAGAACTCTCGGGTGGATGCCATCCGGGCCCGGTGATTTGTCAGTTTTTATATTGTCCATTAAGCTTAGAACTTCCTCTCTCGTTACCACTATTTGTCTCAGTTCCTCAGAATCCCTTCCTGCAAATGTTAGTTCAGGTTCAGGGATCTGCCCTATATCTTCCACTGTGAAGACAGATGCAAAGAATTCATTTAGCTTCTCTGCAATCTCCTTATCGTTCTTTAGTACACCTTTGACTCCCTTATCATCCAAGGGTCCAATTGTCTCCCTAGATGGTCTCTTGCTTTGAATGTATTTATAGAATTTTTTGTTGTTGGTTTTTATGTTCTTAGCAATGTGCTCCTCAAATTCTTTTTTAGCATCCCTTATTGTCTTCTTGCATTTCTTTTGCCAGAGTTTGTGTTCTTTTTTATTTTCTTCATTCGGACAAGACTTCCATTTTCTGAAGGAAGACTTTTTGCCTCTAAGAGCTTCCTTGACTTTGCTCGTTAACCATGCTGGCATCTTCTTGGCCCTGGCGGTACCTTTTCTGATCTGCGGTATGCACTCCAGTTGAGCTTCTAATATAGTGTTTTTAAACAACTTCCAAGCATTATCGAGTGATGTGACCCTCTGGACTTTGTTTTTCAGCTCTCTTTTTACCAATCCCCTCATTTTTGTGAAGTTTCCTCTTTTGAAGTCAAATGTGACCGTGTTGGATTTTCTTGGCAATTGGCCAGTTACATGTATGTTTAATTTAATAGCACTGTGGTCACTGCTCCCAATCGGTTCAACAACACTTACATCTTGCACCAGGTCCCGGTCCCCACTGAGGATTAAGTCCAGGGTTGCCGTCCCTCTGGTCAGTTCCATGACCAACTGGTCTAGGGAATAGTCATTTAGAATATCTAGAAACTTTGCTTCTTTAAATTAATGGATCTATGCTAGTCATGTCTATATAAATCTATATAAATGTAAGCCCTCACATCATCATGACATCACAGCATGACGACAGGGCAAGCTACACAGCCTGGGCCTTGGTGGCCACACCTACACAAGAGACCAGGAGAAGAAGCCAGCGGCTGTGGCTTTGGCAAGAGGCTGGGAGGGAGGCCGGCAGTGGCAGCAGCAGAGAGGAGGCCGGGCGACAGCTTTGGTGAGCTGTGGGAGAGCAGGAGGAGTTTTGGTCATGGTAGGTGGGATTGGCAAGCAATAAAAACAGGGGTAGAGCCCCTAGTAATAATATAAAAATGTAGTGCTATGCCAAAGATTTATCCTACTGGTTTTTGCCATTCCTCATCAATTAATGATAAAAGACATTTTTTCAAAAATTATCACAGGGGAGAGAAAAATCTGGTGACTTTCTTATGAGTGGAGTGAAGAGGGTTGGTTATTGTTGTTGAACTTATCTACCTTTAAGGTGGTCAAGGGGCGTTCATGTACACATTACCTGGCTGGAGAACTGCCTTGCAAAATGTAGAGAAGTGCAAATTTATAAGGATGATTTTGTTTCAGTTCTCCTACTTTTTTGGGAAGCACCAATTAAGTAAGTTCATCTTTAAATGTAAATTGAATCAAATTTCTCCTCTATCTCTAGCAAGCTCTCTCAAGCTCACCTCAGATTAACTTGGAAACCTGAGTCCTTCAAGGAAAGAATTTGGAAAAGCTTGAGTAATTTCACCAAGCCAATCCGAGGACCCGGATAAGTCATCTTCCTGTCTCCACTACCCTCCCCACCCCCCAAAAGCCATCTCCACCAGCCCCCAAAAAACACTCACCCACCTTCCCTTCCTTTAATGCAGGGATGACCTGAAGATCCATGACCTTCCGGATTTGTTGGACACCATCTCCCATCAGCCCCCAACCAGCATAGCCAAAGGTCAGGGACAATGGGAATTTAGTCTAGCACCATTTGGAGGACCATGGAACCCCCAAAACTTTTTTTAATAGGCGGTATAAATTGCAGCAGAAGCACACAGTGATTGGGGATCCGACAGAAATTCAGTTTGGTTCAAATGCAAACCTATCTAATTCACACTTTGCAAAGCAATACGCGGACTGAAAAGTAGGTATCCCTTGAAATTCCTGGTTCTTCACATTTTACACTGCAATTCTCTGCAAACCAAATTATGTGCAGAAAAATGCACACTAGGGGAAAGTGTGCCTAAAAAGTCACAGATCAGTGAAAATAGCATAAGCAATTGCATTGCATCAGGAAAAAAAATCTTGCAAATTGTGTACATTAGAAGAAATGCTCACTAGAATGCTGGAGACTTTTCATGAGTTTGCTTTTTTTCAGCAAAAACTGGTGCAGAAATGTGGCAAATGGAATTTAGTATTGGGGAAAAAGACAAACTGAGAGAAGTGGAAGTGAACAGTTTCATCTATCCCTAACAGTGAGGGAAGAGGGAAGATGTATAAGGTTTTTAAAGAGATTTTGGATCAGCCCTACAAACTTTTCTGGAAAACCTTTTTTTGAGATCCTCCTGAACTGTCAGAGAACTTCTGTCCTCTCTGAAGCACATTCTGTGAAATCCCCTCCCCCAATTTTGCCATCCACAAATATCATGGGAAGTCACTTTCACAGAGTCCTAAGGGATTTTCCTACCTCCCTTTCCTCTGTCCTCTTCACCAGTCTGATACCCTGGGTAATTACCAGTCTGATGCCCTCGGACTCCCCGCCCTGGAAGGAGCTGGAAGCAGTGAAGGGACACCGGTGGCGGGGGCGCTGAAGCAGGGACAGGCCCAGCCGTCGCCTGCCTCGGTGGTGGCAGCGGCAGCCTTCGCCTCCGCCTGGATTCAGACAGCCTTGACTCTTCAGCTCCTGAGCCCGATCTCCTCTTGGGCATTCTGGACAGTCTGGATCCATACATGTTCCTGCACTGTGGTGGCCCAGGACCAGCCTGCCTGGAGAAGTTGCACCAAGAAGGGTGTAGAGGAGAGCAGATTCCGTACCAGCCTCCCGCATTTCCACTCGAGGGCCCACATAACCCAAGCTGGAGACCATTAATGAACTGATCTGGTTTGACCATGAGTATACCAATTAATGTTTATGTGAATTTGTATACATTTGTATATATGTATCATTTTCTTAATAATGTTATTTGTTATTTAGTTTAATTTTTGTAAAGTGTGTTGCTTTCATTGATGTATTTTTATATTTGTGTGTGTGTGTGTATATATATCCGCCTTGAGGGCCTTTGGCCGAAAGGCGCTGTATAAATAAATTTAATAAATAAATAAAATAAATTAGCATGCAGGGTGCAAAAGTCCATGGGAGATGCATTTAGTCTCCCTTCCCCTCCTAGTGCTGCTGCTCCAATTAAATGGGAACTCCATTCTCTATGATTGCTTTTAAGTGGGGGGAAATCTAGAAGATCCAATCATGGGCTTTCCTATCTCCAGGGCTGGCCCTGCCATTAGCCAAAGTGAGGCAACCATCTCAAGTGGCAGATGTTGGGGTAGTGTTGGCAGCCACCTTCTAGCCCAGGAGTAGCCAGTGTGGTGCCCTCTAGGTGTTGTTGGACTCCAGCTCTCATCAGCCTCAGCCAGCTTGGCCAGTTTTCAGGGGTAACGAGAGCTGTAATTCAACATCATCTGGGGGAGACATCATGTTGACTCCCCAGGCTCTGGTCATTCCTCCTGAGATCAGCAACCATTGGTGGCCATCACTGTCTCCTGTAGGAGTGAATTCCATAGTTGGACTAGGCTCTGCATGAATCTGTCTGTCCTGAATCTTCTGACATTCAGCTTCATTGGATGTCCATGAGTTTTAGTATTATAAGAAAGAGAGAAGTTCTCCCTATCTGCTTTTCTGTGCATAATCTTATACATTTTTATCATGTCCCCTCTCAGTTGCTTTTTTTCTAAACTGAAAAGCCTCAAATGCTATAACCTTTTCTGATAAGCAAATTGTTCCAACCACTTGATCAACATGGTTATCCTTTTCTGATCCCTTTCCAACAATGCAATATCTTTTTTGAGGTGAGGCAGCCAGGACTGTACAGTATTTCAAGTGAGGGCTAGGGATGGGTGAGAAATTCAATTCAGATTGCATCTCTAACAAATTCACACTTTCTGAAACAACAAGAGAACTGAAATACAGCCATCCTTCCAAGTTCATACTTCTTCAAATTTTGCATCACAGTTCGCTAACCAAACAATGTTTGCCAAAGGGCATATGTTAGGTGAAAGTGTGCATAAAAATGAATAGAGGAGTGAAAACAACATGCAAAAATGCATTATATGACAAGAAATTGGTTGCAAAAATGTGTACATTGGTGAAAAATGCCTACAAAAATATGTTTAGTAGGAGAAATTCTCACTAAAATGCTGGATAATTTTCCTGAGGATTTAAAAAAAAAACCCTGCAAATTGCTGCAGAAATGTGGAGAACTGAATTTAAGATTGGGAAAATGAGAAACTGAGAGAACTGAAAATGACGGATCTTTCCATCCTTCACAAGGGCTCACCATAGATTCGAATAATGGTATTATGATACTGGCAGTTTTCTTTTCAATCCTGCTGCTAATGTTCCCTCATGTGGCACTTGTCCTTTTCACAGCTGTCACACACTGGGTGGGCATTTTCATCAAGTTATCCACTATGATCCCAAAGTCTAGTTCCTAGTCAGTTACCTCCAGTTCAGTTGCCATAAGCTCATACTGGAAATTGGGGGTTTTGCCCCGATATACATCATTTTACACTTGCTTACATTGAATTGCCTTTTCTGTTTTACTTCCCATTCACCCAGTTTGGTGAAGAATCCTTTTGTGACTTTTCGCATTCCAATTTTGTTTTAAACGCCTTGACCAATTTGCTGTCACCAGCAAAGAAAGAAACTTCACTGCTTGCCTCCAAACTCCAGGTGGTTTATGAACAAGTTTAAAAGTACAGGTGCAAATGCTAATTCTTTGGGGAGGTGCCTTCTACATTCCTTCATTGGGAGAATGGTGCCTTCTACCAACTCCGGTTGGTGGCCCAGCTACGCCCCTATCTGGACAGGGATAACCTGGCTTCAGTAGTCCATGCTCTGGTAACCTCCAAGTTAGATTACTGCAATGGGCGGTATATAATTGCAATAAATAAATAAATAAACCCAGACTTTGTACAGATCACATAATGAAAAAGGCAAAGCAGTCAAAAACTATTTATCAATACATTTATTTCCTTTTAATGTTAATTTAATCCTGGTTATTTTTATTAACATTTTTTGAGGAGATATTTGAGGAGAAAGTGTGTGTGGCTTCTCCCTCTTCTGGTTCTCTCTCTATCCTCCTTCTCCCTTCTCAAGAAACAGTAGACACTTAAGTAGTGCAATAGTACAATTGTTTAGCATTTCTTTTCAAGGTTACTTAAAGAGTCTTGCCTTGGTTCAGAAGGGGTCCCTGCTGCCACAGCTGCTTCTCTGCTGGGAGAAACTGTGTGTGGCCTCCACCTCCCCTTAAAGCCACCCCTTTCCTCCAATTCTTCAGAAGATTTCTCACAATGTCATATTGTATACAAAGTTTGCTCAGTCATCTCTCAACTGACAGCATTACCAAGGCTGTCATCTGAAACAGCGTTCCTCGGGAATGTCTTCATCCTCTTCAGAGCTTCATCCTCTTCAGAGCTTCATCCTCTTCAGAGCTTCATCCTCTTCTGCTTCTGCTGTTGTCATAGGTATAGTCATGAGGATTCTGAGTAACATTTGCTCCAATGCTGGCTCCAGATTGTTCTCCAAAAGAAGGTATAGGAGCATGGAAACATCCCTGCATTTGTACAATTCTGTCGTCTGGTGTAGGATGAAGAGCTCTGTCTTCAACCAATCTTTCTCCAGCATTAAATGCCTGCTGTGGAAATCTTTGGCTGTGTGTTGGAATCAAAGTCCCCTGTATCAGTGATGAACTTGAAAGATGACTGGTGAATACAAATTGTTCATTGGCATGTGCGATGATGATATCACAGGTTTCCGATGCCACACAATGCAGGATCACCTTTGATTTGTTTCAGGGAAGGTGAGATTTCAAAGGTAATTCAGCAAACAAGCTTCAAATGGACTCTCTCACAATATCAATGGAATTCCCAGACGATGTCTTCACTGCTGCAGAATCCATGGCTGTTCTTTGGAATCTATTGTAGAGGACATTGGTTTGAGACCTTATTCTATGGAACAGAGATAGCAAGACAGGAAGAGACCACAGGGCAGAATGAAGGAGTCCGGAGTGCCTAGAAGCAAGATAAGCAACCCCAGGACAGGGGAGAAGGAGACCAGAAGAAGAGAAGAGAGCCCACAGTAGGGGTAAAGGAGGCCACTGGGCCTCAAGGTAAGGGAAGAGACACAAAGGTATGGGTGAAAGGAGGCAAGTGGGCCTGGAAGCAAGAGAAGAGACTTACCCAAAGGTGGGGATGAAGTAAGCCAGTAGGCCAGGAAGGAGATATGTGGGATTAATATGTTGTCATTCCTACAGTGCTTTTTTTGAAATGGTACTTACCGGTGCAGAGTACCGTCACCTGTTTTGTTGCTGCCCAAGGAAACCATTTTATGCTGGCACACATGGCACTTTTCTCAAGATATGACTCCTGGCACCTCATTTCTTTCTCCACTTTGACCCCACACTCGGGGAGGTCATTTGCTTCCATGCCATTCCTTTAACCGCACACTGGGATGGGGATCTCTTATTTCCTGGCCCACTGCCTTCTTTCACCTAAACTCTGTTGTATGTGTGTGTGTGTGGTTTGGTGCGCTGGCCCGGTGCCTCGTTCACTGCAACTCTGAGGGTGGTATCTCCTCTTCCTTTGAGACCTGCTGGCCCAACCGTAAGAGTCATGCCATCCCCTAAGAGAAGAGACCTCAGGGAGTCAGGAAAGGAGGCCAGTGGAGTTGAAATTAAGAGACCAGGGGAAGAAGAGAGCAGCCAGCATGCATTAAAAGAATAGACCTCTAAGGAGGATTGGGGTAAAGGAGGCCAGCAGGCCAGGAAGTAAGAGAAGAGACTTCCCCAAGGTTAGGGTAAAGAAGGCCAGTGGGTCTTAATGTGACCCTCGACCCAGAGCATGGCGTGGAGAAAAAAGGTGCAAATGAAAAGCAGAAATGCAAAAGCTGCAGGGACCCTGAAAGCCCTTGCAGGGGAGGTCAGGCTGAGGGAGGATTTGCCAGCCCTTTCGCCGGGCTTCCCAAGTGCCCCCATCACGCCGTCCTTGGCCAGGAGGGGCTGCTTGAAGTGACATGGAAGAAGTCAGAACATCAAAGGGTCTCCTTGTGGCACCCCAAAGCCTGACCCACTGATTCCTCTGGGAATGGTGGTCAAAGGACCTCTCGGTGCTTGCTGGAGATGCTGACCAATAATCCCCCCACTTGTTGTCCGTACCAACTTTTGAGCAATTCCTGGGGCTGGAAATGGCCAAGGCACCTTGCAATCCTCTGCAGCAGCGCAGTGGCCGTCCCTCCATGGTAGCCACAGACAGGCCCCTCCCCCTATTCTGCTGCGGGGTTGAGAATGAGACCCTTGTTCATGCCTTCTCCCACAACAACAGACATCCCCTAGAGCCTATAAGCATGAAAGAGGAGAGTGTTCGCTACTGAGAAGAGTCTTCTCGTTAGCTGACTCCCATCCTTTCACTCTGCTTGGCTGCAACCAGCAGGAAAGGTCAAGGAAGCATGTTAGAAGATTCTTCTCAGTGGCTAAGATGTTCCCCTTTCATGCTGATTGGCTCACAGGATGCTGGAGACATAAGGACCCTGTTGGAACCCTGTTCCCAAAAAAGTAAAGGGTCTAAGACACACACCCCCGAGACCCTGGACAACTACACTTCTGCTCCTCTGCCCTCCTCCGCTTGCTCGCTCTCGTCCCTCTCAAAACTGCCATTTTCCAACTGCCATTTTAGGCGGCTACTGGCTGACTTGAAAGGCCCTCCTCCAAGACCCTGTCAATCACAAGCAACTCCAATCCCAGGGATCTCTTGCTGTTGTCCAACCTGCCCCCCAACCCCAAAAAACAGCCTCCCATAGGAAAGTGGATCTAAAAAGCATCCTGGGCTACACTGCAGGGTTGCTAGACACAGGTCATTCTCTTTCAGCATCAGCTGCCCTGCTCCCATTAGTAATGTGTGGCAATAAGAACACTGGACTGCATTGCAGGGTCATTGTAAGCCATTATATCACCTCTCCCTACCCATCTGCAACATGGGGCTATAAGGGCACTGGACTACATTGCAGGGTCATCGTTAAGCTATTCTCTCTCAGCATCAGCCCCTCCCATCAACAATGTGAGGCTTTACAAACACTTGACTACATTGTAGGGTTGTTGTAAACCCCACTCCCTTTCAGCCTCACACCACTGTCCCAGGAGCAATGTGGGACTAATAAGTGCACTAGACCACATTGCAGGGGTATTGTAAGTCATTCTCAGCAAGATCCATACTTCTCCTCTGAGCAACATGTGGCTGTAAGGATACTGGCCATTCTGTTCCTTATAGCCCACCCCCTTAGCCTCACACCATCCACTTCCAACAGGAATGAAGGGCTACAAGGACACTGGGCTACATTGCAGGGTTGTTGTAACCCCCCTCTTTCTCAGCAGTTGAAGAGGGGGGCAGAAACCTGGCCACCAAGGACAGGAGGAGTGTGGAGGTCTCTGGGATCTTTTGCTGGAAACCCCAAAGAGCACAGAAAATGAGCGAGGTTCCACCTTCCACTGCAATGGGTTTAGCTATTTTTAATCAGACTTAGTGGCTGCAATTCCCCGGCTGCTTTTTGGTGCTTGACTGAAGATGGAAGGAGCCCTTAACCCAACATGTAAACCCAGAAAGGGTTGGTTTGTTTAATAATTGAGTTTCAACCAATGAAGGGTTGAGCTGGAGTCTTGAAGCTGAGCTGAAGGTCTTAAGGACAGTCATTGTGTACGCCCCACTCTCACCAAACTCAGACCTAAATGCTAAACATGGAATCCCCCCCAATGTGCAATGTGGGGCTAAGATCACTAGACTACACAGCAGGATTTATTTTATCTAACAAGACTTATATACCAGTTAATAAAAGAATAAGTGGTTTACTTAAAACTGTTTAATATATCTGAAAAGATACCTCAAAGATTGTCTCACTCTTTATATCTCCAAATGATCATGTTTTCCGATGGTTTAATTGTTCTATCGCTTCTGCCCTGGCTCCTGTGGGAGGAAGGGCTGCCCCGCTTGTGAGCTTCCGGCTGGGTCATCTGCTTGACCTGGGTCATCTGTCAGCTTCCGGCTGGGTCATCTGTGAAAACAGGGTGGGTCCCCTTTGACCTGACCCAGCAACAGCCTGGCTCTTCTGAGGTGGGATATATATTTAATAAAGAAAGAAATATAATCAAAATATTGATTTAAAAACAGAGATTAAAAGAGATATTAAAGATAACAGACATAACGAATTTGTTTTATTATTTTCAAATTGATTTTAAAGTGGTGTAACCTTTTATTATTATTATTAATATTAATAATAATAATAATACCATCTTATCAGGAGGTCTGTTCTGCACAACATAGGAAATGGACCTTTAGTGTGGTGGCACCTACCCTGTGGAATTCCCTCCCCTTAAATATTAGATAGGCGCTGTGATGACTGACGTGGGTCCTCCCCCCGCCCTTCACCTTCCCAGGAGCCAATTCCCCACCCTGGGCAATTGATCCTGGCAAATATCCTTCCCTGCCAAGGCTGTGCACATGCACAACAGCCCTGCAGTATAGGTAGCTGCCACCCCCCCTTACCTGGTTAATCACCCTGAGCCAAGGGGAAGCTCAGAGCCTGGGATCCCTAGAGACAAGAGACAAGCAGACACTCCTTGCTCTAGGGCCCTAAACAAACATCCCCATTTACACAGTAGATAAAAACCATGTGCTTCCAATTGGGCTTCTGTGCATAGGAGGCGATGAGGGAGGAGGTGGAGAGCGAGACGGGATGGAGAAAACAATTGCTTAAAAATGGACAGGAGTGGGGGGAGAAAAGAGCTGGAGAGCAAGGAGGCAGCAAGGAGGCAGCAAGGAGACGTCAGTAATATGGGCACGAAGAACTGGCTGCAGAGGTGAGAGACAACAATGCGTGTTGTCTTGTGTGTGTGTGTTTTGGCTCGCAAAGCTCCCTCTCTTACCAGCGGAGAGACACGAGCAGAGCCAAAAGCAGGGCTTCAGGGTGGCAGGCAGAAGTTGCAGCAGGGTCCTAAAGAGCTGCTGCTTTGTTTCTTGCCTTCCCTTTTCCTAACAAGCAGAATGCATCTTCGTCTTGTGAGGAAGATATTCCCTGGAAGCGCTTTTGTGTAAATCCTTCTCCCCATGGCAAATGCAAAGAGTTCCAAACAGGCACTTGTTAAAAATGACTGTGTAGCTGACTTACACTACAATATATACCAGTCTACTCAGAAGTAAGTCTCTTTATGTTTAATGCAGCTTACTTCCAGGTAAATCAAATTGGGTATAGGATTGCACTAATTAGGCTACATGAGGACTGGATGAAGCTGTACCAATGTGCGGGGGGGGGGAGAAAAAATATGACCCTTTATAGTACAAAGATGCATCAATCTGGTTAAGGCAAGTAAAATTTGATGCATGAAATAAAAGGACTAACCTGCAATCCACTACCTGTCTACTCAGAAGTAAGTCCCATTGAGTTTAATGGGACTTACTCTCAGGCAAGTGTGTATTGAGTACACACTTACCTGGGAGTAAGTCCCATTGAACCCAATAAAGCTTACTTCTGAGTAGATGTATTGGATTGCAGCCTTGGTTTCCTTTTTCTCCCATTTTAATTCTGCCTTCTGTATCTTCACAACAGCCCTGTGAGGTAGGTTAGGCTGAGAGTTAGGGACTGGTCCAAAGCAATAAATAAGCAAAAACAATGATGAGTAAAAAATTAAAATGTGAAAATGCTCATGCTCAGAGCATTTTTGTTGCTCTTTGTCAATGCTTTGTGTGTGGGTTTTTATGTCTACTGTCTCATAACTTCTTTTGCCTGAGAATGTTGTATTTCTTACTGTTACAGATGTTATTTTTTTTTTAAAATTGCCCAAATTGTGTGGCATTTATTTTTTATCTTGAGTTCTTTGCATGGTTTAGGGGTGGCATTGTAGGAGTCCAGTCCTATATATGTCTGCTCCAAATTAAGCCTCATTGGGTTAAATGCATAAGTATATAGGATTGCAGATTAATTTTTACCTCTGAAAGGAATGCACTGTCAGACATACTTTTCTGGATGTGTTTGAAACAGATGGGTAGGTGGGAAGAGAGTTGGGTCTTCAACATAGTGCCCTCCAGATGATGTTGGACTACAACTCCCATCAGTCTGGGATAACATAATGATGTTGAAGTTGGTTCCTAGTTCCCAGTTCCATTTTCACAGCTACAGTAACTCCAAGCCAAAGTTAACATGTCTCTGAACCCCAAAATATATGTTGGAGTACCCCATATCATATATCGTGGTGATCTGGGGACTCTCCCCGTCAAGAATAACAACAAATTTAATCAATAAAAATTATCAGGCTTCTGAAATGCTCATAAATGCATAATGATGTCATAAAATCATAAAAAAAGGAACTGGGTGTGCCCACCCCATAGTCTGTTCTGGGTCAGGACAACTCATACACCCCAGGGAAGGGGAGGGTGTCCTCTACAAGATGCCAGTGCGTTCTGCCTGGCCCAGGGCTTTTGCAGGGTGCAGGGAAGGGATAAGGGCATATATGTACAACCCAAAGCGACACAAATATGCAGAAAACAATAAGAAACTGGGGGTGCCCAGCCAAAAATCTGCACTGTGCCAGGCAGTAGTGTAGTGGCAAATTCAGAAGTGCAAGGTCCCTTCATGATAGTATCAGCCACAGCCAGACCCCCCCTCCCCCCTTATTTTGCTCCTGGGTTGAGAATGAGGTCCTTGTTAATGCCTTCTCCCATAACAACTGATGTCCCTAGGAGACGATCAGTATGAAAGGGGAGAGTATTAGCTACTGAAAAGAGTCTTCTCAGTGGGTGACTCTCCTTCTTTCACTCTGATTGGCTCCAAGGAAAGGACAAGAAGCATATTAGAAGACTCTTCTCAGTGGCTAACACACTCCCCTTTCATGCCGATCAGCTCATGATGCTGGAGACATAGGGACCCTGCTCCCAAAAAAGTAAGGGGCAACTTACTGGACAACTACACCTCTGCTGCCAGGACAGATCATACATCCCAGGAAGCGGGAGGGTGGTCTCTACAGGATGCCAGTACTTCCCACCTGGCCTATAGCTTCTGCTGGGTGCAGGGCACCCATAAGGTCATCTGTGCAGAACTAAAATAATGAAGAGTAAGTAGAGAAAAATATGTAATTTGGGGTGACCATAATCTGCTGTGGGCCATGAAACATCATTCACCTGAGCAAAGGAGAGAGTGTCCTCAACGAGATGCCACTGCATCCTGCCTGGAATGGATTTTCTTGTGGACACACGAAACAGATATGTGTATCTATGCACAACAAGCAATGTAGAACGTATACAAGGAACTGCGGGTTCCCACCCTGAAACATGCTTTGGGCACTACAAGTCATACACCCATGCATGCAGGAGAGGGTTCCTACCAGTTCAGAGCTTCTTTTGTATGTATGCTACAGACAAGGGCATATATGTATTAGAAAAATAGTGAATATGTAGAGGAAAGAGAATAAGAAACGGGAGTGCCCATCCTAAAAGATGATTTGGGGCACCACATATCATACTT
Organism: Rhineura floridana; assembly: GCF_030035675.1. NCBI lineage: Eukaryota > Metazoa > Chordata > Lepidosauria > Squamata > Rhineuridae > Rhineura > Rhineura floridana. The sequence goes on from NC_084481.1 coordinate 224,508,806, forward strand.
CCCTGCATCTGGGAGAGTGTGTTCTATGAGATGCCATCCATGCATACTTTAGAGTGTCATCTATGAAATTACATCTTCTTCAAGAAATCATTCTTTGTTGACCCTGCCGCAAGTCCTTCTGTCACCAACATCAATGGCTTTTAATAATAATAATAATTGAGCTATAACAAAGTAAGTAACAGGGAAGACCAATACAATTTTTTAAAAAATCCACATAGATCATAAGCACTGGCTGTGAGCACTGGCATAGCATAGAAGACACCCTATCATTTGCTGCGGTGTCTGATTTATCTTGGCCCAGAGAAGAATTTGTGGTGAACACCCCCAGATATTTATTCTTTGCTTTGCTTTTTGTCTCCTTTGGTTGTGCATAGATGCTCTTATACACGCCCTGAATCGAACAGAAACTCTGGGCTAGGTGGGAAGCATTGGCATCTTGTAGAAGATATCCTCCACTTTCTCTGGGTGTATGATTTGTCCTGGCCCAGAGCAGATTGTGGGGTGGGCACCCTCAGTTTCTTATTTTCCCCCACATCTTTTTGTCAGTTTTGGTTGTGCATAGATGCCCTTATCCCTGCCCTGCATCCAGCAGACACTGTGGGCCAGGCGGGACGTACTGGCATCTCGTAGAGGACACCCTCCTCTTTCCTGGGGTGTATGATTTGTCCCGGCCCAGAGCAGATTTTGTCTGATGTGCTCTTTGAGCATCCTGTTCTTTTGAAACATAACAGAAATGTATTGTAAAAGCAGCATTTCAAGTGTAAAATTTGATTTTGAGTGAATTATGTGTGTGTTGGGGTATCACCATTGCTGGAGGTGGAGTGGGAGGATGTGAGATTCTGTTTATCTTACAGATAAAAAAAAATATTCTACTAACCTCTCTCTGTGTGTGTTCTTGTCTTTAATGTTGTTTTAGGCTACTTAGATGTGCAACAGCCAAGGCCAGCACCTTGTAGGCAATTTTTTAAAAAGTAACTGAAATGTAATTGTAGTGATTACTTTTGAGTAAAAGTAAAGTAATCAGTTACTTCCAGAGCAATTGTAATTCTAACGATAACTACTACTTTTTGGGCCATGTAACTATAACTATAATTTATTACTTTTTTAAAGTAATCTTCCAAGCTCTGCTTGTAGGCCTCCAGTGTTGGAGAGCTCACTACATTTCTAGGTAACTGGTTCCATTGTCCTACAGCTCTAACAGTTAGGACGTTTTTCCTGATGTTCAGTCGAAATCTGGCTTCCTGTAACTTGAGCCCATTATTCCGTATCCTGCACTCTGGGATGATTAAGAAGAGACCTGCTACCTTTAAACTGGAGATGTTGGAGAGGGACCTGGGAACACTGTTTGTATTATTGAATTTATATTCCACCCTTCCTCCCAAAGGAAACCAGAACAGCAAGCACATCCACAATAAAAACAGTTAGAAAAAGAATTCTGAAAATAGTTAAATCATTCTAAACAACAGTTACAGTTCAAAACATTCTTTCATCCAGTGATATCCGGGTTGCCAGGAACAGTAACCTTCAGCTACCAAATGCCTAAGTAAACAGGAATGTTTCCAAATTCCTCCTGAAAGTCAGTAGTGATGGATACATTCACAGCACGTTCTGTAACACTCAGCTATCCCATTAAAGCAAGGGTGGGGAACATCCAGCCTGGGGGCCAAATGCAGTCCTCCGGGTCTCTGTCTTACCCTCACCTGCTGTCCTTCACATCCTGAGTGTTTTTGCCTAGCTGGAGTATGTCCTTGAACTCTGATAATGCCTCTTCCTTGTCTGAATGGAGAACAGGGATGTGTGTGTGATTCTACAAACTAGCCTTCTGTACAAAGACAAAATTTACATTCATTGCTCCACCCACTTTTGCCTTCGGTCCCACTCACTGCCAAGAGATTGTGTCCCTCACAAAGCTGCCTAGAACAGAATACGGCCCTTAAAACAACAGGAACCCTGTAAGGCTCAGTCTTCTCATCCCCATCAGGGAGTGACTGAGACTGAGTCATGGTAACTGGCCTAAGGGCAGCAAGACAGAGGTGAAATCTAAGCTTGGGGCTTCCAGATTCACAATTTATTCTATTGCAGCCGATCCTATGCATGTTGAGCTGGAAGTAACTTGCAGGGGATCTACTGCCTAGCAAGAGGGCTTCCTAAGAACTCTTATGGGAGTCGGCCCCATTGAACTGAAGTGGGACTTGCTTTTGTGCACACATGCTAGGGATGGAAAGATCTGTCTGTTTCGGTTCTCTCAGTTCCTCATTTTTCCAATGTTAAATTCAGTTCTGTACATTTCTACAGCAATCTACGAATGTTTTAAAACAAAAATCCTAATTAAAATTCTCCATTTTTGTGCAAATTTCTCCAAATAAACACATTAAGATTGTTGACTGCATGTACTGGAGGTTGGGCCCAAAGGGCAGTCTAGGGATTCTGCTCTTGTACCATCCACCCCGCTGCATGACAGACTCCCTGGCCGAGGTACTGGAGGTGGTCTCGGATGTGCGTGCACAGTCCCCGTACTTGTTGGTATTGGGATACTTTAATGTACATTTGGAGGCATCCTCACAGGGGCGCCTTGGAACTTCATGGAAACCATGGCTTCCTGGGAGCTGCACCTTATCCCAACGGGGCCCACCCATGTAGCTGGTCATGCACTCAACCTTGTGTTTGTCTCGGGAGAGGAGGGGAGTGATCTGAAAATTGGGGGTACATCCATCACCCCCTTGTCATGGTCAGATCACTACTTGGTGAGGGTGGACTTCTTTGTGTCACAAAACCTCCGTGGGGGTGGGGGACCCATTTGGATGGTCTGCCCCAGACGTCTGATGGATCCAGATGGATTCCTGAATGCGCTTGGGGATTCTTTGGAGCATGCACACAGGCACTCAGTTGAGACCCTGGTGGAGGGGTGGAATGCTGCAATCACCGGGCATTAGACCGGGTGGCTCCAAAACGCCCTCTCCCCCTGAATAGAGCTCAGACGGCACCGTGGTATACTCCACAGTTGCGAACTCTGAGGTGGGAGGTGAGACAGCTAGAGCTCCATTGGCGGAAATCTCGCTCTGATGACGCTCAGACATGGGTCAGAGCGGCTGCGGCAGCCTACCATGTGGGAAGCAAAACACAGGAGGCTGTTCCAAGTGGTCCGGAGCCTGGTCAGTCCAGTTGCCCTGGAACCGATGAACATGCTAAGGTCTCCTGTGATGAGTTTGCAAAGCACTTTACGGAGAAAATCAATCGTATTAAGAGTGCTATTCCGTGCGCTGTGGACACAGTGAGCGAGCCAGAGGCGGCCAGTGATGCTCCGGTGGTGTGGGATCGGTTCCAGCTTCTTCCTTCTGATGAAGTGGACAACGTGCTTTCAACCTTAAAGCCAACCACTTGCTTACTCGACCCTTGCCCGTCGTGGCTCATTATGAGCTGCAAGGACAGACTGGGCAAGGGGATCAAGATGGTGGTAAACACGTCCCTGGAAGAGGGAGTAATGCCATCAGCTCTCAAGGAGGCAGTAATAAAACCAATTCTAAAGAAGCCCTCCTTGGATCCCCATGATCTGAACAACTTTTGCCTAGTCTCAAATCTGCCATTCCTGGGCAAGGCAATTGAGTGAGTGGTGGCGAAGCAGTTGCAAGTGCATTTGGAGGAAGCGGATTACCTGGATCCACTTCAATCAGGCTTCAGGCCTGAACATGGGACTGAAACGGCCTTGGTCGCCTTGGTGGATGATATGAGGAGGGCGTTGGATGGGGCGAATGCACCTTCCTTGTCCTCCTGGATCTCTCAGCTGCTTTTGATACTGTTGACCACGGTATCCTTCTGGACCGCCTGAAGAGGTTAGGCATAGGGGGCACTGTATTGCAGTGGTTCCGTTCCTTCCTCTCTGGTAGGTACCAGAGAGTGGCATTGGGGGATGAGGTTTCGGATCCTTGGCCTCTCACTTGTGGGGTGCCACAGGGCTCCATCCTCTCCCCAATGCTGTTCAACATCTATATAAAGCCACTGGGGGCTTTCATCAGAAGATTTGGGCTGCAGTGTGTCACCAGTATGCGGATGACACGCAACTCTATCTCTCATTCAAATCTTCACCGAGGTTGGCTGTAGAAACCCTATCCAAGTGCCTGGAGTCGGTGAGTGGCTGGATGGGACGGAATAAGCTGAAGCTGAACCCTGACAAAACCGAGGTACTGTTTGTGGGAGACAAGGGAAGGTTGGGGGATGTTGACCTGGTGCTCAATGGGGTACAATTGCCCCTGAAAGACCAGGTCCACAGCCTGGGGGTCATTCTTGACTCCCGGCTGTCCATGGAGGCTCAGGTCTCAGCTATGAGCCGGGCGGCGCTGTATCAACTCCATCTGATACGGAGGCTGCGCCCCTACCTTCCCAACCATCTGCTCCCATCTGTGGTACATGCCCTGGTCTTCTCTCGCCTAGACTACTGTAATGTGCCCTATGTGGGGTTACCCTTGAAAACAGTCCGGAAGCTGCAACTGATACAGAATGTGGCGGCTCGCCAGATTAAAGGCAGCCGCCGGCGAGATCATATCATTCCAGTGCTGAAGGAGGTGCACTGGTTACCGGTTGTTTTCCGGGCCCCATTCAAGGTATTGGTTCTGACCTTTAAAACCCTATACGGTTTCGGCCCAGTCTATCTGAAGGAGCGCCTCCAACATCATCAGGGATGCCGCCCAACAAGATCAGCCTCAAAAGGCCTTCTCTCTATCCCACCAGTTAAAACAGCTGGACTGGTGAGGACTAGGGAGAGGGCTTTTTCAATTGTGGCCCCCACTTTGTGGAATTCCCTCCCAAATGATCTCCGCCATGCCCCCTCTATGATGAGCTTCCACCAGGCCTTGAAGACCTGGCTCATCAGGCAGGCTTTTGGGGTGGGTTAGGTTTTATTATTATTGTTGAGATTTTTAATGTTTTAATGTATTTATATGTTTTTACTTTGTACATCGCCCAGAGTGGCTGGACAGCCAGCCAGATGGGCGACTAATAAATTTAATAAATAAATAAATTATTGTAGGCAGTTTTGAAAAAATACATATTTTTGCAAGCCATTTCTCATCATTTCATGTCATTTTTGCATATTATTTTCACTCATGTATTCATTTTTATACAAACTTTCCCCTAATATATGCATTTTTGTAAATGTTTAGTTGGCAAACTGCATCCCAAAATTCTAATAAATGTGAATTTCGAAGGATGGCTGTGTTTCGGTTCTCATTTTGTTTCGGAAATTGCAAATTTGATAAATTCTGCTTGAAATGTGAACTGATTCTAAATTCTTACCCATCCCTAATGCACTGCCTTCAAGTCAATCCCGACTTATGGCAACCCTATGAAGAGGGTTTTCATGGTAAGCAGTATTCAGAGGTGGTTTAGCATAGCCTTCCTCTGAGGCTGAGAGGCAGTGACTGGCCCAAGGTCAGCCAGTGAGCTTCATGGCTGTGTGGGGATTCGAACCCTGGTCTCCCAGGTCGTAGTGCAACACTCTAACCACTACGCCACACTGACTCTCTATCCCTAACACATGCATAGAATTGATTAGAAAGATTAAATAATGGGCATGGGTGGTATTCAACTAACATGTCCCATCACCACAAGGATTACCGCTAGCACAACAGGACTTCCCCCTCTCCTCATCCATGCACATCCCACATCCTCACTAAATCTGCTCCAGAGGTTTGGGGTAACCTCAAGAAACAGATGGGGAGCACGGGGCAGAGGGAGAAGCAAGAAAGTCCCATTGCACTAGTGACAATCCTTGCTTGCTGGTGGGATGCTTCCTTAGTACTATGTTGGATACAGCCCCTTCTGCCCAAATGGGAAAGCTATATACAGCCATCACAGTAGAGATGGCATTCCCATCCCTACCTGGAGATGCCGGGGATTGAACCTGGGACCTTCTGCGTGCAAAGCAAATATTCTGCCCCTGAGCTGTGGACCTTTCCCCTTGTATGGTTTGCTCATATTAGGTATCGTACCACACCCTGGCATTTATACAGATGAAGTGTGTGCTACTAATATTTATATACATAGTATGTATACATGCAGCACGCACACAGCAGTATTTAGCTTGGTGGGTTTTATCTCTCTAGCCTCAGTTCTAAACTGACTTGTTGCTGAAAGGTTCTCCCTCACATCCTCTGTTTTAAAGTGTTTTCAGGATTCCCCCAGGCTATGCTCTACCCTCAGTGTCAGAGTGAATTCATGGAGGAGAAGAGTATTGGGCTACCAGCCATGACGACTATTCTCTCCCTCCATGGTCAGAGGCAGTGCACCCCTGAATACCAGAACCTGGGAATTGCAAGTGGGGAGAGTGCTCTTGCACTCAGATGTTGCTTGTGGGCTCCCCATATACATCAGGTTGGTGGTCGTTGTTAGGACAGGATGCTGGGCTGGACAGGCCAATGGTCTGATCTAGCAGGCTCTTCCTATGTTCCTCTTTATTATTACTTTACTGATGACATTTATATTCTCACCTTTCTTGTGTTATAGAACCCAAGGTGGCATACATGTAGGGTTGCCAGGTTCAGGACCTGAGAATGGTTCTGTATCGTTAAGAGAAGAGAAAATTCAGCAAAGTGCAGGTTTTCTTGCAACACTGTAATGGGAAAAACCACAAGGTGAACTTCTCCCTTCCCCCTGCACAACTTTTAAAGATACGGAAGAGCTCTTGGAGGCTGGGCCTGGCAACCAAGAGGTCTTCTGTATCTTTAAAAGTTGTGCAGGGGGAAGTGAGAATTGTGGTTCCCAGTGGTCTCCAGACTCTAACCAGACCTAGGCCAGCTCAGCTTCAGCACAGAGGTGACCTCATGTGCCTTCAGACCATACCCTGGGCCAAATCACATTCTTATGGTTTGTAACGTTATAAGGATGTTTTGTTTTGTTTGCTTTAATTCTTGAAAGCTGCCAGAGAATTTCAGTTATAGGGTGCCTTAATATGTTATATGGTATGTTATGTATGTATAAAACATGTCAGTGCTAAAGTGAAAGCACACTGGATCTTCCTGCACTTGTTTAAAATTGCTCAGGACTCATTTAGAACTGGACACATGCAAACTCTCCAGGACTCGGAGGATTTCCAGTTCTAAATGCCGTGCTAGAAATGCGCTAGAAGCTTGGTGCGAACATACACACAGACCTCCCCAATGGCTAATGCCTCATCATAGACTTCGCCCACACGTGCCAGGGAAAAATTAAATTACCCTATCACGTCTAGCAATTCCTCTGCATGACAATACTCTATGAGTCCTGCATGTGAATACTTAATGAGGATAGCAAATATTCTATACCTGTAACTTTGGGTTCCAGTCCTAAACAGCAGATCATATATGCTTTCCCTCCCTCCAAATAACAAAACCCTGACCAGGAAGAAATATTATCTATATATCAAGATGTCAAAAGAAACAACACACAGAGGGAGTTATGTTAGCCTAGTGGCTAAGATTACCACCCTGGGCTCCTGCTGGGAGGAAGGGCGGGATATAAATCAAACAATAAATAAATAAATAAATAAGATTACAACACTGTATACACTTAATTGGGAGTATGTCTCACTGAACTCAGTGGGACATCCTTCTGAGTATAGAATCATAGAATAGTAAGAGTTGGAAGGGCCTATAAGGCCATCAAGTCCAACCCCCTGATCAATGCAGGAATCCAAGACAAAGCATTCCCGACAGATGGCTGTGTAGCTGCCTCTTGAATGCCTCCAGTGTCGGAGAGCCCACTACCTCTCTAGGTGATTGGTTCTACTGTCGTATGGCTCTAACAGTTACGAAGTTTTTCCTGAGTAGACACATATAGGATTGCACTTCATGGCTATGTATGTTCTTTGGGGCAGAGGTGTAGTCATCCGGGGACTTGGTGTTTTTTAGACCCCTTACTTTCTTCAGAGCAGGGTCCCAACAGGGTCCCTATGTCTCCAGAGTCCTATGAGCCAATCTGCATGAAAAGGGAATGTGTTAGCCACTGAGAAGAGTCTTCTAACATGCGTCCTTGTCCTTTCCTGATGGTTGGAGCCAATCAGAATGAAAGGAGGTGAGTTAGACATTCAGAAGACTCTTCTCAATAACCCACACTCTCCTCTTTCAGGCTTATTGGCTTCTAGGGATGTCTGGTGTGGGAGAAGGCATTAAGAAGGATCTCATTCTGAACCCCACAGCAAAAAGGGGGAGAAGAGGGTGTGGCTGTGACTAACATTAAGGCACCCTACACTTATGAATTTGCTGCTAAACTACTGTTTGGGGGTAAGCTTCATTGAACATGGTGAGGCTTCTTGTTTCTGAATAAAACTGCACTGGATCAGGCTCCACACGGCTGATCCAGGTAGGGGTGGGCGAAACTGTTAGTTTTGGTTTCTCTGCATTTCTCTTTTTTCCATTCCTAAGTTCCGTTCTCCAAATTTCTGCACCAGTTTCTGGTGATTATTTTTTTTCAAGTGCTTATGAAAAATTCAGGAGCGTTTTTGTGTGAATTTCTCCTAACATACACATTTTGTATGTAATTTTGCCTAATACACACATTTTTTGCAAAGCGGTTTCCCCTAATATAATGCATTTGTGTGTGCTATTTTCATGAATATGTGCATTTTTATGCACGCATTACCCTAGTATGTGCGTTCTTGCATATATTACTGGGATGGAGAACTGTATTGCAAAATTCTGAAAAGTGAATTTAAAAGGCAGGCTGTGTTTCAGTTGGCAAATTGTTTCAGAAAGTGTGAATTAGGTAGGTTTGCTTAGAAATGTGAACTGAATCAAATTTCTCCCCTGTCCGTAGTCAAAGGAGATTTTGCTACCCGAGGCAAAAGAAAAAGTGGCATCCCCACCCTCAACATTCATGAGCTGAAACTGATGACATTGGCAGCTAAATCTTACTCTAACATGGGTAGTCTCTCCCACTGTAAATGTGGACAGCAGGCTAGTTTGGGGCAGGCAGGACTGGCCACATGGCACATGCAGCTCTGTCCTTCTGCATCTGCCACCTGAGGTGGCTGCCTCATTCTGCCTCATGGTAGTGCCAAGGCACCAACAGAACAAATTGTGAAACACAAAGTTAGGAAGGGCTGTACCTCAGGGAAAGAGCATATGTTTGGCATGCAGAAGGTCCCAGATTCAATCCCTGGCATCTCCAGGTGGGGCTGGGAGAGATTCCTTGCCTGAAATCCTGGAGAGCTGCTGTAAGTCAGTGTACACAATGCTGAGCTAGATGGACCAATGGTCTGGCTCAATATAAAACAGCTTCCTATGTTCCTATGAAGTCCCCAGTTCAAATCTCTTTTCCACCACATTTTTTTTAGGCCAGTGTTCTTCAACCTTGGGATATTGTTGGACTGCAACTCCTATCCTCTATGACCACTGGTTAAGCTGGCTGGGGATGAGGATGGGAGCTGTAGTTCAACATCTGGAGACCTAATGCTGAAGAACACTGTTTTAGGAGAGCTTACAGAAACCGCGCACTCTCTGTCTCAGCCTCTACATCTGCCAGCAGCAAATAAAACTGACCTGCTTTACAGGCTTGTTCTGAGGACTACTGGAACAACGTATGTGAAGCATTCCAAACACTTAGAAAGCACTATATAAAAACATTACATATTATTTCTCTAACAGAAAGTGAATAACACAGAAATCAATCAATCAATCGCTTAATGGTCTCAGCCAGGAAACCAAACAGGGCCCATCTCTGTTATCTTTTCGGCGCCTACTGAAGACCTTCCTCTTTCAACAAGCCTTTTCCCAGTCTGTGTCTGTGCTGGAATTGCTTTTTTAAAAGTTTTTTAAGCTTTTTTTAAAAGAAGATGTCTTTAAAGATGTTTTGTTTTAATGTTTTTAAGGATGTTTTGTTGTAATGTATTTTAAATACTGTTTTTATGATGTTTTAGAGTGTTTTTAGTGCTTTTGTTTGCCGCCCTGGGCTGCTACTGGGAGGAAAGGCAGGATATAAATCTTCTTCTCCTTCTTCTCCTTCTTCTCCTTCTCCTTCTTCTCCTCCTCAACAAGAAGAAGAAGAGAAGAAGAAGAAGAAGAAAAGTCACAGGTTTGGATTTTGCATCATCCTGCGCATACTCTTTCATCACATTCACAGTCCTAACAAAAAATGACAAATAAATACTAGCCAGTAGTATCTATCAGGGGTTGGGGTTCTGAGAAAGATGGCCAGTGCTTCTATCTAAAGCTGTTTTTAATCATTTTTTTAAAAATAATAATCCTGTCATTGGTTGAAAGTCCTGTTGCTGAAACCTGTTTCCATGAGAACAGGAGCTAGAGGTACAAACTAAATTGAAAAGGAGCTGATGCAAAGAGCTGAAATAATGTCATACAACAAGGGGAAGCCATACCAGATGGTCTCCGCTGAAGACTGTGCAGGCCCATTGATACCTCCAATAGAATCAGGCAGTGAAGCTTGCAATGTATAGGACTGCTTTGTTAAGCTCCTGGGATTCTCTGCACAGAGGCAATCCACTTCACAGATTGGGGGAGTGGTTATTTTTAAATTAGCTTCAGAAGTGTCTTGCTTTATGTTCCCACACAGTCACCACCAAGAGTGGTTAGTGAGGTGCGGTTTTAACCTAACTTTCCTCTGGGCGCTGAATGGTGGGTACATTAAGCTGTTGTTAGTAATGCTCCAGCAGTGGAAGATTTGTGTTAATTATCTCAGCCTTAGAAGATTGCTTCGTGGAGTACATTGAGGCTGTGTTCAGACGTGGGGTTTATTGTTACTGTTACCAGTTATAATGGTAGCACTTCTGATTTCTAATGTGTATATTAGGAGAAATGTCCACTAAGATGGTGATGAATTTTCATGATGAGTTTCTTTTTTAATTATAAACTGATGTGGAGATGTGGAGAACTGAATTTAAGACTGGAAAATTGCAAAACTGAGAGAAACCAAAACTGACATATCCACCCATCCTTAATCTTGAGTAAGCTTCTGTGATTCTGCAAACAGTCCAAGTGGGTATGTATTGTGTGAGTTAAGGTTATATTACTTTGTGCTTTGTTTGAGGAGAGTTACCAGGTGTAAAGTGTGGGTTTTTTCTAACCTGACTAAAGGAGGTAGCTGAGCCAAAGGTCTGGAGACAGAGGGCTCAACTACAGGGCAACATTTCTTCGTAGGAAATACCTTTTACCTTTGCTTTTCATTTGCATCATCCGCAGTTCCTGCCCAAAAGTTAGCTGCCAATCTATTTTTCCCATTCACACAAGCAGGCATTCCTCTGGGGAGGATTAGTCTCACTTTTTCCTTGTAGCCCTGCCCTCCACTTATGTATTTCCACTCCCTCTGGTTGCTAAGGTGACTAATCATGCTCCATCTATTCTACAGCTGCAGTAGGTTCCTTTAAAAAAAACAAACCAGAAGTATGAATATCTGTGTTTTCCGTGGTAGGATACAGCTGAAATACAAATCTTTGTTTGAGCAGTGTTATGCTTTTGCACACAAATTAGGGGGAAAATAAAATAAATGCACTGTTTGCAGCAACATGAAAAAGGCCAGCATAATGGAAGAGAGCAGCCTGAAGTTGCTTGTCAGCCTTCAAGAAATAAAATGAAGGGAGGGAGGAGGAGGGAGTGGGTGTGGAGAGGGGAATGATTCACACACCCATCTAAAAGCATAGGAACAAAGCGTCTGCAAGCACTAGAGATACGGAGTGATGACTTTTTTCCTTCCCTTTTCTTATTATCAGCAAATTTGCTTAGTATGGATTTCCAGGGGGAAACTGTGTGATAACTTTTGTTGGCCAGTAATGTCATGTGAACTATGCAAATTTGAAGATGTGAGTAGCACCAAACACACAGTAAACCATTGTGTAGATGAGCCCAGAGTCATAAGGAAAAGAGAAGAGAGGTGGCGAGTTCTCTGTTGAGGTTTGTCTTGTGGCTTGGGAGTACAAAAACAAAAGAAAATAAACAGGAAAAAAGGTGGGTGCTAAAGTTGACAAGAGTGCAGTATTTCTGTTAAAGGAAACTAGGAGATTGTTCTAGCTCTTTTACAGAGCTAACATTTACAGCTTTGTCTTTTGGGATAAGAAGAGACTGCTGATCTTGTCTAGGCTAGGAGCTGATCTGCTTGCACTGAGACTGCTATCTAAAGGAGAGTCAACCTATCTCATGGACCAGAGTGAGATGACCTCTAAGGAAGTGCCATAGCTCAGTGGTAGAGCATCTGTTTTGGACACAGAAGGGCCCAGGTTCAATCCCCAGCATCTCCAGATATTCACAAAATTATCTTCTCTGATGCTTATATATACTTTATGAGAGCTGTCATTAGGCTGGCCAATTCCCTGTCTGTAAAATTGCAAACTGCTTGGAGAAGCATTATAGTCTCCATATAAATACAATAGTGGTATACAAATATGGTTAAATTAACAAACAAAAATATTTTTTAAAAATTGCTACAGGTCTCCGACATCTTCTTTCAGGGGTGCAATTAGGCACTTTTAGACCCTGGATTTAATGGTCTTTGGTTTGGGAGGTCTTTAGATGATAAAATGTATTGCTGTGGAATATAGTAATTCAGCCCTGCTGCATTTGGCCAACCCACACTCCCCCGGCTCAGTTAGCTAAGTGGAGCCCTGGACATTTACCCCAAAGGCCTGCCCTGATGAAACCAGAGCTGTCTTTCCGCAAGGAAGCTGATCTTTTAAGTTGCACTGGAACGTTGAGTGTTGAAGAGCACATGCTTTGCCTGCAGAAGATCTCAGGTTCAATACCAGGCATCTCCAGTTAGCAAAATCATCATGGCAAGTGAAAGGACAGACCTCTGCCTGGGCCCTGGAGAGCCTTTGTCAGTCACTACCAGGCTAACGGGACAAACAGTCTTACCAGCTAGAAAATAGCTTCCTATGATATTCTTCTAACAGCACAACCCTAACTGTATCTACTCAAAATTAAGTCTACTGAATTCAGTGGGCTTACTCTGAGGTAAATGGGGTTAGGATTGCAGCCCTCCTTCTTATGACTCAGGAAAGATGCAAATGCAAAATATCCCTATGTATATTGTCATTTCAGAGGTTGCCAATCCATTTGGATAAGCACCGCATCCTGTCCCCAATGACTATCATCATCATCATCATCATCATCATCATTATTGTTAATTTCAGAGCTTGGAAAAGTTACTTTTTTGAACTACAACTCCCATCAGCCCCATCCAGTGCCCATGCTGGCTGGGGCTGATGGGGGTTGTAGTTCAAAAAAGTAACTTTTCCAAGCTCTGATTTAATTTATATCCAGCCCTGCAGCTACTGACATGCTACTGTTCCATAGTTTTTTGTATTGAATATTCTACCTCCCCATCCCCAAAAAGTACCAGTGGGAAGAAATCTACAACTTCTTATAAGCCTTGCACATGTCAGTTTTGCAGTTAAGAGAGTGCCTGCCGCTTGTAATAGATGCAATTTCTTGCAATCACACAATGTTCCTGACCTTTTGCTGGTCATAAAGCAAATGTACCTTTACTTATGTCAAGTAACATCAAATTTTCTTTCCTGTTGACTCAGAAGAATGAAGTTATATACTATGCAGACTAATAGGAAATTTGAGCAAAGTATTCAATCAGAACGTCATTGTTTAATACTTTAATGGCCACCAGAGTTCTGCCTCAATTTTTGTCTTCACTGTGTTTTTCCTCCTTCATGCAGTACAAGGATGCAAAGACAACCAAATAGGGAAGGTCTTCTTCATATCAGTTAAGAAGCCCACATTCAGAATGGTGGCTTTAAAACATGCAGTGTATGGCTCTTGCCTATATACAAATAAATAAAGCTTGTCTTCTGCAACCATAAATATACACTCCTAACCGCTATTGGAAAGAGGTGTGAAAACTGGAGGGAGAAATATCAATAATTTAAGATACACTGACGATACCATACTACTAGCAGAAACCAGTAATGATCTGAAACGAATGCTGATGAAAGTTAAAGAGGAAAGCACAAAAGCAGGACTAAAGTAACGACAACAGAAGATTTATGTAACTTTAAAGTTGACAATGAGGACACAGCTTGTCAAGGATTATCAATACCTTGACACAGTGATTAACCAAAACGGAGACAATAGTCAAGAAATTAGAAGAAAGCTAGGACTGGGGAGGGCCGCTATGAGAGAACTAGAAAAGGTCCTCATATGCAAAGATGGATCACTGAACACTAAAGTCAGGATCATTCAGACCATGGTATTCCTGATCTCTGTGTATGGATGTGAAAGCTGGACAGTTGCTTTCAGATTTTTAATGTTTAATGTATTTGTATGTTTTATTTTGTACGTCATCCAGAGTGGCTGGACAACCAGCCAGATGGGCAACTAATAAATTTAATAATAAATAAATAAATAGTTTTAAAAGTGGATAAGAGAAAAATCATCTCATTTGAAATGTGTTGGAGGAGAGCTTTGCACATACCATGGACTGCGAAAAAGACCAATAATTGGGTGTTAGAACAAATTAAACCAGAATTATCACTAGAAGCTAAAATGATGAAACTGAGGTTATCATACTTTGGACACATAATGAAAAGATATGATTCACTAGAAAAGATAATAATGCTGGGAAAAACAGAAGGGAGTAGAAAAACAGGAAGACCAAACAAGAGATGGACCTGACCTGAACTTACAAGATCTGAACAGGGTGGTTCATGACAGATGCTGTTGGAGGTCGCTGATTCATAGGGTCGATTTGAAGGCACATAACAACAAACCATCTAAACCTAAGGTTCCCAAAATATGGTCCACGGACCAGCAGTGGTCCATGAGCTTCAGTTGGGTAGTCCACAGTGTGTTTGCATTAAATATTCATATTGATTTTAATTGTATTTTAATTGTTTATTTTATTTATTATATTTGTTTTATTGTATTACAACTTGCATTCTATAGAATTCAAACTGTAATAAATAAGATACAATATTAGAAATAAAAGAAGCAATACAAATGCAATTAAAAATCATACAGCAACTAGCACAGCGCATTACAGTTGCTGCAACAGACAGAAAAATCATTGAGCGGTGTGCCAAGACCACTGATAATTTTCAAGTGCTCTGTGTGGAAAAAGTTTTGGGAACCAGTGATCTAAATCAACAGTCTAGGCAAATTTGTAAAATGCAATTATTATGGGTGGAATTCAACATAGTGCTCAGTTGAATGTTCCATTGCTGCAAGGATTTTTCCCATCTCCTCCCCTGCACCCCCTAAAACTGTTCTTGGGGCTCCCCCAATCCACTGGAACAGATCTGGGGTGTGCAGGGGAAAGAAGAGGGGGAAATACCCTTGCGCTAGCTGATGTTGTTGTTCCACTAGTGCTAGAGTTTAGTTGAATACTACCCAGGATTTTTTTCCACCCTTCATTTTATTTCTCTGTTTTTATTGCATTTAAAAATATATATATTTCCTCCACAAAGTGGCTTACAGTCCCCAATAAAAACCTACCACACCTGACACAAGACATAAAACCAGCACAAAAAGTGAAGTGCAGATATAGAAACAGTATTAAAACATGAAAACCATCAAGACTTAAAAACGGCAGGAGAAAAGACAGACAGTAGAAAACATGACAAGTTGGGACTTGCTTCACTTGTAAGGGAAGATAATGCTATGCAGTTTGCTGCCACAAGAGGCAGTGATGGCTGTCAACCAGTGGCGGCTGGTGTCTCCATGTCAGTGGGGCGGTGGAATCTGCTCCAGGTTTCAGTCCGAACTTTCAAGGAGTTGTCCAAAGTGCAGCACCATCTGACATGGAGACAGCAGTCAGCACTGCTGCCAACTTGGGTGGCTTTGAAAGAGAATTAGACAAATTCATGGAGGACAAGGCTATCAGTGTCTACTAACCATGATGGCTATGTTCTCTTTCCACTGTCGGAGGCAGTATGCCTCTCTGTTTACCAGTTTCTGGGAATCAGAAGTGGGGAGAGTGTTGTTGAACTCAAACCCAGCTTGCAAGTTTCCCAGAGGCAGCTGGTTGGCCACTGTGAGAACAGGAAGCTGGACTAGATGGGCCATTGCCCTGTTCCAGCAGGCTCTTCAAATGTTCTTATGAACTGGTGCTACAATGCTAAGAGCATGTGTTTGAGTCATAGCAGGGGTGTGCGGCACTATCAACAGATCTTCATCTTTTTATGTGCACGAAATTCCCATATCTCCAACATTTTTTCCATGTGTGGCTTGGCCTGCTCTTTGCAGGAATGCTGCCTTCCATTATGGAATAAAGTCTCATGTTTTACAAGCCATTACTTGTAAAACTTCACATTTTCAGGTAGTCTCAATTATCAGAGTGTCTTGCACTATAGATGTGCCAAATTTCAGCTTTCTGGGTGTTTTGGAAGTACGAACATAAGAACATAAAAGCCTGCTGGATCAGGCCAGTGGCCCATCTAGTCCAGCATCCTGTTCTCACAGTGGCCAACCAGGTGCCCATGGGAAGCCCACAAGCAGGACCCGAGTGCAAGAGCACTTTCCTCTCCTGCCGTTTCCAGCAACTGGTATTTGGAAGCATACTGCCCTTAACCATGGAAGCAAAGCATACTCATTATGGCTAGTAGCCATTCCTAGTGTTCACATTTGGGAGTATGCTTCCTATTCTTAAGGAAAGACCCTTCATACATTATTTCATTATTACAGATATAAGATGAGCTCTGCTGGATCAGACCAAAGTTCTATCTAATCTAGGATTCTGCTTCCCAGATTAACCAACTAGATGCATTCTGGAACACCATACATCTATTCCACCATTGGAAATGGAAATGGGCTGCCTTCAAGTCAATCCCGACTTATGGAGACCCTATGAATAGGGTTTTTATGATAAGTGGTATTCAGAGGTGGTTTACCATTGCCTCCCTCTGAGCAGGGGCGTCCCTACCGGGGTGCGGAGGGTGCAGCCCGCACCTGGGTGTCACCATGAGGGGGGTGACTCCCAGAGCCACCCCGCCCCACACCGTTGCCCGGCAAGGCTGTGCCGACTCCTCCTCGGAGGCGGGCGGGCGGACGAGAGCGGGAGTAGCGTCAGCGGGGCGAGGGAGGCTCGCCAGCGTTCCCAGGCCTTCTGTGGCCGGGTGCCCCTCCGGCGCGCGTCCTCCCAGGGGCATAGACAGGGTGGCTGGCCTCGAGTGCGCATGCGCACACGTGCACACGCAAGCCCAACCACCTCATTCATGCCCCTGGGAGGGCGCGCACCGGAGGTCCGCACCCCCCCGCACTCCCGCTAGTGATGCCACTGCCTCTGGGGCTGAGAGGCAGTGACTGGCCCAAGGTCACCCAGTGAGCTTCGTGGCTATGTGGGGATTCGAACCCTGGTCTCCCATTATTCTACTTTAAAAAATCATAGCTTTCCCCAAAGAATCCTGGGAAGGGTAGTTTGTTAACTTTGTTGAGAGTGGCTATGAGACTCCTTTTCCCCTCACAGACCTACAATTCCCTGAGTTCCCTGGGAAGAGGGATTGATGGTTAAATCCAGTGCTTTTTTTTTTTTTTGTAAAAAAAGGAGGTGCTGGTACTCATATATTGATAAACGTGTTATGGGTACTAGCACAAAATGGCTGCCATGGGCAGCAAATGAAAACGTACCAGTACCAGTGAGTACTGTCACAAAAAAGCCCTGATTAAACCACTCTGGGAATTGTCGCTCTGGGAGGGGATAGGAGCCTCCTAACAACTCTCAAAATCCTTAACTTTGGAGGAATCCATGGCTGTTTAAAGTGGAATAATAGTGGAATAAATGTATGGTGTGAATGTGGCCATGGAATTAACAGACCTCTCCTCTCTCACTATTGTTCTTCAGCAACTGGTCTTCAGAGGCATGTCAGTTCTGATCCTACAGGATGCATAGAATTACTATAACTTATAGCCATTGATAAGAATTTGCCTAGTCTCCTTTGGTCTCTGGGAAGCCTGCAATCAGAGCATGAAAGCAATAGCTCTGCTACTCTACAGAAATGTATATCAGTAGTATTCTTCTTCTGGAAGATTTAAAGAGGCAGCAGCGCACCCCACTCTCCCCTTTGCCTCACTCAGGCCCAAGCTGCACTATACATTTAAAGCAGTATCATACCGCTTTCTCAAAAGAATCTTGGGAACTGTAGTTTGTGAAGGATGCTGAGAGTTGTTAGGAGACCCCTCTTCCCCTCACAGAGTTCCAATTCTCAGTGTTCCCTGGGAAGAAAGACTGATTGTTAAAACACTCAGGGAATTGTAGCTCTGGGAGGTTGAATATGAGTCTCCTAACAACTCTCAGCACCCTTCACAAACCTTAGTTCCCAGAATTCTTTGAGGGAAGCCATGACTGTTTAAAGTGGTATGATGATGCTTTATATGTATAGTGAAGATGGGGTCCTCAGTGAGGCATTCTGGGAGAGGTGGCCCAGGTGCTAGAGTGCTAGCGCTGCTGCTGCTTTTCCAGGTTAGCTAGACATTCTTTTAAAAATTATTTAAAAGTTTATTTATTTATTTATAAAAAATGTTTGTATACCAGTATTCATTAAAAACATCAAAGCATGTTGAAAAAATCAACAATCGTCGAATAAAAACATTAAAAAATTAATAAAAACAAAGGTCAACTGTTGCAAAAAAAGCATCTTTCTTAATTGCCTGTATAAGCCTACTGGAACAGACAGGTTCAAAATAAATAAATAATTTATTTAGTTATTGCATTTATATACCGCCTCATAGCCGAAGCTCTCTGTGCAGTTTACAACAATTAAGAACTTTAAAAACAAGTATACAAATTTAAACCATACCGGATTAAAACCCATAAAAACCGATAGGCAAGTTAAAACACATACAGTAGGGCCCTGTTTTCTGGCGTTCCGCTTTCCGGTGTTCCACTGATGTGGCGGCTTTCAGTTTTAAAGCCGATTTTGCCATTTTGCGGCATTTTCGCATCATTTTCGTGTGACACGACCCATTAAAGTCAATGGGTTCCACTTTACGGCGATTTCTGCTTTACGGCGGGTGCCTGGTCCCTAACCCGCCATATAAGCGGGGCCCTACTGTACTATTCAAATGCTGTTAAAAATGCCTGGGAGAAGAGGAAAGTCTTGACCTGGCACTGAAAAGATAACAGTGTTGGTGCCAGGCGCACCTCATCAGCAAGATCATTCCATAATTTGGGGGCCTCCCTTGGAGGAGGACCTTTGATGTTGAACGTAGTGTACGTGTGGATTCATGTCGGGAGAGGCGATCCATCAGGTATTGTGGTCCCAAGCCGTGTAAGGCTTTATAGGTTAAAACCAGCACCTTGAATCAGGCTCAGAAACATACAGGCAGCCAATGCAAGTGGGCCAGAATCGGTTTTATGTGTTCAAACCGTCTAGTCCCTGTTACCAATCTGGCCACTGCATTTTGCACAAGCTGCAGTTTCCAAACCATCTTCAAAGGCAGCCCCATGTAGAGCGCATTGCAGTAATCTAACTTGGAGGTTACCAGAGCATGGACAACTGAAGCCAGTGTGGTGTAGTGGTTGAGGTGTTGGACTATGACCTGGGAGACCAGGGTTTGAATCCCCACACAGCCATGAAGCTCACTGGGTGACCTTGGGCCAGTCACTGCCTCTCAGCCTCAGAGGAAGGCAATGGTAAACCCCCTCTGAATACTGCTTACCATGAAAACCCTATTTGTAGGGCCGCCCATAAGTTGGGATCGATTTGAAGGCAGTCCATCCCTGTCCAGATATGGGTGTAGCTGGGCCACCAACCAGAGTTGGTAGAAGGCACTCTGTGCCATCGAGGCTACCTGAGCCTCAAGTGACAGAGATGGTTCTAGGAGACTCCCCAAGCTATGAACCTGCTCCTTCAGGTGGAGTGCAACCCCATCCAAGACAGGTTGGACATCCACCATCTGGTCATAAGAACCACCCACTAGCAGCATCTCAGTCTTGTCTGGATTGAGCCTCAGTTTATTAGCCCTCATCCAGTCCATTGTTGCAGCCAGGCACCAGTTCAGCACATTGACAGCCTCACCTGAAGAGGATGAGAAGGAGAAATAGAGCCGTGTGTCATCAGCGTACTGTGGGGAGAGGTGGCTGAGGCGAATACCTGTACCGCCACTGCTTTTCTGGAGTGGCTAGACATTCTCTTTAAAAACACTTAAAGGTCAATATGTCCACCGGTGCACCTTTAATGTTATTTGCTGTATGATTTCCATTCATTACATTGCTTGAATCTGCTGTATCTCATGCTGGAGATTGCTATATGAGAAAACTATAGGTACATTCTCCCAGGCTACCTTTCCCAGAATGCTTCACTCCACTCATGAGGAACAACACCCTTCCCTTCCAGATGTGCTCCCCCCATCATGGGAGCAGCGATAAAACACTGAAAATAAGGGAAGGGGGGAAAGGAAAGGAAGAGCAGTTCAGCTTGGGTGGCGGCATAATTTGCACCAGACCTGCTGAGGGGAAAAAAACTCTCTCTCTCTCTCCCTCTCTCCCTCCCCTCCACACCATACATATGTTTATTGTCATGTCGGCCATCAGTCATCCCACCCCCTTTTAGCAACCATTTTTTCTAAACTAAAAAGTTGCATTTGGAATAACCTTTCCTATACTGTTCCATTATAACAGTCTTATTCTCTGGATGAGAACTGAAGGACCTCTCTTCTGCTCAGGCGATTTACTTTCCATGGTAACGGCTTCCAGGTCTCTTGACAGAAGGTGTATTGGAAATGTTGAGGAGTCAAAATCCTGAGGAAGAGGGGAAGGGAAGGTTTAGCCACTCAAGAAAGGGAACCATAGACGGATAAAGGGAGAGGGGAGGGGGCTTTTGTAGACTATCCTGTCCACCAGTCCCCTGCTTGGGACAGGAGATCAAGGACAGCAGCCTCCGCAGGTGCTGCCTCACCTGTTTGAAGACATCCAAGGAGGGAGAGTACACCAGCTCACTAGGTGTTTATTCCCCTTGTTGAACTGCACTTACCGTTAAGAAGTTTCTCCATCCGTTCACTTGAGAGCCAGCAAGGTGTAGTGGTTAGAGTGTTGGACTAGGATCTGAAGACCAGGGTTCAAATCCCCACTTAGCCATGAAGGTGATCTTGGGCTAGTCACTGCCTCTCAGCCTAACCCACCTCACAGGGTTGTCATAATTAAATGGGGGGGGGGGAGACAACCATGTATATCACGACCTGTTTTGGAAAGTGGAATTTGATAGATTTGCCTTTAAATGCAAACCGAATTTTGAAAATGAATATGTTTGTGAAAATAACTTTCAAAATGCATTAAATTGCTTGCACAAATGTGTACCTTAGTCAAACCTGCATACAAATATATATGTGTTTATTTGAAGAAATTTGCACTAAAATGGTGACGAATTTTCGTGAGGATTGTTTAAACAAAAAAAGCGAATGGCAGAAATGTGGAGAACTGAATTTAAGACTGGAAGATTCTTCCATTCCTACCTGTGTGCCTTTCTGTCTAGATGCCAACTGTTGATGGGCCCCAAGGCCCCTGCCTGCAGTTTCCTCTTAACATTCTCCATCTGTAAACAGGACTTGGTCTGGACAGTGCTTCAGATAAAGGCCACCTTCAGAGAGAGGGCTGCCCTCTGCGGAGTAGGACAAATGGCCGTCCTTGGCAAAAGAGATAACATTTTTATATTTTAATTTAAAAAAAAAAAACTATAGACAAACCGGATGATTCTTTGGCAAAAGAACGATAAATCATTAATGCAGCATCAGCTGGTAAGATGGTCAGTTTGAAAACAGATTTTGAGAAAGGGGTAAGAGGATCTATCTGATGTTGCAAATGGACACTAATAGGCTTCACACTGCAAAAAGAAACTAAGAAAGAAAAAGAAAGAACACTTCAACTAGCAAAAAGAGGGGAAAGAGGTCATTTTCCCTCTCCATTTTCCTCCCCTTTCTCTCCTTTCCTAAAGTAAATCATTACAGTCTTTTAAGCAACCCTTAAAAAGCTAATTAGACTTTTTATTATTCTGATTCATAAATAAGTTGAAGTTTAGTTCACAGAATGGCAGTTTAAGGAGAGGATAAGGCACAGCAAGAGTGTGAACCACCAAGTACTCCATGAAAACACTTTGTGTCCTGAGGACTGGCACCTTATTTAACAACCTGGAAAAAAAGCTTTTTATACCCTAAAGATATTTAAGCACTGCATTAAAAAGGGGACGATGACAAGCAGACACTCTTCACAAGAAATATGACCGACATACATGGAATTACAACTTGTCTTACCCAGATTTTTAAAAAATAAAATAAAAACAAAGTACAGGAGATGGATTTAAAGGTGAAAAATAAGGAACAGTTTTCTGAGCCTTTAATTAAAAAGCAGCCTTGAAGTAGATAGCTATTTCTCCCTAAAGAGGCTCTTCACAGCACCCTCATCACTTTCACTCCTCGATCACATGAAAGCAAGTGATATTCTCTGCATGATTGTTGCAGGGTTGTTTTTTTGTGTTTTGTTTTGTTCTGTTTGTTAGCTTGTTGACTTTAGAGAAGCCAGCGGGGAGATGACAGAAGTTTTGCATGACTGCCTTCAATGTTTCAGGCAAAGAGATACAGAGAAGTCAATTAAACCCCAACATCTACCAGACTGTAAAAATTCTCAACTAACTTTTAAGGATGCATCAAAGCTTTCCTGTCATGCAGCAACCAGAACTGAGAATTGGCAACTTGTGGTATATTGGCTGCCCCTTTGGGAGAAAAAGCAAGTGAGAGGCCCACAGTTCTTAGAAGCATGTCCTTCAATACCACCAGTAGCGGCTGGTGGCTCCATGTCAGTGGGTCAGTGGAAGCTGCTCCAGGTTTTAGTTTGAACTTTCAAAGAGCTTTCAGCACCTTGGACAGCTCCTTGCCAGTTCGGACAATTCCATTGCCCCACTGACATGGAGCCACCAACTGCTACTGAATACTACTACACAAAGGACTGGGCAAACTTTTATTTGTCAACAAGCCTAAACATAAGAACAGAAGCATGATGCATGCCAACCAGAAGTCATGCCTTCAGAGTTGTGGGCCCAACTCTGTGGAACTCCCTCCCACTGGAAGTTAGGCAGGCACCGTCTCTGCTGAGTCTCAGATGCATAGATAAAACCATTATGTTTCAGGAGGTCTTTACATCATGAGTGCTTCTCTGATGTTTTACAATTTTCTGATGTTTTTTGTTACATTTCTGAGATTTCAAATGTCTAAGGTGTGACCATTTTGAGTTTTAATTCATGTTCTAAAATTTGCATATTGTATTTTTTTTTATCATGGCGAGCCACTTTGAGACCTAGATGGTGACAAGCGGGATATAAAATTGTAAAATAAATAAATAAAAATTGAGAAGAGTCTTGATGGATCAGAACAAAGAGCAATAGTCCTCTCCTGTTGCTGTTCCCCAGTGTCAGAGGCTGCCTCTGATCTTGCAGGTAGAATATGGTTGTCATCATGACTAGCAGCCATTGATAGCCTTCTGCAAAGATGTAGAGAGAGAAAACAAGCCACCAAGTGGTGGAGGCTGGTAATGCACTCTTATTGTAAGAAACCCTTGATCAGGGGTAGCCAACATGGTGCCCTCCAGATGTTGTAGCCATGCTGGCTGGGGCTGACGGGAGTTGCAGTCCAACAACATCTGGAGGGTGCCACAATTATTTTTTTATTTATTTATTATATGATTTATATCCCACCCTTCCTTCCAGCAGGAGCCCAGGGTGGCAAACAGAAGCACTAAAAACACTTTAAAACATCATAAAAACAGACCTGAAAATACATTAAAACAAAACAACATTAAAAACATTTTTAAAAAAGCTTTAAAAACATCTTTTAAAAAGCTTGAAAAACATCTTTAAAAAAGGGTTAAAAACATTATTTTTTAAAAAACATTAAAAAATGCTAATTTTGCCCTAAATGCATCAATGTGAAAAAGTGTCAGCAGCAGTGGCACTGGAAGAACAAGGGTGCAATTCTGGGCAAAAAAGGGGATGAAAGATGGGTAAGAATAATTCTCTTTCTTCATATAGCAAGGAGTGGATTGGTTGTTGTTAGACGTGGTTGCAACTAGGCGTATAAAGAAATGAACTGTTGTTCAGACAATGTCAAACCACATGCGTGAAAGTGGGTCACTTGATGTGACTGTGACTTGTGACTGTGCACATGTTACCAAATTCCTCCAAGCTACACAGCAAGTGGATTGGACTGTGTAAGACCAACCCAAATTATGTTTGTATTTTGACAAATTTGTACGGCAGTACAATAGCTCAGAGAGGAGGACAGGTCTCCTTCTCCCCTGGTGCATTCACTATAGCTGCCCAATTTTCCTGCTTTTTAAAGATTGATAGAAATATCTGTTGGCTATAGGTACATTCTTAAACTGCAAGTTTGCCTGTTAGTGAATACCACTTTAAACAGACATGGCTTCCCCCAAAGAATCCTGGGATTTGTAGCTTGTTAATGGTGCTGAGAGTTGTTAGGAGACCCCTTTTCCCCTCCCAGGGTTACCATTCCTGGCGTGGTTTAACAATCAGTTGTTCTTCCCAGGGAACTCTGGGTATTGAAGCTCTGTGAGGAGGATGGGGGATCTCCTAACAACTGAAAACCCTGTCTGAAGAGTTTGCAGACCCATATCTGTTGGCTACAAGCATATTCATAAACTACAAGGGTTTTTTGCCTGTAAAACTGACCATGGAGGAGGAGCGGAGAGGACAGGAGATTTAAATTTAAACTATATCTGTCCGTGACCATATCCACACCAGACCTTTATTTTACTTTAGACAGTCATGGCTTCTCCCAAAGAATCCTGAGAAGTGTAGTTTGTGAGAGTGCTGAGAGTTACTAGGAGAGGCCCTATTCCTCTCACAGAGCTACAATCCCCAGAAGAGGGGCTGACTGTTCAACCACTTTGGCCACTGGAGCATTATCAGGGGAATAGGAGCAGAGCTTGGAAATGTTACTTTTTTGAACTACAACTCCCATCAGCCCCAGCCAGCATGGCCACTGGATTGGGCTGATGGGAGTTGTAGTTCAAAAAAGTAACGTTTCCAAGCTCTGAATAGGAGTCTCCTAACAACTCTCAGCCCCCTTCCAACCTACACTTCCCAGGATTCTTTGGGGGAAGCCATGACTGTCTAAAGTGAAATAAAGGTCTGGCATGGGTGCGGTCACCAGATTAGCCAAGCCAAACAACTGTGACTCTGGCTTTTAGAACACTGGCAGTTGGTTCTTACTGAGCATGCCTGGCGCTATAACAGACTTCAATGTTAAATTTCTTAAATTAATTAAAAATCAGCCAGGCATTTAAAAAAAAATTAAACAGAAGATGAAGATCAGAGTGTGAGGTAAGGCAGTAATAGGATTACAGGTACTCTGTGAATATGGCTGATTTTTAATTAATTTCAACAAACTATGAGACCACTGACAGAAAAAAGTCCAACAAGGGTCTGGATTTTTCCTCTCGTTTTACACTTTGAACTCTCGATTCTCTCTGACTGTTTTGTGTATCGCCATGAAACCTCAGAGGGTTGTTAAGCAAGTGTTTCTGAGTTTGGGACTATACGTTTTGTAAGGTTTTGTTTTGAAATGGGCTTATGGGAAGCAGCAGAATGGCATGGGGGTATATTCAATTTAACATTGCAGAATGTAAAAAATCCATGTTGGCTGTAATGTACTGTCATGGCTCTATAATAACAACACAACAAATTAAATAAGAATAATAAACTCCATTTGTTGGTGACAACATGCACCACACAGAGCAGTGGCGACATGTTGGAAGACAGATGGCATGCGCCCCTAAGTTAGACTCCTGCCCTCAGATGCGGTGAAAGATGGTGTCCCATTGCCAGATTCAACCGGAGTTGCATGTGTGTGTGTGTATGCACCACCTTGGCCTTTGTTTCAGTGAGCAAAATGTCTTCAGCTGGCCCTGATCACCAGCCACTGAATAACCATCTCCCAGCCATTAGTGGCCATTGAGAAAACATCAGCGAATCATCACCAGGTTGGCAGTGTACAGCTTTGGGGGTGTTTTAACCTTTAATTTTTAATGCTCTCTGTTTATGTTTTTATATGAACTGTATTTGTGTTTTGCTGTATGTCGCCCAGAGTGGCAGACTAACCTCTGCCAGATGGGCGTCTAATCAAATCAAATCAATCAATCAATCAATCAATCAATCAATCAATAGGGACGGAAAGATCCATCATTTTTTGTTCTCTCTGTTTCTCATTTTTTCAAACCTTGACTCAGTTCTCCACATTTCTGCAGCAATTTGTGATTTTTTAAAAAATCCTCATGGAAGCTCTCTAGAATTAGAGTGAACTTCTTCTAGTAAACACTATTTTTTTGTATGCAGGTTTGACTAAGGTACACATTTTGCAAGCAATTTCTCACACATAATTCATTTTAATATTCTTTTCACAAATATATTCATTTTTGAACTTTGATTCAACTCGCATTTAAAGGCGCATCTATCAGTTTCGCGCTTTCCGAAATGATAGGAGAACCAAAGCACAACCATCCTTTGAAATTGGCACTTACCCAAATTTACTGTGCAGGTCTCTAAACAAACAATGTTTACCAAAATGTATATATTAGGGGAAAATGTGCATAAAACGGAATGTATTAATGAAAATAACATACAAAAAATGCATCATATTAGGGGAAGCTGCTTGCAAAAATGTGTACATGAGACAAAACTGCATACAAAAATGTGTTTATTAGGAGAAATTCACACTAAAATGGTGATGAATTTTCATTAGGATTTTTTTTAAAGCAAATGGAAGAAATGTGGAGAACTGAATTTAAGACTGGAAAAAAGGAAAATGAGAGAGAATCAAAACTGACTGATCCTTCCATCCCTCCACACAACTAATTTTGTCTTTAGAGCACAAGGACGGGGGGCTCCACCCCTTTCAGATGCTGAGCAGAACCATATGTTTGCATGTCTAAGGGTTTCCCCATGAACACGTTTTACGTTGGTTATACCCTCAAAGGGAGAGAGGTCTCTATTGACTCCAAATTCAGCTGAGGTCAAGATATTTCAGTCTCATATTAGACGTGCTATTATAAGACCGTTGGCATATTGTTGCCATTGACAATTCATTTGCACCTATTATCTTTCTATTGGCTGAAAATATGTTCTCCGTAGAGGGTCCTCATTTAGGCTTGATTTCAAACAGCCTGACGAGGCTGAAGCAGAAAAGGATAATTAACCAACGCTAAAAGAAGACAAACCTACCCTCTATATTATTTAGCAATATATTAATTTTTTATTTTTATCTTTTAAAAAGGAATCTCGTCAACTGTTAATAACATAGCTTTTGATATAGCACTTTTTGACTATATACTGCATCGCCCCAAACATTCTTACTCCAATTTTGTATGATACATCAGTACTTTCATCTCTTGGGCTTTATTTGTAACAGTACTCGGTGTATGGATTACCAGCACCTCTTCTTCCTTCTCCTCTTTTAAAGTGACTGCTCATTGCAACCATCTTATGCTGGCACCCACAGCACTTTTATCCAGGTATGACTACCAGCACCTCATTTTTACCAAAAAAGCACCAGTCTCCCCTATATCACTGATGTGGGCCTGAGACTGAGAGGATTGCCTAGTGAATTTGTGGCTGAAGTGAGATTTGATCCATAAGTCTTCCACATTACATGCTTTAGCTATTTCACTGGCTCTGTCTTGCTTATCTATGATGCAATGGAATTGGGTTTTGTGGATCTTGCAAAAAAGATGGAAACAACCTGCAAAAAAACCAACCTGTAATCCTCCTGGATTGGTGTCAGGGCCAGCCCTACCATTAGGCAGAGTGACGCAGCTGCCTCAAGTGGCCCTCAGGTATAATGGAAGATGTCTGTCACCAGCATTGAAATAAGATTCATCTGCCAGCCTGGTCAGATTCTATACATGGAATGAGGTTGCCATCTTGTCCTTTGCCTCAGGCAGCAAAATGTCTTGGGCCTACCCTCACCAAGGTCCCCTACTCACGAGATCCTGCATGGCACCCACTAACAACAAACCCACAGATGCCCTGGGCATGCCTTGATAAATGCTGGTACAATTTGCATGCCATCCCAGATGGAATAAATTATGGCGTTGCTCCGTTTCTGGGCTTCATTATATGAAAGCATTTAAGGAAATGTGAATGATGCTCCTGAATGTTGAAAGAATATCCACTGGCTCGAGGTTTAGCTTTGAGTGTTGCCGATTAGTATGGCTAAAAAGATGGTAATAAAAGCTGGGACGTTTTGGAAGCAGCATGGTCATGGTGGTGGAGCTCCCTGCCTCAAGAGGCCTGCTAGGTCAGTGTACTTCAATCTTGGGTCTCCAGTTGTTGTTGGAGTGCAACTCCCATCACTCCTGGCCATTGGCTAAGCTGGCTGGGAATGATGGGAGTTGTAGTCCAACAATACCTGGGGACCCAAGGTGGGAGAACACCGAGAGAGGTCACCTCTCTTGTTTTTAGACTGCTAGCTATAACGTTTTCATTTCAGAAAGTGGTTAAAGACCTAAGTCCCAGGGTCTGGTCTGGAGATAGATGAGAATATCACCTTGTTGAATCTCAGGTGGTTTGGGTCTGCTCAGTGCCTGGATGGGAGACCATCCGGATGTTGCCTTGGGTTCCAAGGTGGAGAAAGAAAGTTGGGATATTTGTTGTTGTTGTTGTTGTTGTTATGTGCCTTCAAGTCAATTACGACTTACGGTGACCCTATGAATCAGTGACCTCCAAGAGCATCTGTCATGAACCAACCTGTTCAGATCTTGTAAGTTCAGGTCTGTGGCTTCCTTTACGGAATCAATCCATCTCTTGTTTGGCCTTCCTCTTTTTCTACTCCCTTCTGTTTTCCCCAGCATTATTCTCTTTTCTAGTGAATCCTGTCTTCTCATGATGTGTCCAAAGTATGATAACCTGTTTCATCATTTTAGCTTCTAGTGACAGTTCTGGTTTAGTTTGTTCTAATACCCAATTATTGGTCTTTTGTGCAGTCCATGGTATGCACAAAGCTCTCCTCCAACACCACATTTCAAATAAGTTGATTTTTCTCTTATCCACTTTTTTCACTGTCCAACTTTCACATCCATAGATAGAGATCAGGAATACCATGGTCTGAATGATCCTGACTTTAGTGTTCAGTGATACATCTTTACATTTGAGGACCTTTTCTAGTTCTCTCACAGCTGCCCTCCCCAGTCCTAGCCTTCTTCTGATTTCTTGACTGTTGTCTCCATTTCGGTTAATGACTGTGCCAAGGTATTGATAATCCTTGACAAGTTCAATGTCCTCATTGTCAACTGTAAAGTTACATAAATCTTCTGTTGTCATTACTTTAGTCTTTTATACATTCAGCTGTAGTCCTGCTTTTGTGCTTTCCTCTTTGACTTTCATCAGCATTCGTTTCAAATCATTACTGGTTTCTGCTAGTAGGTAGGATATTTACTGTGAGAAAAGTAAAAATGGCTGATTTCATCCTGTTCTGGCGTTTTTAGCCTGTCTGTTGTATTGTTTATATCTGTTTTAAATTCCCAATTGTGCTTTTTTAATTGTTTATGTCAGGGGTGGGGAACCCAGGCCTTGGGCCAAATGGAGCCCTCCTGTCCCTTCTTTTTGGCCCCCCAGGACTCTCACCAGGCCAACCCTCCTCCCAAAGATCACACCTTCCTTGAGTGTTTTTGTCTGGCTAAAATGTGTTATTGAACTGTGATAACACCTCTTGCTGGCCTGGAAGAAGGATGGAGAAATGTGTGCTGTGTGTATGTGTATGCAAGAGTCTTGAGTTTTGCATGGCTGTAATGTAACCCATGTTACAAAAGTAAGAGTCGCATCCATTGCTGTACTTTTGTATCTGGCCCTGCCTGGTACGTGGCCCTCAGAAGGTTGCCCACAAGGGAAATTGGCCCTCCAGCTGAAAAAGGCCCCCCACCCTCATTTACTTAATTTGTTGACCGCTTTGGTGCCAAGAGGTGAGGCAACCCCCACTAATAAGTAAACAGGTATAAATCAAAATAATGTTCCATGTGCAGAGGAGCTCACTTCCCTGTGATCCTCGGTGGCAGGGGTAACCAGTGTGGTGCCCCCTTACATGTTTTGGACTACAGCTCCCATCAGCCTCTGCAATCATAGCCAATGGTCAGGGATGATGGGAGATGTAGTAGAAAAAAAATCTGAAGGGCCCCATGTTGGCTTCTCCTGTTCTACTAGATATCTAAGCAGATACTATGAAGAACATTTGGTGCTTTTTTGTTGAAGTCACACACACACACAAAATACGGTCCATGCTTGCATAATTTATTTCCAACATGGAGCTCAAGAACTATATATAAAAACATCCAGTGGGGGGGAGAAAATCTGTAAAATGGTTTTGAAGATGATTTTCTGACATTAATAAGGGAAAAATAACAAGCCATTGTCCATTGGACCCTGCCTTATACTGTGATCAATATGGCAGAAAATGAGATTGTCTTGATTACTCTTCAAGTGTAAAATAAGGCCTCTTACTAGCAAATTCAGAAGTTTCCTAAGTAATTGGTTAGCCTTTGTGATCCTTCCATTTTTGATGTTATTTGGGTAGTTTAGGGCTGTTTTAGCCTAATCATTTTTTTGACAAGGTAAAATACCACTATTACTGTTGAACATTTTCTTGACAGAAGAATCCGTTTCACAAATTAGGTTCTTGATTATGTTGGCTGGTCAGCAATGTCAGGCACCATGGTCTATCAAAAGATTATATACATTTTTAATATGAGAGACACATGCAATGCAAAAAAATAAAATCTGCTTAATTGTGTTAATGTTGTGTTTCTCTCTTAACACCTATAATTCCTTTTTGGGGAAAGCTTCAAAAAAGAAGGTTTGAGTTACAAAGATTTCCTGCCTTCCTCCAAATAGCAACAATCTTATAGGAGAAATCTTGCTGTAAGGGGAGGATCCCATATTGCCAGATGCTGGCTCCTGCTTTCTGCACGCAACAGGGGCTATTTTATGAGGGCATTTCAAGCTGTGCACAGTTTGTTTACTTAGGTATGTTATGTATGCAAGATGCTGAACTGTTTATAGTGGATGCTTAGGATCCCCACATTTATTTATTTATTGCACTTGTATACCGCCCATTAGCCGAAGCTCTCTGGGCGGTTTACAGCAATCAAAAACATTAAAACAAATATACAATTTAAAACACAATTTTAAAATTTAAAACAATATAAAAACAATTTAAAACACATGCTAAAATGCCTGGGAGAAGAGGAAAGTCTTGACCTAGCACCAAAAAGATAACAGTGTTGGCGCCAGGTGCACCTCGTCAAAGAGATCATTCCATAATTTGGGGGCCACCACTGAGAAGGCCCTCTCCCTTGTTGCCACCCTCCGAGCTTCCCTTGGAGCAGGCACCCGGAGGAGGGCCTTTGATCTTGAATGTAGTGTACATGTGGGTTTGTATCGGGAGAGGCGTTCCATCAGATATTGTGGTCCCAAGCCGTGTAAGGCTTTATAGGTCAAAACCAGCACCTTGAATCGAGCTCAGAAACATACAGGCAGCCAATGCAAGCGGGCCAGAATCGGTTTTATATGTTCGGACCGTCTGGTCCCTGTTACCAATCTGGCCGCTGCATTTTGCACAAGCTGCAGTTTCTGAACCGTCTTCAAAGGCAGCCCCACGTAGAGTGCATAGCAGTAATCTAATTTGGAGGTTACCAGAGCATGGACAACTGAAGCCAGGTTATCCTTGTCCAGATAGGGACGTAGTTGGGCCACCAACCGAAGTTGGTAGAAGGCACTCCTTGCCATCGAGGCTACCTGAGCCTCAAGTGACAGAGATGGTTCTAGGAGAACCCCCAAGCTATGAACCTGCTCCTTCAGGGGGAGTGCAACCCCATCCAGGACAGGTTGGACATCCACCATCTGGTCAGAAGAACCACCCACTAGCAGCATCTCAGTCTTGTTTGGATTGAGCCTCAGTTTATTAGCCCTCATCCAGTATTGTCGCAGCCAGGCACCGGTTCAGCACATTGACAGCCTCACCTGAAGAAGATGAAAAGGAGAAATAGAGTTGCGTGTCATCAGCATACTGATGGCAACGCACTCCAAAGCTCCGGATGACTGCACCCAACGGTTTCATGTAGATGTTGAACAGCATGGGGGACAGAACTGACCCCTGCGGAACCCCATACTGGAGAGTCAAGGGTGCCGAGTAATGTTCCCCAAGCACCACCTTCTGGAGGCGACCTGCCAAGTAGGAGTGGAACCACCGCAATGCAGTCCCTCCCACTCCAAACTCAGCCAGTCTCCCCAGAAGGATACCATGGTTGATGGTATCGAAAGCCACTGAGAGATCAAGGAGAGTCAACAGAGTCACACTCCCCCTGTCTCTCTCCCGACAAAGGTCATCATATAGGGCAACCAAGGCTGTTTCCGTGCAAAAACCAAGCCTGAAACCCGACTGAAATGGATCCAGATAATCGGTCCCATCCAAGAGTGTCTGGAGCTGGCCTGCAACCACTTGTTCCAGGACCTTGCCCAGGAATGGAACATTTGCTACCGGCCTATAGTTATTAAGATTTTCTGGGTCCAGGGAGGGCCTCTTCAGGAGTGGTCTCACTACTGCCTCTTTCAGGCAGCCAGGGACCACCCCCTTTCATAGAGAGGCATTAATCCCTGGCCCAGCTGGCTGTTCCATCCCTGCTAGCTTTTTTTAGCCAAGAAAGGCAAGGATCCATATATTGCTACTCTGGATCCCCCCCCCCCCAAAACAGTTAATTTTTCTGGAAACATGGTTTGCCCCTGTGAAACTCATGAGTCCATATTCTATGGTATATGGACCATGAGGCCATTTCAGCCAAGCCACACCCACCTGCCTTACACGTGATGGTGATCGGCAGTGACGCCAAACACTTCTTCAGCCAAGTTTTGCCTTTACGTCCGTGGGAAGCCTCTTTAAAAGTGCAGGGCAAGACAACACTTTGAGAGGGGCTTTCTGTACTACTGTGAAGATTAGGGTTGCTAGGCTCAGGGCCAGAGAATGATCCTGTATCTTTAAGAGAAGAGAAAATTCAGCCAAGTGCAGGTTTTCTTGCAACATTGTAATGGGAAAAACCACAAGGTGGAATTCTCCCTCCTTCCTGCACAACTTTTAAAGATACAGAAGACCTCTTGGTTGCCAGGCCCAGCCTCCAAGAGGTCTTCTGTATCTTTTAAAGTTGTGCAGGGGGAAGGGAGAAGTTCACCTTGTGCTTTTTCCGATTAAGTTGTGCAGGGGGAATTTCACCTTGTGGTTTTTCCCATTACAGTGTTGCAAGAAAACCTGCACTTGGCTGAATTTTCTCTTCTCTTAAAGATACAGAATCATTCTCAGGCCCTGAGCCTGGCAACCCTAGTGAAGATGTCTTCACAAGCTCCTTGCAAAGTGCTAACTTGCCCTGCACTTTGAACTAGGGATGGGAGGATCTGTCTATTTCTGATCTTAAATTCGGTTCTCCACGTTTCTACAGCAGTTTGTGTGTGTGTGTGTGTGTGTGTTTTAAAAGCCCTCATGAAAATTCTCCAGCGTTTTAGTGTGAATCTCTACTAATAAACATTTTTGTAGGCAGTTTTGACTAATGCACACATTTTTGCAAGCAATTGCTCCTAGTGTGATGCATTTCCGCATGTTATTTTCACTAATGCATTCATTTTTATGCACGCTCTTCCATACTATATGAATTTTTGCAAACATTGCTTGCACTGCAAAAATGGGATAAGTGCGAATTTCGAAGGATGGCTGTGTTTCGGTTCTCATGTTGTTTTGGAAAGTGCGGATTTGATAAATTCAGCTTTAAATGCAAACCGAATCAAATTTCCCACCCATTCCTACTTTGAACAGGGCTTCTGAAGATCAGCTGTCAGATCTTCAGAAGCAAAACAGCGCTTTTAAAGGGGCTTCTGAAGACTCCTGTGGGCAAAAAAGGCCACCTGACGTCATTGTGATGACAGGTGACTGACATCCACCCACCTACCAAAACTGGCACACCAGGGGTGGGAGTGATAACATTCTGGCCCACCAAGCTAGAAAGGCCTATACTATACCATGTTTTGCAAGAGTTATACAAAGAAAACAACACTGTCTAGAATCAATTTTGCCAAGCAAGCCTGGCCTTGCCATTAGAGTGAAACCGAGGCCTCAGGCCATGAGTCTGGGTGCCATGAAAGGACAGGATATTGTTAGTTGTTTAGTTTATTATTACTTTGTTGTTTTACTCCCAGGGGAACATGTTTATCAGATTTTCTGCCTTGGATGCCAAAATATTCTTGCCCAGCCTTGGGTATTATGCAATTTGGCTGTGGGAGGGAGGCTTTGGGTGTTCTACCTCAGGCAGCAAAACGACTTGGGGGAGCCTTGGCAAATTTACTTAAGTATCTGATAACAGGTAAAAGTTGGCAATTGAGAGAACTACTAGGTGGATCTCTCTCATGAGGGTCCCTGCATTGAGGGATTTTTATTCTATTTTATTTGGATGGAATAATGCAACCCTTTCCATTGTTCTGCCTAGAATTAAATATTTAAGGGATATGGGAAATGATATAATTCAGCCAATAAAGAACCTGGTGGATGTGAGAAAAATCTATAATCTGCAATTCTGCAGTCATTTTAAATATCGTATCTAAAATTCTGCCTCTGCACTCTGCCATGTCAGGTCAGGCCATCAGTGATACGCTGCAAACTGAGATCAGTGTGGGGTCTGGGGGAAAAAATAGGCATAGATTATGTTTATTAACGGCTTCCTCAAATCTGACCCTTCCGTGAGGCAAATTGAGGTGAACTGCATCAGGCCACAGAGGCTGGGAGGCAGTACCCCTCCCAGCTGTTCCTCTTAACCCCCTTACCCGGCCCAAGCCATTCTCCTCTGTGGGAGGACATAGGTGCGTATGCAAGAAGGCCTCTCCATGGTCCCCAAATCTGGCCTGCTGCCTTGGATGCAGCAAAGGATGCATTTTGTCACGACTGTTGAAGTAAGATTCCTAAGAACATGAGAAGAGCCTGCTAGTTCAGGCCAGTGGCCCACCTAGTCCAGCATCCTGTTCTCACAGTGACCAAACCAATGCCTATGGGAAGCCCGCAAGCAGGACCTGAGTACAAGAGCCTTCTCCCCTCCTGCAGCTTCCAGCAACTGTTATTCAGAAGAATACCATCTCTAACTGTGGAGGCAGATCTGCCAGTTGCCGGCTTCTGTACATGGAATGGAGAGGGGGCGCCATCTTGGCCTTTGCCTCAGGAAACAAAAGGTCTAGGGCTGGCCCTGAGCTCTGCCAGTGTATATGACACCTTATATACCAGTGTATATGACACCTTGGGTGGGGCCCTGTCTCTCTCCAGCTACAAAAGCAGCAACTGCTGAAGGGGCCAGAGACCATCTACCTGTGTGAGTTTCTGCAAGACCTGCTCCCTGCATTTCTGGCTGATTTCCACCTGGCCTGGAAGGGCGGGGCCCTGTCTCTCTCCAGCTACAAAAGCAGCAACTGCTGAAGGGGCCAGAGACCATCTACCTGTGTGAGTTTCTGCAAGACCTGCTCCCTGCATTTCTGGCTGATTTCCACCTGGCCTGGAAGGGCGGGGCCCTGTCTCTCTCCAGCTACAAAAGCAGCAACTGCTGAAGGGGCCAGAGACCATCTACCTGTGTGAGTTTCTGCAAGACCTGCTCCCTGCATTTCTGGCTGATTTCCACCTGGCCTGGAAGGGCGGGGGCCTGTCTTTCTCCAGCCACAAAAGCAGCAACTGCTGAAGGGGCCAGAGACCATCTACCTGTGTGAGTTTCTGCAAGACCTGCTCCCTGCATTTCTGGCTGATTTCCACCTGGCCTGGAAGGGCAGGGCCCTGTCTTTCTCCAGCCACAAAAGCAGCAACTGCTGAAGGGGCCAGAGACCATCTACCTGTGTGAGTTTCTGTAAGACCTGCTCCCTGCATTTCTGGCTGATTTCCACCTGGCCTGGAAGGGTGGGGCCCTGTCTCTCTCTCCAGCTACAAAAGCAGCAACTGCTGAAGGGGCCAGAGACCATCTACCTGTGTGAGTTTCTGCAAGACCTGCTCCCTGCATTTCTGGCTGATTTCCACCTGGCCTGGAAGGGCAGGGCCCTGTCTTTCTCCAGCCACAAAAGCAGCAACTGCTGAAGGGGCCAGAGACCATCTACCTGTGTGAGTTTCTGCAAGACCTGCTCCCTGCATTTCTGGCTGATTTCCACCTGGCCTGGAAGGGCGGGGCCCTGTCTCTCTCTCCAGCTACAAAAGCAGCAACTGCTGAAGGGGCCAGAGACCGTGTGTGTGTGTGTATGTGTGTGTGAACCTGCTGCTCGGGATGTCTATAGACTACTGGGGTTAGTTGTGTTTTAGTTGTTTTGGGGGTCAAGATTTAATTTTGGAGATTCATTTTTGCTGTTATTTGGACTATAGCATATTTTTGTTAAACACTGTTGTGAAGTGTGTGGGGATTGTTTAATTGTATATTGAGATGTTCTCATTAGTTTGTTGTTTATTATTATTGTTTGGCTACTTATATACTGTGTATATTTATATGTTAAAAATAAAAATGCTACTTATTTGCTGGGAAATTGAAGATTTTTATCTAGGCCTTTTTATAAAGTGTTTGGTTCTCTTATTGTGACACATTTAAATGTTTTTTCTTTTCTTTTAATAATGTTATTTGTTATTTAATTTTGAGAATTGCATTATTGTATTTATGCTTTATGATGTGTTATATTCATGTTTTTGTAAGCCGCCTTGAGGGCCTTTTGGCCATAAGGCGGGATATAAATTTAATAAATAAATAAATAAATAAATTATAGTGGTCAATATAGGACTGGAAGTGATGAAGTGGTAGGGAGAAGTCTGAATCCATTGAAGGTAAACAGGAAGGGTCATGGAAACAAGGAGCAGGCCAGCTGAGATGGGGAGAATTATTATTATTATTATTATTATTAATGATATTTATTAGTTGCTTTTCCCCCAAAATGGAACTCAAAGCGACTTGCCAAAAAAAAATGTGCTCAGTGGCTTACAACAAAAGCAAACAATTACAAAAACAATTTCACAATAAAATAATACAACAGCAGTAATAAAACAATAACAAATGTCACAGCAAACACAAAAACCCTTTCAATGCTGTAAGTACAACATTACATTCTTTAGCAGGCCACATTACACCTCTTGGCAATATGGCAAAAATCAAAGGAAATTAAGGAATTGAGTTTAGCTTGTCCCGTGTGTATCAGGGATTACCAAAGTGGTGCTCATGGTCACCAGCATGCCTGCCAGGACTTGCTATGGTGCCCACAAAAGGTCTCAGTAAATTCACTTCACAGTGAACAAGGTGCTTGCTCTTCCTGCTCAGTTCCTGTTTGCACTGGCTTGGCCTCTCCTCCATTGAACACCCCCCCTTAAACATGCCCACATTTAAATGGATGCCAGGACTGGACACATATACACCCTTCCATTCTAAACAGAAGAGAGGTGCAAAGAGCTTCTTTCTATGAGTGGGACTGGCTGGAGAATGGCAGTGGTTGATGTAGGTGTAGATATATATGTCAAAACATGTGGTAAACAGGGGCCCACTAGCTGCAATTGGCCAAGACTCTTGTTTGAATAATTACCATGTATTTTCAGATATGTGTTGCCCCTGTACACATTGTGGAGTTCACTACAGAGACACATGCTGAATAAATAAGAACTTGTCTTTCCCTGTAATGTCAGAAGAGGCCCTGAGTCAAATACTTGTGACATTTAGTTAGTTTTTGGGGGGAGGAGGGGGAGAGGAAATCTGATGATAGATGAAATCTCACAGACGTTAAAGAAAGCAATGAAGTGGGCAAGTGTTTTCTCCTGTGCAACTCAACGTCTTGACAATAACAACAAAGAAAACACTTGTTTGTCTCTCTCCAGCCCCAAATTTTCTAAGAGCAAAGCACTCCAAAGTGAAGTCATCACAAGTGTTTGCATTGAGCGATGAACAAAGCCAGGCTCCTTCAAGAGATGTGGATGTGTCAGAAACAACTTGGCCACTCCACGTGTGGCCTCGCAGCTCATCTTCCTTCTCCTTGTTCCCATCAGGAGAGTATCATCTCCATCCTGAACTTTTATTTTCTAGTCTGAAAGACATTAAACTTACTTTAGTTGAAGAGCTTTGTCTTTGTAACATAACTCTGCTGTCTCTGGAGACCTCTCAGTCAGACACCCAGAAGAACTCTGGATTTTTATATATATATAAAAATCACCAACAGAAGATGGCTGACAAAAATATATTATTTTATGTGTTCATGTTCTCCATGCTGTTTGATTCACCAGGCATCAGCTTGGACAAACAGTTGTGTGGGTTTTTTTTAATGAGTCCTGTTGGAAGTGATGGCAGGTATTTTTGGGTGGTATGGAGGGATGGTGACTGTAGTTTGTTAAGGGTGCAGGGAATTCCAGCTCTGTGAGGAGTCTCCTCTCAGCACCCTCAACAAATGACAGTTCCCAAGATTCTTTGGGGGAAGCCATGACTATTTAAAGTGGTATAAGAGTATGTATGGTAAGGGTGTGACCTGTACCTGGGGCCCACCTCCTGCTTCCCCACCTCATCTTCCAAGCTCACCAGTAATCATAGGGCACCTCCAGACTAGGGTTGCCAGGTTCAGGGCCTGAGACTGATCCTATATCTTTAGGAGAAGAGAAAGTCAGCCAAGTGCAGGTGTTCTTGCAACCCTGTAATAGGAAAAACCACAAGGTGGAATTCTCCCTTCCCCCTGCACAACTTTTAAAGATACAGAAGACCTCTTGGAGGCCGGGCCTGGCCTGGAACAGAAGGCAGGTGATCTGTACGGAATATAAGCTGACTCTGTAATGACAATGCTCTACTTCCTGTTTTTGTAAATGGACTGTTAGAGGCATAATCAATAGCCACACATGCTCCCCCTCTCTCATTCACACCACTAGTTTTGGTGGGCCTGTAGTAGATATAAACAGCTTGGAGAAGAGTATGCAACAAACTGGCTTATGATTCTCACAAACTGAGAAGGGACAAACTGTGAGAGGAGCAAGCTTAACTGCTAAATCTAGCCATGTTTACTAGTCCAAAGCAGGGATGGCTGAATCTGCCAATTTTGGTTTCTCTCAGTTTCACATTTTTCCAATCTCAAGTTGAGTTTGTACATCTGTTTGCAATTAAAAATTAAGTCCTCGTGAAAATTAATCAGCATTTTTAATGTGATTTTCTCCTAATATACACATTTTTATACGCATTTGTGCAAGCAAAACATTTCCATGCATTTTCGTATGCTATTTTTATTAATAGATACATT
The DNA here is from genome assembly GCF_030035675.1 of Rhineura floridana. Lineage (NCBI taxonomy): Eukaryota > Metazoa > Chordata > Lepidosauria > Squamata > Rhineuridae > Rhineura > Rhineura floridana. The sequence goes on from NC_084481.1 coordinate 224,548,017, forward strand.
CCTATCTACACCTTATCAGAGCATGCACATTTTTATACACATTACTTGGCTGGAGAGCAGCATTGCATAATTTGGACAAGTGTGAATTTCGAAGGATGGCTGCATTTTGGTCCATGCATTTTTTGGGAAGTAGGTAGGTTCATCTTCAAATGTGAACCAAAGCAAATTTACCCCCATCCCTACTCCAAAGCAAGTCCTGCTAATTCTAGTGGGACATGCCCAAGCAGTTATGCCTAGGACTGAATGTAGCATGACATCAACCAGCAAACAAGCAAGATGAGATCCCCTTCCTCAACCCCCAGCTATAAAAAGCGGTGCACTTAGGTCATTTGAGACCTTGGACTTAACAGTCTTACAGGTGGATGAGAGTAACACTGGCCAAGTCATGGCAATCCTCTGCAGAAGTCTCCCTGCCTGTCCCACAGTTATCTCATATTCATTTAGCAGCTGCACAAATCAAAGCTTTCAGCTATGTGGCACCAATAATTTGGAACACTATTCCTATTGAAATCAGACACCCACAATCTTGATACTTTGTTGCCTGCTGAAAATATTTTTTCATTTTGCTAAGTACCTCTTTCTGCTATGTAGACTCTAGGCAGGGTCTCTGTCCCAAAGTCCTCCTGAGTGCACCTCTGGCTATGGAGGCTGTTGCCCAGATCACTTTTCAGTGATGGCTGAGTGGGAGTGCCAAACTCCCCCACATTCTAGAACTTGTTTATGCTTTAGCCATTGTTACATGGTGAAAACATTTACAAATAAATGACAGTGAAGATTGTTTTAGTCTGAACTTTCAAGGACCTTCAGCATCTTGGACAGCTCCTTGAAAGATTCAAACTAAAATCTGGAGTGGATTCCACTGCCCCACTGACATGGAGCCACCAGCAACCACTGAGAAAAGGTGCCATTTTCCAATCTCCTTCCCTCTTTTTTTCTCCTAAGAACATACGAAAAGCCCTGCTGGATCACGCCAAAGCCGATCTAGTCCAGCATCCTGTTCTCACAGTTGCCAACCAGATGCCTCTGGGAAGTTCGCAAGCAGCCCTTGAGCACAAGAGCCCTCTCCCCACTTACAATTCCCAGCAACTGGTATTCAGAGGCATATTGCTTCTGATCACGGAGGGAGAGAATACTCATCATGGCTGGTATTCTCCACGAACTTGTCTAATCCTCTTTTAAAGCCATCCAAGTTGGAGGCCACCACAGCCTCTTGTTGCTTATGGACATTACATTGGCAGGGCTTTCCAGAGTCCTGATTAAGAACTTTTTGCAACAAGTTAATGAGTGTTTTTTTATCTGTAAAACTCTGCATGCATCTCTCTCTTTTGCCAATAAGCTGATAGTTTGATCTCATGATCATGAGAGTGACTCACTAAGGCTGCAATCCTGTGCACACTCACTTGGGAGTAAGCCCCATTTAACAAAGGGGTACTCCTGAGTAAACATTACAGTATTTGACTGCAAGACCTTGGCTCTTAGGATCCTGAGATTCCTCCCTTGTTTCTGCAGAGCAGCAGGGAAGTTTGTGCTTTGGTTATTAAATGAAGAGTAATGTAGTGAATTCTCAACAGTGGGCTTTTCTCAGCATCTTCTGCCTAGGGGAGACAAAAGCCAGATGGCTTATATGTATTAAAAGGCTGACCCTGCATGAGAAATACATTTTGCCAAATACTACAGCTCTTTGCTTTTGGAATGTTGATTCTTTAAAATGAAAACAAAATTCTGCTCAAAGTCTGTTAATCGCTTGTACACAGCAAGTGGGGGGAATTGTTTAATCTTGAGCATAGTTATTGCTTTCCATTTTGTCCATATGTGCATATTTGTTTATCTGTATTTGGTGTGTAGAATCTTCTTGATTCTATCAAAATGAAAATGGGTGAAAGGATAGTTTGGGGTTTAGTTATTATAGATTAATTACCTTGTTCTGCAGTGCTGTTTCCATTCCACTGCAGTTTGCCATCTGCAAAGAACTGTTGTTTGTCTCGCTGTTTTCTGTGGTGAAATTATGTAACCTATGTAATTAATTATGTTATATTGTTATATTATTCCACCCCATTTATTTCAATGTGAAGGAAACTCATTGCAAAGAGGGAAGGGAAACGTAATCAATTACACATTCTTGCAGACAGGAAGCAACAACATTAAATACTGATCATATTTGCTGGGTTGGTTTCTGTTGTGGACATGCGACAAATGAGCGAACATTGGCAATTTTCACTCCCATTTCTATATTTTCTGGAATTCTCCAACATTCCTACTCTCCACAGACCACATGCTAGTTTTATTATTAATTTGTGAACAAATGATCAAGTTTTCTCCCATCGTTAGTAAAGCTAAGAAATCACCTCTCTTGCCACCAGTTCTTCCCTCCTAGCAAAGGTTTGTTAAGGAAAAGGGAGATGGAGATAGGAATAGGAGATAAATGTTATTCAGTTTCCATGTAAAGGTGAATCTTTCAAATCCGCACTTTCTGAAACAGTATCAGAACCGAAACAGCCATCCTTTGAAAGTTGCACTTATTGTGATTCAGAAATTGACAGACGCATCCACCCCTAAATGGAGAGGATTGGCAGTGAGCACTCTCCCAGATCACTCACATACTGAGTTTTCTTAGAGAACATGCCTTTTAAAAAAATCCCAGGATTTCCCAATTTCTAGAAAGCTCAGGAAAAGTGAGCTAATTCCAAGGGCAGGCTTGCCGCTTAACTGGAACTGTTCATCAGACTCTGTGTGTCATGCTGTGAAGAATTCTGCATTTTTTAAAAGGATGCATAGTACTGCCCCTACAAAAGTTGGTCCATGCGATACAATGCACATCTCAATCTTCATAGTGTTTATCTCCTCATTACCAACCATCTTGTAGTGACAAGATCTGAGAATGTGGAATTCTGGAATGTGGGATGTATTTTCATATGGATGGTCTATTCAAGACCACTTTATGTGGAACATAGCCAGCTGCCTTCTGCCAAAGCAGACCATTGGTTCTTCTAGCTCAGTATTATCTACTCAGTCACTGGCAGTGTCTCTCAAGGGTTTCAGACAGGGGACATTCCCAACCCTACCAGGAGATGCTAGGGATTGAACCTGGGACATTCTGCATGCCAAACAGATGCTCTACCACTGAGCCATGGCCTTTCCAATGGGTTAATAGTTCCTTTCCAATGTGTCCTCTGTTGTAATTGTACCTCCTGACTTGCGGTGCCTCAGCCTTGATACACCACTATCCACCTACCACAGGATCTTCTCCATAGGCTCCAACATTGCCAGGTCTTCCTCTCCTGGATTGCTGAAATTTGAACAGATATTACTATTGATTGAAAAAAAATATTATGAATGCCTTTCTAGAACTGTCAATTTCAGTTCTCTCAAGGTATCATTTTTCCAGTCTTAAATCCAGTTCTCCGCATTTCTGCAGTGATTTGGAATTTTGGAAAAAACACCCCTCATGAAAATTCTCCAACGTTTTAGTGCGAATTTCTCCTAATAAGTACATTTTTGTAGGCAGTTTTGACTAAGGTACACATTTTTGCAAGCCTTTTCTCAGCATATAATGCATTTTTGCATGTTATTTTCACATATATTTTAATGCACACTCACCCCTAATATATGCATTATTGTAAACAAGGTTTGGTTGGCAAACTGCATCACAAAATTCAAATGTGTGAATTGTGAAGTATGGCTGTGTTTCAGTCCTCATATTGTTTCGGAAAGTGTGAATTTTATAGATTCAACTTCAAATGCAAACTGAATTGAAATTCCTGCCCATCCCTATTTTCTAGCTAATCCAGCTCTGAAGACGTGCATCAGGAAGTCAAGCCACTGGCTTCAAATGTGTTTGCCAGTAAGGGTCTGTTGGTGGATGCAAAGTTCACATATAACCTTTTTAGTATTGCCCCTTTGTTCTTGTTGTTGTTATGTGCTTTCAAGTCGACTACGACTTATGGTGACCCTATGAATCAGTGTCCTCCAAGAGCATCTGTCGTGAACCACCCTGTTCAGATCTTGTAAGTTCAGGTCTGTGGCTTCCTTTATGGAATCAATCTATCTCTTGTTTGGCCTTCCTCTTTTTCTATTTCCTTCTGTTTTTCCAAGCGTTATTGTCTTTTCTAATGAATCATGTCTTCTCATTATGTGTCCAAAGTATGATAACCTCAGTTTCATCATTTTAGCTTCTAGAGATAGTTCTGGTTTGATTTGTTCTAACACCCAATTATTTGTCTTTTTTGCAGTCCATGGTATACGCTAAGATCTTCTCCAACACCCTTTAAAGGCCACAAACTGCTTGGAGGCCCATGGGAATCTGTGCTTGCAGAGATTAGCAATAAAAGCAGAGCATCCTCAAAACAGCAAAGGAAGACAAAACGTTGCATTCCTTCCATCAACATCCCCATCCTTCCATTCTTGTGACTTATTCAAACCACTGAGGCCCAGGTCAAAGCTTAGATCCTCTTATAACACACCAGGAAAAAATAATCCACGAGTGTCAGCCTCTGACCATCAACAAGTTATTGTGAACAGCCCAGAGAGCTTCGGCTACGGGGCGGTATATAAATACAATAAATAAACAAATAAATAAACAATCAACCAGCAGAGGACTGGTAGGATAGGTTAATACCTGTCAATTTATGTCTGTTTCTCTTTCCCCCTCAAAATTCAGTTCAACTCCCTCTATTTTCACATCAGCTTGTGATTTTTTTTAAAAAAATTTAACATGAAAATTTATATACATTTTCATTTACATTTTGCCTAATAAATATATTTTTTGCTAGCAATTTTCTGTAATATGCTTTTCGACATTATTTTTGCAATTATATAAAATACATTTTACGCACAGCTTTCCTAATTTATGTTTTGTTGTACATGGTTTTCGGTTGCAGAGCTGCATTGCTAAATTCGGAGAAGTGTGAATTTTGAAGGACAGATGTGTTTCAGTTCACATATTGGTTTGGGAAGTGTAAATTAGGTTGGCTTGCATTGAAACACAAACTACAAATTTCTCCCCTATTCCTAATCTGAAGTTAACTTCAAATTACTTGAGCAGACCACCAATTAATATTTAATCCAGATTTTCCAAGGATAAATGTTTCTCTGTTCCCTTATCTAGCAACCTTTACAAAGTCTGGAAGATCTTTGAAGCAATTCTCCTTCTTTTGGAAGACAGGACCATAGCCTTCTTCATGGTTTTCATAGAATCACAGAATCATAGAATAGTAGAGTTGGAAGGGGCCTAAGTCTATCAAGTCCAGCTCCCTGCTCAATGCAGGAATATAAATTAAAGCATCTGAGAGATGGCTGTCCATTTGCCTCTTGAATGCCTCCAGAGTTGGAGAGTCTATCACCTCCCTAGAGCCCACAGTGGAATTGGTTCCATTGTCGTACCATTCTAACAGTTGGGAAGTTTTTCCTGATGTTCAGTTGAAATCTGGCTTCCTGTAACTTGAGCCCATAATTCCGTGTCCTGCACTCTGGGACAATCAAGAAGAGATCCTGGCCCTCCTCTGTGTGGAAACCTTTCAAGTACTTGAAGAGTGCTGTCATATCTCCCCTCAGTCTTCTCTAGGGTAAACATGCCCAGTTCTTTCAGTCTCTCCTCACAGGGCTTTGTTTCCAGTCCCCTGATCATCCTTGTTGCCCTCCTCTGAACCTGTTCCATATTTCTTAAGTCATGGTTCCAAATAATAAATAGGATGTCCCTGTTACAGCATGTGAACAGGTTCCTAGCTCATCACAAGTTCTGCATGGAAATGCTTAATTTGATCATCATATGCCTTATGAGGGATTTTCTAGTCTCAATTCCCCCCCCCCAGATGTTCCCCTTGTCAAATCAGAAAGGATTTCTCCACTTCAGCTGCAGCGATCAACAGTACCAATCTGGACTTTACATAAGAACTCTGCTGGATCAGACCAGTGGCCCACCTAGTCCAACAACCTATTCTCCCAGGGGCCAACCAGATGCCTATGGGAAGCCCAAAATGAAGCACACCCACACCCTTTCCACTTGTGACTCCCAGCAAGTGGCATTCAGAGATCTACTAAGCATTCTGCTTAGGAATGGTGGCTTCCCATCTAGGAATGGTGCCCAAGGTGGCCCTACAGCATGTAATTTCATGAGCAGAAAGGCAAGCCCCAATAATGAAGCATGCCTACTTGTACTCAGAGGCTTCAGTTGCAAGGTCAGTTGCATAATCCCTTCAGCTTTCTCTCTTGTTTCTGAATTGGGATATAGCCATAGACCAATGGGAGTAAGCATCATTTAACAGGGTGGGGGCAGGGCGGAAAAAATAAAATGCGAATACCTCCACCTCTTCTACATAGAGGTTTGCTTTTATATCTTGTTTGCCTCACATCCCCACCACCACCACCAACTGGTCACTACTTCAGAAGTCCATGAAGGTCCATTTGTCTGTCATCATGGCTAACAGTCATCGACAGACGCTTGTCATCCATAAATTTGTCTAATCACCTTTAAAGCACCTCTAATTAGCAGCTGTGATCATTACATCTTCTGGCAGTGTATTCTATGAAATAATTATGTGTGGTGTCAAGAAGTGATTTCATATATTCTGGGCTTCTCGTCATTCTTTGACCAACAGAGTCTATGGAAATCATTCCCAAACTGCTGCCTTCCTGATGTCTCCCTGATTGTTAAGGATGCTGAGAATTACGGCTCTCTGAGGGATAAACTACCGTTCCCAGGATTCATGTGGGGTGGGATGTGCTTTAAATGTATGATGTGTATGCAGCCTTGGACCACAACTCCTATCAGAATAGAAATTCACAGGGTAAGTACATATTCTGGGGTTGGCTTTACAGCTCATGAACCTACGTAGATTATTGTAAATTCTTGGGTAAGTGCTGGGTCCAGGCTTTGGGGGGCAAGCAAGGTTGGGGTAAGATGTACATGGGGGTGGGCTCCTGCTTGCCCTCTTCCTCTCTATCAGTTTACACTGTCACCTTGAGAGCTAGGCAAGCATAGTCAGGAGAAAAGCAGACATTTCTCTCTCTGAGGAAAGGGGGCTATGCAACTGAATATTTCTGCATTGGCATAGTATTGCATTATTCTACGCTCTCTACAATGCTGTGGATTGGAGTGACTGCAAGGAATATTTATAAGCAAGTCACAAAAAAGCCACAGACCTCCCAAAATAGTGACCAGCCTTCTAATCCAAAGCAGCCCCTGCTCAGAGAAAGAAGACAGCCACTTCAAAACTGTGTCAAAACGCGAGTCTTCTCAAGAAGAAAAAAAAGCTCTTTGAAACTTCCCATGTCCACCGGTGCCTGGAGTTAGTATGCCTCTGAACATGGAGTCTTCATATAACAACAGCAGCCATCAGCAGAGACTCTTAGCATCAATGCTAGAGTGAAAAAAATGCTTTTGTATTGGAATGTTATGTTATTAATATTGAAATGTTATGTTAATATTGAAATGTTACATTATTAATTTGATTTGTTTTAATTGATAGTTTGTTTTATGATGTTTTATGATGACGTTTAGGTAATCAATTGGAGTTATTGTTGGATTGTTGTGTTTTGAAATGATTTGAAACTATTGTGTTTTTGAATTGATTGCTATTGTCATCATTTGAATTTTTATAAGCCACTTTGAGCATATTTGTATGGAAAAGTGGCATATAAATTCAAGTAATAAATAAATAAAATGAGCATTGGTAAGTGCAAGATGAAGCCAACCTGACACTGCTCTGAATTAGACAAAGAAGAACAAGAGGTAAATGAGAGCTGATCTGGTTTGCTAAAAATGCAAGGGAAAGCCTGTTCGATCACAGATCACCACAGGACACAAACACACACAAAAAGAATGCAGTACAGCAACTTTTATCAAGTCCTCAAAAAGCTGCTATCAGCAACCATCCTCTTCTCTCCATCTGCTTCTTGCTGAACTTATGTTGTCTTGTTACATTTGGAGCCATTTTACATGTCTTATAATTGTGAGTGTATATTGTATAGTCTATGGTTGTAACCCACCTTGGGACCTTATGGTGAAGGGTGGAGAAGAAAACTTGTTAAATAAATAAATATTCGTTGCTAATATATGTGTTTCTATGATGGAGATTGTTTTCATTTATCTTTGTCTGACTAACTGGGATGCTCCCTGCGAGGTTATGAACGTCAGGGGTGCTTGTGGTTGCCAGAGCTTGGAAAAGTTACTTTTTTGAACTACAACTCCCATCAGCCCCAGCCAGCATGGCCACTGGATTGGGCTGATGGGAGTTGTAGTTCAAAAAAGTAACTTTTCCAAGCTCTGCGCCAGACCCCCTACAGGGTGAGAGCCTGTTGGTGGGGATGGGCTTAAATCTCCCTAGGTGAGAGGTGGGGAGAGGGTGTTAGTATTGCCCCAGGTGAGAGATGGGGTGAAATGAATGCTGTTTCATTTTTTTCTCTTGCTGTCTCACGCTGGGACATGAGCACTGGTAAGTGCTTGATAAGGCCGATCCCTGACACGGTAGCGTTACCAGACTTCCATTTTTCAGCCGGAGACTCAGGTTTTTGGGGGTCCCCTCTGGGTCTCTGGGAGACTCACCTTAATCTCTGGACTTTCAGCTTTCATTTTTTTTAAAAAATTAACTTTCTAGGTGGTCTGGTTCCAGAGATATACACCAAAACGTCAGCCGCCACCCACACAACTTCTTAGTTGCTCTAAGTTTTGCTCTAATCCCTGCCCTTTCAGGTTTTTAGCCAATAAGAAGTCAGGGTTGTGATTGACAAGGAATTAGAGAGCCAAAAAATGTAGAGTCAAACTGAATTCATAGAATCATAGACGCATAGAATAGTAGAGTTGGAAGGGGCCTATAAGGCCATCAAGTCCAACCCCGTGCTCAATGCAGGAATCCAAGACAAAGCATTCCCGACAGATAGCTGTCCAGCTGCCTCTTGAATGCCTCCAGTGTCAAAGAGCCCACTACCTCTCTATGGAATTGGTTCCATTGTCTTATGGCTCTAACAGTTAGGAAGTTTTTCCTGATGTCCAGTCGAAATCTTGCTTCCTGCAACTTGAGCCCATTATTCTGTGTCCTGCACTCTGGGATGATCGAGAAGAGATCCTGGCCCTCCTCTATGTGACAACCTTTCATGTACTTGAAGAGTGCTATCATATCTCCCCTTCTGACTTATGGCGACCCTATGAACAGGGTTTTCATGATAAATGGTGTTCAGAGAGGGTTTACCATTGCCTCCGAGGCTGAGAGGCAGTGACTGGCCCAAGGCTCAAAAAACGGTTGTAACCCACCCTGGGACCTTATAGTGATGGGTGGGGAAGAAATGTTATAAAATAAATAAATATTCATTTTGAAATATTGATGGGATGGAGAGCCAGGAGATGCTGGGCAAGACCCTTTTCTGAGGTAAGAAACTCTACAAGAGTTATATAGAGAAAGTGTTTCATTGTGTAAAGGAGCTTTAATTGTGAGAATATAACTTCTTACTGGAGCCCTACAAAATAGAAAATGATTTTTCCCCTCAGCAAATTATTTCTGATCTATAATCAATCTCTGCAATACTGACAGTGTGGGAATCAGTTGTGTTTTAGCTGTGGACAGCCCCCAGCTTCAAAAACCTGCATGATTTGGGAGGAGGGGGAGGGAAACAATATCTTGCCAGACTTGTATGTCTCCCAGTGCATTATCACTCTTTCTCCTGCAAAGCCACTCATTACGCTGATTCAGTTGTACTCAATAACAGTATGTACGACTTTCCTTTCAAATGCTTTGTCCCCGTTTTTGCAAAGTGGCAACTTGGCATTTAATTTATATAGCTTCAAGTAACACCATCCTCCAATCTTTGAGCCTTTGGTTTAATATTGATTTTGGAAAGAACAGTGATTCAGTTTGTTTTAATTGAGCTCACTTCCTGTAGATGTCTGCTGCTGGTTAATGCCCTTCACTGGGGAACTAGAACAGAAAGATATATATCCATAAGTAACTAGAATTCTCCAGATGTATTGCCTTGTAAAGCTACCAGATTTAGATACGGAGACAGCTCCTGTACCTGGAAAAGCTTAAAAGCAAACAAGTGCTCTTGCCGTCTATTAAAGCCCTGAATGACATGGGACTAGGGGGTCAGTGAATCTGTCATTTTCAGTTTGTCTCAGTTTCAGATTTTTCCAATACTTAGTTCAGTTCTCCATATTTACATAACAGTTTACATTTTTTTTAAAAAGGCCTTGTGAAAATTCATCTGTATTTTAGTGAATGCCTACTAATATACAATTCTTAATGCAATTTTGGCTGATACACGCATTTTTGCAAAGCAATTTCCCCTTATACAATGCATTTTTGTAAGTTATTTTCACTAATATATGCATTTATATACACACTTTAACCTAGTAGATCCATTTTTGTATATATTCCTTAGCGAGAGAACTGCATTGCAAAATGTGGAAAAGTGCCATCAAAGGTTAGCTGGATTTTGGTTTGTTTACTCTTTGTGAAAGTGTGCTTAGGTAGGTGCACCTTTACATGCAAATAGGATTGAATTTCTCCCCCATCCCTACCAGAGGCCCAGGTATCTGTCAGAGTGCCTCTCTTCCTACCGACTGACCTGAGCCCTCAGATGGGGTGGCGGCAGCATTCTTACTGTCCTGCCAGCCTCGTGCGGCTTGTTATGCAATGAAGGAATAGGGCCTTCTCTGCAGTGGTGCCTTGGCGTGCAAGGGCTCCTAGAGAGGACCTGTTTATTGAGCATTTATCCTGATTTCCCTGCACAATGCTTATGCAGAGATGATCTGATGTCTGGTCTTTACTGAGCATTAATTCTGATTTGTTTGCAGGGGACAATGAGCAAATTATTATTTATTGAACTTACTAGTCATTTGCTACGCAAAAAAAGGTCTCGAAGTGACTTACAGCAATTTAAAAGAAATTAAAGCTTAAATTAAAAAAAGGATTCATTGTAATAAAAACATGTAACAGTTCATTTTTCAAAAATCCGCAATAAATTATCAATAAAAGAGTAGCCAAGCCTTCAGCAGCCACAAATAATGCCATAGTTTTTGGCACAAATGGAAATATGGGGATTCTTGCATACTTATAGCCCTCATCCCTCAACCTATTCTCCAACCAATGACTGCTCCCCTCTTACACACTGACTTTTTTTCTACCTGCTCTGCATAAAATGGACTAGAACAGTCCCCAACCTCCTTTCTGAAGAAACATAAGTATATCCAAATCTACAATGCTGGTTTCTGTTTCTTATTTTTCCAATCTTAAATTCTGTGTTCTCCAGATTTCTACATCAATTTGTGCATTTTTTTAAAAAAGTCCTTGTGAAAATGCACCTGCCTCTTAGTATAAATTTCTTCTAATAAACATTCTTGTATACAATTTTGCCTAATATACACATTTTTGCAGGCAACATTCCCTAATATAATGCATTTGTGTATGTCATTTTCATCAATATATGGATTTTTACGCACATTTCCCCTAGTAAATGCATTTTTATACCATTGCTTGGCTGGAAAACTGCCTTGCGAAATTCAGAGAAGTGCCAATTTTGAAGGAGTCTGCCTTTAAATGTGAACTGGACCAAATTTCTCCCCCATCCCTATGCATCTCACAATGGGGATCTGGTTGTCTTTAGTATATGGAATAACTTCTGCCTCTCAAATACATTAATTTACCATATTGAGGGGCAGTTATGAGGGACAACAGAAGTACAGAAGCAGTGTGCTAGTGTTTGCATGCACTACAGCGCAATCCTATGCACGTCTGCTCAGAAGTCCCACTGAGTTCAATGAGACTTACTCCAAGGTAAATGCAGCCTGCATAGAATCAAGATACATTTGACTCTCCTCCAAAGATTTAACTTCTGTGTGGGGGTGTGCTGAAACTGGTGGAATGCTGTTGTGTTCTGTCTATGCACAGAAACTTGCTTACTAAAAATATATAAAATTAGGACCTCCCCAACTTCCCCCCGAAAGGCAAATGAGGGGCAGAGTTTTTTTTACCAAAAGCAAGCGCCTGAAAAATGAGGACCCTGTCCCTGAGAAATGACACTTGGACAGTGTGATTCAAATGTGTCCTTCAGTAATTAGGTTGGTATTGTCAGATAATAAATAACTCTCTTGGTGTCCACAAAGATACATTAGTTTGGAACGAATGCTTACGGGTCTGGGCGCTGGAGCAGGCAGTGACTAACAAGCTTTCTGAAATTTGTCATGTCAGGAAGGAGGGGGAACTTAAACTGAGCTCTTGGTTTTGCCGGTGGAAAGAAAACACTGAGCGCATGTATGTGTGTGTGTGCTCTGAAGCTGACAAGATATCGCTTCGTAAGGGCTGGCATTTGAGCTTGTGGACGCTCTGTTGTATGCTGACCGTGGATACAGCTGTTGCTGTGGTGAGATAAAAGAAAGCGGAAAAGCAAAGTCAGAAATGCTGGTTGGTGTTTAATGCTCTCCAATAACTGCAAAGTCCAGAACAATCCAGTCAAAAGCACTCAGGTAGGTGCTTGTATTGGACTGTGTGAATTTTCATACATATACCTAGAGAGAGGTAATAATATCAATGAATGTTGGTAATGGATCAGGGACAGGAGTGTGGGAGAGAGGTGGAAATGATGCTATTGTAGATTTGATTGATAATAATTTGGGAAAGAGGAGAGTTACGGATATAAAGCTCAAAATGGCCTTTCTTCGGAGTGAGAATGATTCCTTTCAGATGTTGAAAGTTGTCTGGAAAGATCTGCAGAAATTTGTTAATTAAACAATTTGTGTCTTGTTTGCGTATGTGTGTGTGTTTAAATGACACCTTAAGAAGAAACTCTAGCAATGGCAGGAGTGTTGAAAAGCTCAAATCCATTGTAAGAGATGTGGAGTAGTGCCTTTTGGATCGGGCCCAACCTGAAGAGTGAAGAAATTCAGACTGCAATCTTATTGCTTGGCACTAACCCCTCACTGAGTTCAAAGGGCTTACTTCTGAGTAGACGTGTATACAATTGCTCTGTAAGCCACAGACTTGGGGAATATTTTTTCCAGTTTTTGTTTCTATGGTTCACTTTTTTTTAGGAATGTTATTAAAGGGATTAATGCACTGGTATTTCTGATTCATTCCATAAATTCCTCATTAATTCTACTACTGCCTCATTAATTCCTAATAACAATGTATGGAAGTGGTATTAGATTGTAACTCAGTCTATTAATAGGTGCATCGAAAAATACTTCCCAGCTCTGAGGGAAAAACCTCGCACTGGGCACAATGGGCATAGTGTAAAGCACTTCTAGGTCTCATTGATGTCAGTGGGAGAGTTAAGCTTATGCTTAACACTTTTCCGTTGAAATCAATGGGACTTCAAAGTATTTAACTCTGGCTGGAACATGACCAGAAGGATGCATACCTTAAGATCACATCTTTGAAGCCCTCATATCTGCATCTGTATTAGAATTGCTTGTTAATATGTTTTTTTAATAATGTTTTTAACCCTTTTTTAAAAGATGTTTTTAAAGCTTTTTTTAAATGTTTTTAACGTTGTTTTGTTTTAGTGAATTTTGGGGTCTGTTTTTATGATGTTTTAAAGTGCTTTTAGCGCTTCTGTTTGCTGTCCTGGGCTCCTTGCTGGGAGGAAGGGTGGGATATAAATCAAATAATAAATAAATAAATAAATAAAATATCTCAATTCCAAAAGTATGGACAACTCATTGTGGTTACTGCATACATGCTCAGAAGAAATCTCAATTCAAAAGTGTGAGGGATCTTTGTCTTGCTACTCTGTACGTGCTCAGAAGAAAGCTCATTTTTGTTATACTGCATGGTTCCTGGCTGAGAGTTCTAGCACTGAAAAGCCAGAGCTAAGTTTTAAACACATCCAAAACGGACTGTTTTGTAGTTATTTCTCAGATTTGTAACCCTCTCTATACCATGGTGTCTGGGCAGGTGGCAATCCCATCTTCTGCCACATGGGGGGGAGAGACCTGGGCTCAGTGCATTGCTAGTGATGCCTGGAAAGGTATGACCCTGCAGCCTGAAGAGGCACACTGAAGCGGAGGTTTCTAAGCCTCTGATCTGCAGCCTCAATGGGACTTGGTCTTTAGGAAGGAGCATAGTTCAGTGGTAGAACACCTGCTTTGCATGCAGAAGGCCCCAGGTTCAATCCCTGGCATCTCCAGGTAGGGCTCCCTCCCAGGAATCCTGGACAGCTGCTGCCAATCAGTGTAGACAATACTGAGCTAGATAGATCAATGGTCTGACTTGGTATAAAGCAGCTTCCTATGTACTTTTCCAGCCTTTTCACAGGGAGGGGCCATAGCTCAGTGGTAAAGTCCATGCGCTGTATGCAGCAAGTCCCCAGTCCAACCCCTAGCATCTCCACCCAAGTTCCTGGAGATGCAGCCAGAGGAGGCGACAATATCCTGTGTTAGGAGGACCCATGGTCTGACTCAGCAAAGACAACTTCATGTGCTCTGTCCTTAAAGGATTGCCCCCGAATCTCACAATCTTGCTTTTTCTTTTTAGTCCTAAAACCACTGCACTGATATAAGGATTTACTCTTTACTCATTTGTTCCTCCATTGCAATAGCTACTCAGACAGTTACCAGAGCATTATATATATATATATCTTTCTACCCGACGCAGAGTTGTAGAGATAGTGGGATTAAACATCAAGTGTTTTTAGCAGCTGATCACATCAATTACAAGGGGCCGTAGTTGAGATTCATGTAACAGAGCCTACATTGTTATAATTACAGTCTTTTACTTATTTTTAATATTCTGCTGAATCATTGTGTGTGTTCACATTTTTGGAATGCAAATGATAAATGGCAAATAGCTGGGCAGCGCTCCAGCCCCAGGAAAAAAAAAAGTTTGGATGAGCCTGAGAAATTGGTCTTCTTCTGAATATGCAGAAAGGCCGGTATCAAATTCTGTTTTGCAAGATATTATTAGCAAACATCTGCATCCTGTAAATCAGCTTGTTTCTAGTAGCTTTCTGCATTCAAGGAGAACAAAACAAAACCGGGCAAGGTAATGGCAGAGAGACCGCACAAATCTTGATGAGTTTTCATTATGCATCTTGAAATGCCAAGCTGTGACCTATGGATGTACAGTATGTGTGTATTATTTATTTAAGACATTTAGGAACGTAGGAAGATGCCTTATACTGCATCAGACCACTGGTCCCACTAGCTCAGTAGTGTCTACACTGACTGGCAGCAGCTCTCTAGCTTTTCCAACAGGATTTTTTTCCAGCCCTACCTGATCGAACCTGGGACCTTCTGCATGCAGAGATGATGCTCTGTCACTATACTGTCCTACAGTTCACATTTCCCCAAGGGAGTTTACAATAAATACGTACACATACAGAATAAAAACAGTGATAGGCAAGGCTAAAAAAAAAATATCACAGCAGGTTGAAAATGACTTAAAGGATTTTTAAAAATTGAAATGGATTTATCTACAGTATCTTTTTTGGGGATCAGATTTCATCCACATGCACGTACACCGAACCCACTAAGACAATGTAATCCCAGGCTAGCATGGAGTTTCTAGCATGGAAAGAAAGGCGGGGTATAAATGTAATAAATAAATAAATCGTTTACCCCAGTGAGGCTGCAATTCTATACACACACGTGCTGGGGTCAGAACAATGAGTCTTACTTCTGAGTAGACACACGTATAGGATTGCACAGCTAAGCAATGTAATTAATAACCTTTTGGGACCTCACATCAACATTTGGCTTTTCAAAAGGAAAACATGTGCTAGACTTGGCTCTAAGAGCGTGGACTTGTGGATGCTAAAATCTGTCAGCCTCTTAAAATAATAATAATAATAAAATAATAAAATTTTATTTGTGAGTTGCCTATCTGGCCGAATGAACGGCCACTCTAGGCGACGTACATTAATATAAGCAATTACAATATATAGACCAAAAGGTCACAATTCAATAAATCATCTAAAAAAACCCTTTCCAATTAATAAAAACATAAAATTAATCCACTTCAGAGATATTATAGGCCTGCCTGAATAGCCAGGTCTTCAAGGCTCAGCGGAACCCCATCAGGGAGGGGGCATGGCGAAGGTCAAAAGGTAGGGAATTCCAGAGGGTGGGAGCCACGATCGAAAAAGCCCTCTCTCTGGTCCGGGCCAGTCTAGCAGTTCTGGCCGAAGGGACCGAGAGGAGGTCCTGTGTGGCTGATCTCGTCAGGCGGCATAATTGATGATGCTGGAGGCGCTCCTTCAGATAAACTGGGCCGAAACCGTATAGGGCTTTAAAGGTCAACACCAACACCTTGAATTGCAGACTACCAGGACTTTTAGCTCTCATTTGCTTTTGATGGAAAAATAAAATTTGATAACCAGTTATTAAAACAAACAAAACCAGCAGCAAGAACACCAACTAATCATTTTAAACTAATTTGTATTCCAAACTCAGGCTTGAAATGGGGGGGGGGGGTAAAGGAAAATTATAATGATAGCTTGGTTGCATGATGCTTCAAAGATTTTTTCACAATCAATAGCGTAGCCATGGAGGGGGGCACAGTGTGGACAAGTGACCATCACTCAGCCTTACCTTACTAGGGCTACTGCAAGGTTAATATGGGGACACCCCTTGTCTGACACATCCTTGGAGGAACGCTGGCATACAAATGCATGCAACAGATAAATAAATAGGCATTTGCAGATAAAAGCACCCTAATAATAGGGTCACCATTTTGTTTGTTTGTTTTTCCCCCTGGCAGAGGCTCTGTGCCTTCAATAGTTGTGTGACAGCCAGAAATTCAATGGGTGCAGTCTTTCTTGGGGAGGAGGTTGCGGTGATAAAGAAAGCTGCATCTGTTGAATTTAATCTGAATGGAAGAACCGGCTTGAGTTCTGGGCAGACCTGATCCAGTCAGGAGGAGTGTCTGTTCTCCCGTGTAACTTTTTAAAAAGTGTTGCCTTTTTTTGTTTTATTTATTTAGCAAGCTTTATATGCCGCTTTGCCAATAAAAACCTCTAAGCTGTTTACAGAAAGCAATATATAATATTCGTTAATAAAATAAAGAATGCCAGTTAAATGTTAAAAACAAGATGAGCAATGTGGTCCTGCCTGTGCCAACCTGCCAGCCGCTACTTGTATTGGCCTTCCTGGCTTGCCATACCTGAATCAGCTCTCGGGCACTGTGCTTTTAGTTCCTCTTCTGCATTACAAGCAGCAGTCTGCTGCACGGTTGTTTACCTCGATAAAGCATTTGGTATTAAGCTGAACCCTGACAAAACTGAGGTACTGTTTGTGGGAGACAAGGGAAGGTTGGGGGATGTGGACCTGGTGTTCAATGGGGTACAATTGCCCCTGAAAGACCAGGTCTGTAGCCTCGGGGTCATTCTTGACTCCCGGCTGTCCATGGAGGCTCAGGTCTTGGCTGTGAGCTGGGCGGTGCTGTATCAACTCCATCTGATACGGAGGCTGTGCCCCTACCTTCCCAACCATCTGCTCCCATCGGTGGTACATGCCCTGGTCTCCTCTCGCCTAGACTACTGTAATGCGCTTTACGTGGGGTTACCCTTGAAAACGGTCCGGAAGCTGCAACTGGTACAGAATGCGGCGGCTCGCCAGATTAAAGGCAGCCGCTGGCGAGATCACGTCACTCCAGTGCTGAAGGAGTTGCACTGGTTACCGGTTGTTTTCCGGGCCCCATTCAAGGTGTCGGTTGTGACCTTTAAAACCCTATACGGTTTCGGCCCAGTCTATCTGAAGGAGCGCCTCCAACATCATCAGGGATGCCGCCCAACAAGATCAGCCTCAAAAGGCCTTCTCTCTATCCCACCAGTTAAAACAGCTGGACTGGTGAGGACTAGGGAGAGGGCTTTTTCAATTGTGGCCCCCACTTTGTGGAATTCTCTCCCAAATGATCTCCGCCATGCCCCCTCTATGATGAGCTTCTGCCAGGCCTTGAAGACCTGGCTCATCAGGCAGGCTTTTGGGGTGGGTTAGGTTTTATTATTATTGGTTGAGATTTTTAATGTTTTAATGTATTTATATGTTTTTATTTTGTACATCGCCCAGAGTGACTGGACAGCCAGCCAGATGGGCGACTAATAAATTTAATAAATAAATAAATAAATAAATAAATAAAATGAAAGGGCTCCTCCAGACAATGCATCAATTGACCATTCATCCTGCTTTGCTTTCACAAAGCTGGTCTTTTTTGAGGATTCGTTCTGATCTGCTTGTGGGAGGTTATACCACAGTGAGCACTCATCCTGATTTGTTTGCAGGGTGTTTACACGTCTCCCCAAGAGGCATTTGTGCGCTCGACACTTTTCAATGCATTTCCCCATCATTTTCCAAACCACAAAAAAAGTTAGATTCCTTATTAAAGTGGATTTGTTGGGCTGGCACAATGGAGCTCTTTAATCCACTTGAATGGTGCAAAAGCTGAAGTTCCAATATGTGCTTGATTTGTTCCCATGAAATACAGAAAGTCTGGATGCGCCTGAGTTGTTTTTGTTATGCATCCTGTGGGTGGTCCTTTTAACAACATTCCGAAGGCCACGTGCTAGCGGTGGGTGTGGGCCAATGGCAAAAATGGGTGGAGCCATGAATGTAAATTTTATCTTTGTACGTGCTGTCTCTTCTTACGCTCCATCTTAAGAATTTTCTCAAGAGTCTTAAGAATGTGACTCACTTAATTTTGCACTTTTGGGCTTCATTATCAAAGCAGACCCCCTTGCTTAAAATCCAGCCGGATGAAGACTTCTGGGGAATTTGAAAGCGTGCTCACTATTCTTTGCCATTTTGGTTGGTCCTAATAAACGGATTGAAGATTATGGATTTTTTTTCTTAAATAGGAGAACTAAAAAGGATGGGCGGGGGGAGAACATTATAAATCATTTCTGATCAAAAAAGACAGAGGGAGAAAATATCAGTAGCTGGAAATAATTTGTCTCCTGATGCTTAGAAACAGCATATCTGGGTTCACATCTCCTTGCTGGCAAGGATTTATGTTAAGACTGCCAGCCTTAAACTGGCTTAACCTTTGCAGGGTTTCCAGCTATTCAGCATATTTGTGATATTTTTGTAGCTCCCAAGAAAGTCTATTTTGTCGATATTACTACCGATTTAAATACATCCATGCATAAGGATGTACCTGTTTGAAATGAATGACTAAATTTGTTCTCAAACAATGTCTGCACAAAACCAATAAAACTGATAATGCAGCACATGGATTCCTTCTTATTTACACAACTCTTGGATTTAAAGACAGACTGATTTTAATGGATTTGTCTCTTCTCCAGGAAGGAATTACAAATCAAAATTTGATAATTATCAAACATACCATAAAGATACACTTGGACAGGATGTTCATGGGTGTGGTTCAAATAAATATGTGCATGTCACAGTGACCTTCAGTGTTTGCAGAAACGGGCCAATGTCTAAAACCAACTCCCCTGCTACATGGGCCCCATTTTAACTTTTTAATTATATTCTATTTTTTTACCTGTTTAACAGACAGCCTTGGAAATTTGCCATCTAGTGGAGTATATTAAACAGGGGGAGTGGAGGAGCCCAGAAGGTGACTGGGATTCACATGAACAATCTGAGTTTAAGAACACAAGAAGAGCCTGCTGGATCAGGCCAATGGCCCATCTAGTCCAGCATCCTATTCTCACAGTGGCCTCCTGATCGCAACAACATTCTCCCCTCCTGTGGTTTCCATCAGCAACTGGTATTCAGAAGCATGCTGCCTCCGACTGTGGAGGTTAGGGAGGGGCAAAGGAATCGATTTTGGTTTCTCTCCATTTGTCACTTTTCCAGTTAGGGTTGCCAGGTTCATGGTTGCCAGGCCCAGCCTCCAAGAGGTCTTCTGTATCTTTAAAAGTTGTGCAGGGGGAAGGGAGAATTCCACCTTGTGGTTTTTCTCATTACAGTGTTGTAAGAACACCTCCACTTGCCTGCCTTTCTCTTCTCCTAAAGATACAGGATCAGTCTCAGGCCCTGAACCTGGCAACCCTATGCAGAATGATCGACTGTGTACGTAAGGGGTGAGACAATTTTTCTGGTATCCTGGTCCCAAGCTGTATAGGGCTTTATATAGCAGAACGAGAACCTTGAACTTAGTCCAGTATCAAACTGACAGGCAGTGCTATTCTTTCAACATGGACTAACATGCTTGCAATATCTTGCCCCAGTGAGCAGTCGCACCACTGCATTTTGCACGAGCTGCAGCTTCTGGACCAACCTCAAGTGCAGCCCCACGATTTATGAGTCACTTTCCACAGGTACAGTCTCACTTACACAATAAAAACTGATACAAATAAAAATCATACAATAACATATTAAAACAAATAAGGCACATTAAAATGACCATCCACAGTAATATTGAACAGGCCATCTTCTCCATCTACCCCAACCCCAATAATAATCACCACAAAAAGAAAACATTGCTATGAAAATAGCAGTCCCCAAATGCCTGGCAGAACAAAAATGTCTTTGTCTGCTTCTGAAAAGAAGCTGGTGTTGGCCCAAGGTGGGCTTCCCTTGGAGGAGCTTTCCACAAGCTGGGTGCTACCACTGAAAAGGCCTATAGCCACCTTCTGGACTTTTCCTGGTGGAAGCTTACGGAGAAAGGCCTGTATGATGATCTCAGGGTCTAGACAGGCTCATTGCCTGGACAAGGTTGTGCCACTTCAGCCTGAAGGTGGTCTGTCTGTGTGCGTGTGCCTGTGTTTGTGTGTTGTATTTTTAGATGCTTCAGCCGGCTATAAGGACTCCTAGGCCTGAATAGTAAATGAGCAAGTTAGGAAGACAGATATGCACTGCCTGACGTGCTAGTTTACTACATCCAGATAGCTTCTGTTTGGTTTTTGTATGGGTGGACATCAAAAAATATGACCTGAATGATACCACCTTATTCTGTGTATTGTGTAGATCAACTCTTTGTTCCTGGATTGATAAGGAGGTTGGTCTCTCTCTCTCTCTCTCTCTCTCTCTCTTTCCCCCCTGCTCAGAGATATTCCTCCAGGAGTTTTGGAGGTCCAGATTGCACAATATATTCTGTGTTTGCTCTTTGATTTACTAAAGCTAATTGTGGCTTTCTGAATTTGCATGGTGAAATTATTTTGGCTTAACTAGGTATTTGTTGAATGGATTCAATGCAACAATAAGATGCTTCTTTTAATACATATGGCTACAGGTTTAGCACCTGTGATTATTAAGATTAAAGAAGAGTTAAGTTGAAAAGAGGCCATTTTTCCTGAGCGAGAGCCAGTGGGGTCTAGTGGTTAAGGTGTTGGACTACAACCTGGGAGACCAGGGTTCAAATCCCCGCACAGCCATGAAGCTCACTGGGTGACCTTGGGTCAGCCACTGCCTCTCAGCCTCAGAGGAAAGCAATGGTAAACCCCCTCTGAATACCGCTTACCATGAAAACCCTCTTCATAGGGTCACCACAAGTCGGAATCGACTTGAAGACAGTCCATTTCCATTTTCATTCTAGGTTGTTAACTTTCTCAAAGCTTTTTTTTTTTATTCCATCAGTAGCTACATCTAATGATGCACAGTGGTAGAAGTAAGCAACTATCTTCAGGTATGGAGTAACTACATAAGCTGGTGCAGAAACATTACTACCATAAGCTACAAAAGCTTTAAAAGTTTTTTTAAAGGGAGATGTGGGGTAATTTTTAGTTTCTGAAAAGGAAAATGAGGCTAGATCTCAGACCTACACAGGGTCCTGCCATCTGAACATAACATAAGAATCTATGAAGAATCCTGCTTGATCAGACCAAAGACCCATCTACTGTAGCATCTTGTTTTCACAGTGGCCATGGCCAACCAGATGCACATGGGAAGCCCACAAGCAGGATCTGTGTGCAACAGTGCACTCCCCAGTTGTGATTCCCAGCAACTGGTATCAGAGGCATGCTGTCTCTTACAGTGGAAGTCAAACATGGCCATCATGACTAGTAGCCATTGATCCTCTATTAATTTATCTAACCCTCTTTTAAAGGCACCCAAGTTGGTGACCAAAACTGTCACTTGTGGGAACAAATTGAACAGTTTCACTATGCACTGTGTGAAGAAGTACTTTACTTTGTCTGTCCCGACATTCAGCTTCATTGGATGTCCATGAGTTCTAGTGTTATGCGAGAGGGAGAAAAACTTTTATCCACCCACGCTTTCCATGCCATGCAAAAGTTTGTATTTATTTATTATTTGATTTATATCCCACCCTTCCTCCCAGCAGGAACCCAGGGCTGCAAACAAAAGCACTAAAAACACTTTAATACCTCATAAAAACAGACCTTAAAATACATTAAAACAAAACAACTTAAAAAAACTTTTTTTTTAAAGCTTTAAAGACATCTTTTAAAAAAGGGTTAAAAACATATTGTTTAAAAAAGGGTTTTTAAAAAATATATATTAAAAGCAATTCCAACACAGACGCAGACTGGGATAGGTCTCAACTAAAAAGGCTTGTTGAAAGAGGAAAGTCTTCAAAAGTCATTGAAAATATAACAGAGATAGCGCCTGCCTAATATTTAAGGGGAGGGAATTCCACAGGGTATATATCCTGTCTCCTCTTACTTGCTTTTTCTGGAAATTAAAAAGCCCCAAATGTTGTAACCAGTTGATCAGTGGTGAAGGAAAGGCACTTTCTGCATACTTAGAGGCAGTTTATGGTATAATGTTCCAAAATAATTTGTTTGGTGGCTACACCTGGGAAAGATGATGATACACTGGTGTGGATAATAGAGGGCAGACAGGGCTGCAAGTGGGAGTTCTTAATAAAGAGTTCTTACATGGCGCAGGAATCCAGTGGTTTGATCACACGATGGGAAGGGGCGATGTGCCTTGGAAGTTCAATCCCACCTCCCTTCCTGAGCTTCTCAAACTATCAGCATATCTTCTAAACTAGTGATGGGGAAGAAGTTTGGCTTGGTTCACAATTTAATTTGCACTTCAACTAATGTTGTTGTTGTTATGTGCCTTCAAGTCAACTATGACTTATGGTGACCAAATGAATCAGTGACCTCCAACAGCATCTGTCGTGAACCATCCTGTTCAGATCTTGTAAGTTCAAGTCTGTGGCTTCCGTTATGGAATCAATCCATCTCTTGTTTGGCCTTCCTCTTTTTCTACTCCCCTCTGTTTTTCCCAGCATGAACTAATAAACTAAGGAACTTGAACTAATGAACTAACTAATAAATGACCTGAAACATAGCTGTCCTTAGAAGTTCACACTTCTTGGAATTTTGCAATAATATTCTGCAACCCCAAAATGGGTATATTAGGGGAAAGGGTCTGTAAAAATGCATATGTTAGGGCAAATAACATTCAAACTGCATTATAGTTCCTTGCAAAAAATTGTTTGTGAAAATATGGATATTAGGAGAAATTCACACTAAAATGTTGATGATTTTTTGCAAGGACTTTGTTTTAAAAAATTGCAAAGTAATGCAGAAATGTGGAAACTTCAACTTGATTGGAAAAATAAGAAGCTGAAAGAAGCCAAAATGGACAGATTTGTCCATTCCTACTCCAGACAGAAGGACCATTCTCCTATGTGATGACTTTCTGCCACATGAGAGTGGAGAACCCTTTAATCCCAGGATGAAGATCAACAAAGGCTAGCCCCGCCCAATATCGTGGAGAGCCAAAATGGAGGTCCATGATTAGATTTTATGTTGTTGGTTTGTTTGCTTGTTTGAAATACTGAAAGGCAGCCACAGATAGGGATTGGCAAATCTGCCCATTTTGGTTTCTTTCAGTTTCTCATTTTACCAATCTTAAATTCAGCTCTCCATGTTTCCACATTACTTTTGCAAAATTCGGAAAAGTGCACATTTTAAAAGATGGTGTGTTTCAGTTGGCATAATGTTTGGAAAGTGAAAATTAGGTGGATTTGCCTTTAAATGTGAACTGAACTTAATCAAATTTAGCCCCCATTCCTTGTCAAAGACCAGTGGGATGGAGATTTGATAAGGGCGGTGGTGCTAGCCAATCAGCATCCTCCCGAAGCTGCTGTTGGTCCTATTCAGGGGAAAAGATAGGCACAATAGGAGTCTCTGTTTTCCCCCTCTGTAGAGTTTTCTCCTCCCACAGTGCTGTTGCCACATCCTAGGTTTGATCCCCCTGCAGCAGTTTTCAAGATTTTGAAAAAGCTGAGTGATCCAACCAAAGATCTCCCATGTCACATGTAGTTTGGCCCTGTGAGGATAAGCTCTTCAGGGAAGGGGTCTGGCAGGGCCGGTTCTAAAGGGCGGCCAGGTAGGTCACTGGCCCAAGGGCCCCTGGAGCTAAAGGGGACCCTGAGGGGCCCCTCCACTCACCTTCTGTAATCCGCAGCAGCAGCCACGGATCACAGGGCAGGAGCTTCCGCTCACCCCACCTACCTGTCTCCTGCCTTTTAGCATTGTTCTTAATGAAGATGGCAGCCGAGGTTTCCCTAAGGCAGCCTTTCCCAACCAGTGTGCCTCCAGGTGTTGTTGGACCACAACTCCCATCAGCCTCAGGCAGCATTGCCAATGGTCAGGAAGATGGGAGTTGTGGTCCAACAACATCTGGAGGCACACTGGTTGGGAAAGGCTGCCCTAAGGTGCTGAAGCCCCTGCCACCATCTTGGTTGATGGCAGAGATGCGCGCACGTAGCACGCATGCATGCCATCAACCAAGATGGCAGAGGAGTCTTCATCCCCTTAGGGAAACCGTGGTTGCCATCTTGGTTAATGGCAATGCTAAAAGACAGGTGACAAGTAGGTGGGGGTGAGTGGGGAGTTGAGCGCGTATGTGCGCACACACACACACCAGGGCCCAGGGAAAGCTGATGCACAAGGGCCCAGGCATACCTGGGGTCAGCCCTGGGTTCTGGTTCCAGTAGTTCTTAACCTGGGGTGCATGCACCCCCTGGGGGTGCGATACACTTTTTCCTGACAATGCTGCCCTCTAATGCCAAGTTTTATTTATGAAATTTTAAAAAACTTATGCCTTGCTTTTCTCCTCCATCAAGGAGTTGTTGAAACAAAAATTGAATATAAAAAGCAACCGTCAAATTTATAAAACTAAAAACAAGAGCTAAAAGCAAAAAGACAAAGAGCTGCACTAACAAAACAATACATGAAGCAACAGCAGATTGTTGAAAAGGGCACATTTTCTAGTGTCGGTGGAACACAAAGGGAATGATGACCTGGGCCAGAGCGTTCCATATATGAGGGGGGAGGCCACCACAGAAAACAATTGTCTCGCTTAATGCCACTAACTTGGTCCCAGAAGGCAACAGGGCATAGTAGCAGATTTCCATGAACAGGCAGATTCACGTAACAAGAGAACATTCTTCAAGGAGCTTGATCCCAAGAAGTGTATAGGGCATTCTAGCTAATAACCAATGGTGTGTTTAAGCATTGCTGAAGACCATTGGTGGAAAAGTGGGAGAAGCATGTAAAAACAAACAACTATTTCAAATTTGACTGAATTTCTTGGCATTTAGCCATCTGAGCAGAAAGAATGTCTGATTAGGTTATTCTGCAGCTAAAGGGATGGCAAGGATAAGTACAAGGGAAAATAAAGTGTGGATAAAACAGCAACTAGTTACCAAGTCATTATTTGCCACAGTGTGCATGTAACTTGCTTTGTGAATGGATACTTTGAAGCACCCCAAGAAGAATATTATCTTGCTCCTGTTTCACCAAATTTCTGATCAGGCTGATTCACGATTCCGCAATCCATGCAACAAGAATAGGTGCCAGAGTGGAATGGTGATGGAACTGTAAAGCTCGTAGACCTGCTTATGTTGCTGAACATTAAGGAACATAAGAACATAAGAAGAGTCATGCAAGATCAGGCCAAAGGTCCTTCTAGTCTAGCACTCTGTTTCTGAAAGTAGCCACCAGATAATCTATGGGAGGGATGGGGGATGCAGGAATTCCTTCCCACTGTCTGTGTCCAGTGGATAGTATTTAGTGCGGATAGGTGTTCGCACAGGACACGGCCATAATAGAGCTCTCCCACTTGTGTCCATCTGCAATGTTTGACAGTAACTCATGGATGGCAACGAGGAGGGCAACACAGTGGAGGGCGCTAATATGCTTCTAGTGAATCATGTCTTCTCATGATGTGTCCAAAGTATGATAACCTCAGTTTCATCATTTTAGCTTCTAGTGATAGTTCTGGTTTAATTTGTTCTAACACCCAATTATTTGTCTTTTTCGCAGTCCATGGTATTTAGAGATAGTCCCTTAGTATTAAGAACTGGTAGTTGGAGGACTTGTCCTAAACTCACATAACCCAGGCAGTTCCCAAAGACCTAGAGGCTGTTCCACACGTTTTGTCTTAGATGTTCTGGTGAATAAAGTTGTTTCAAGCCGCTCCTCATTCTGCTTGCCTGTCTGTGGACCCAGAATCATTACAGTATGGGTTGCCAGGTTCCCTTTTACAACAAAGCTGTGCTTCTTTCCACTGGCTTAAGGACTGTGATGACTAATTTACAGTAATCGTTGTTTTTGAGACCGTGCAACTGCAAAGTAATTCCTCTGGCAGTAAGGGTCAAAGATATTAAGAGAACAGTGTGCGTGTTTTCGCTGGGTCAAAGAGAACAACATCTAAATTTAGCCCAGTGTGTTTGTTGTGGGTCAACTGAATGCGTTGGTTTGGTCTTTCCCTTAGAAATTCATGGAAAATAAGTGTGGGAAGAAGATAAACAACCAGAGATATGTGTATATTGAAAGACCATTTATAATATTATTTTCCCTCCCCACCCCGCCACCACCACAATTAGGTTTTGAAATTAATCAAGCAGGCAGAAAACAACCCAAGGTTTAGATCAGGAATGGGGAACTTGTGGCCCTCCAACTCGTTGGTCTTCAACTCTCATCAGCCCCAGCCAGCAGGGCCACTGGTTAGGCATGATGGGAATAGTAGTCCAAAAACCTGTTAAGGGCCATGGGTTCCTCATCTAGAGACTGATGAACCCTTCCAAGAAAATCCCATGGAAGAATCTGTTGTTACCACACTTCCTCAGGACACATGATATACACCTGAAACTTACTTTTCAATGTTCAGGGAGTAAGCTCTTTTAGAACACGTATGATTGAGGGACAATTGTCAAGAAATCAGAAGAAGGCTAGGACTGGGGAGGGCAGCTATGAGAGAACTAGAAAAGATCCCCAAATGCAAAGATGTATCACTCAACACTGAAGTCAGGATCATTCAGACCATGGCATACCCTGATCTCTATGTGTGGATGTGAAAGTTGGACAGTGGAAAAAGTGGATAAGAGAAAAATCAACTCATTTGAAATGTGGTGCTGAAGGAAAGTTTTGTGGATACCATGGACTGCAAAAAAGACAAATAATTGGGTGTTAGAACAAATTAAACCAGAACTATCATTAGAAGCTAAAATGATGAAACTGAGGTTATCATACTTTGGACACATAATGAGAAGACATGATTCACTAGAAAAGACAATAATGCTGGGAAAAACAGAAGAGAGCAGAAAAAGAGGAAGACCAAACAAGAGATGGATTGATTCCATAAAGGAACCCACAGACCCGAACTTACAATATCTGAACAGGGTGGTTTGTAAGAGATGCTATTGGAGGTCGCTGATTCATAGGGTTGCCATAAGTCGTAGTCGACTTGAAGGCATATAACAACAACAGTGTTTGAGGGAGAAATGCTCTACTGCTTGGGTAACCTCTTCCTTCTGCTCTGCTGTCTCTGTTCTGCCAGATGATGCAACCTGGTAGAGCTGGGCCAGAAATAAGTGCATTTTACCGAATATACAAGAGCAAGCTAGAGGGTAGCATTGGTAACCTGGGTTTATTTTAAGAACGGCTGGCCCAAGATATTTTGCTGCCTGAGGCAAAGGACAAGATGGCGACCTTCCCATTCCACATACAGAAGCCAGCCAGACTGGCAGCTGAACTGTACTTCAACTTGGGGGGACAGAGGAGAAATCCAGTTCAGTCTGCATTTAAAGGCAAATCTACCTCATTCACAACATGCCAACTGAAATGCAGCCATTGTGCAAAATTTTCACTTCTCCAAATTTTGCAATGCAGTTCCCCAGCAAATAAATGTGTGCAAAACACATACACTAGGGTGAAGTGTGCATTAAAATGTATATATTAGTGAAAACAGCATAACATGCATCATTATTAGGGAGATTATATGAGGGGAAATATCATACAAGAATGTATGTATTAGGAGGAATGTGCACTAAAATGCTGATGAATTTTCATTAGGACTTCAAAAAGAATTGCAAATGGATGTGGAAATATGGAGAACTGAACTTAAGAGTGGAAAAATGAAAAGCTGAGAGGGACCAAAGTTAACAGCTTTGCCCATCCCTCACTTCAACACCAGTGACAGGTCATCATCCCCCATGGTGCCTGACGGCATCAGACTAGCTTAGAGAGTGCAGGGCACATGTCACCTATAACTTTGTCCTCCAACACCATGCCACACCTGATGTCCCATGGAAGAGCCAGTCCAGTTCGTTAGGTACCCAGGAAGAACAAAGAGATTAGGGTAGTGCTCTTTGACATGGGTGGGTTGTGTTGTTGTTTTTACTGAAAATGCAGAGTAAGAGGCAATTCTGAAGCAAGAATAAGAGGCAAATTACTGGAGACTTGTCCCAGATAGATAGATAGAGAGAGAGAGACAGAGACAGAGACAGAGAGAGAGAGACCCCTGGACGGCTGAGAAGGGAGGGTGGAAGAGAGGGTCAAATTAGAGAAAGACGAAGAGATTGACATATTATGCCTTTTCCTCCCTTCCTTTCACTTATTTACAGAGTTTGTGTCTCACCTTTTCTTCAAGGAGCTCAAGGAAGTGTACATTGTTCTTTTTCCCGCCCTCTCCCTTTTACTCTCACTACTGGGCCCATTGTTAAATTCTCCCAGACAAATCACAAGCTGTGAACCATAGAACAAACCTTGGTTACAGTTTGTGGTTTGTCTGGGTTCAGACAACATGTTAAGCCAAACCATAGCACCACTCGGTGTAGCACAGCAGCAAAATGACCAGGGCAGAGCAAAGCAGCCACAATCTCCTCTCCAGGAGCCCACAAATTTGCTCATTTGTGCTAAGCTATGGTTTGGTGCAGGATGATGCATGAACGGGGCCAATGACTTGGGAAAAGAGGAATTCCCAGACTTGTGCATTGCCTAGCATTGAAAAGACTTGAGAATCATTGTAAGCTAACCCTCCCTAGGGCCAGCATTCCAAAGGTGGTGCACCGCATCTGAAAGGGCACTCTGTTTGGTAGCAACCTGTTTTACCTCCGAAGATGGGAGCATCTGGAGGAAGGCCTCAGATGAAGATCTTGGCATATAGGTAGAAGATGTCCCATTGGGTATCTGTGTCCTAAATTATGTAGGATTTTAAAAGTAAGCGCCAGCACTTTGAATTATGCTCAGAAATGCACTGAAAGCCAATGAAGCTCTTTGAAGACTGATAAGATATGTTCTGGTTGGCTGGCCCCAGTTAGTAGTAACCTAGTAGCTGTGTTTTGGACTAACTGAAGCTTCTGTGCAGTCTTCAAAGGCAGCCCCATGGGCAAAACATTGCAGTAGTCTAATCTGGAAGGTGACCAGGACAGGAATAACCACGGGCAGAGTATCTCTGATGAGGATGGTCTACAGCCAGCATGCTGATGAAAGCTGCTCTGTGCATGGATAGATGGCCTATTTGGCCCAAGAAAGGTTGGCTGGAGACATTTCTCACAATGGTGTATATGTGCTCACTCACCCCCCCTCCCAAACTAAGCAACATTGGTCACAATCCATTGGTTTACTGAAATGCCTGGAAACTTCCCAGGGGATTATTGTCTATGTGCCAGATCTGCTCAGCTCCCACAGTGCCATTCTTAAGGAAATCCAAATTTTGCTACTTGAGGTGGCTGCCTCACTTTGCTTCCTGGCAGAACTCAAGCCATTGTTAACGTTTCATCAGCTAAGGTCAATCCGGTGATGCAAGGGCAGAATTGCAGTCACATTCCTAGACCAGAGTAGGGATAGAGGAGAAATTTGATTCAGTTCTCATCTATAGTCATCTGTCAGATTCATGCTTTCCAAAACAATATGAGAAGCGAAACATAGCTATCCTTTGAAATTTGCATTTATTCAACTGTTGCAACCAATGTTGACAAAAATGGCATATACTACTTTAGTCAAAAGTGCATACAAAATGTATTTAATAAGAGGAATTCACACGACAGCGCTGAAGAAATTTCATGAGGATTTTTTAAAAAATGGCTAATTGCTGCAGAAATGTGAACTAAGATTTGAAAAATGAGAAAAATTAATGAACCAAAACAGACAGATCCTTCCATCCCTATGC
The DNA here is from genome assembly GCF_030035675.1 of Rhineura floridana. Classification (NCBI taxonomy): domain Eukaryota; kingdom Metazoa; phylum Chordata; class Lepidosauria; order Squamata; family Rhineuridae; genus Rhineura; species Rhineura floridana. Next base: position 224,578,279 of record NC_084481.1, read on the forward strand.
CCATGTCATGTAGCCAGAAAGAGAGAGATCCCAGCCTGCCCCGGGCCCTGGCACACGCACGCATGCACACCCCACCCACCTACCTTTCCCTCGGTGAATGCTGCCCGCGCTGTGCACATATGCCTGCCATCAGCCAAGATGGTGGCCAATGGCATCCCTGCCATCAACCGAGATGGCAGCTGATGGCATCCTTGCCATCAACCAAGATGGCGGCAGGGGCATCATCAGCCCCTTAGGGTCACCATCTTGGTTGATGGCAGGCTTGTGCCCACAGCGCAACTAGCATTTACGTCAAGGGAGAGGTAGGTGGGGCATGCAGGCAGGCATCATGGGCCTGCATGGCAGCAGGGGGGGCTGGGAGGGGCTGGGAGCTCCCTCTCATGATCTGTGGCAGGGTCAGGAGCCAACGCTGCTGTGGGTTGCGGAGGGGAGCGCTACTCACCCACCCTAAGGAGGGGCCCTTCAGGGGACCCAGGGGCCCTTGGCCAAGGCCTGACCTGGCTGCCCTCTGGTGCCGGCCTTGAGAGAGAGATATTACAATGTTAACATTTCTGTTTTTCAAATTAAATATTTCAGGATGACTGTTTGAAGAAGAGACACTTGGCATCCATCTGGCTCCAGCATGTCCCTCTGTGCATCGTCTCACAAGGAATTTTCTCAGTTGCCACCAATTCAAGATCTTGGATGTAGCAAAGCAGAAGTGAAAAGCTCCATCTCTGAGCTCGTCTCTCCTGTCCCTTTCAGCTGCAGCCAGTCTGCTCTGACCGTAGAGCACAGCCCAATTTACATTCCATCCTCTTATATGGAAAACAGGCATGAGTATTCTGCTATGACATTCTACAGCCCTGCTATGATGAATTACAACATTCCCAGCAATTTCAGTGATTCGGAAAGTGCCACTGTAAGGCAGTCAGCGAGCCCAAGCATGTTATGGTCCAGTTCTGGTCATATCTCCCCTTTGACTTTACACTGCCAGTCATCAGTTTTATATGCAGAGCAACCAAAAAGCCCATGGTGTGAAGCAAGACCTGTGGATCATGTCCTGCCTATGCACAGGTAATAAAATGTGGCTATCTATCTATCTATCTGAGAGCCAGTGTGGTGCAGTGGTTAAGGTGTTGGACTATGACCTGGTAGGCCAGGGTTTGAATCCCCACACAGCCATGAAGCTCACTGGGTGACCATGGGCCAGTCATTGCCTCTTAGCCTCAGAGGAAGGCAATGGTAAACCACTGAATACTGCTTACCATGAACACCCTGTTTATAGGGTCACCATGAGTCTCAATCGACTTGAAGGCAGTCCATTTCCATTTTTCATCTATCTATCTATCTATCTATCTATCACAGGAGTGGGGGAGAAATTCAATTCCCTTTAAATGCAAACTGTCTAATTTGCACTTTCCAAAACACAATGTGAACCAAAACAGGCAGCTTTCAAACTTTGCACTTCTCCAAATTTTGCAGTGCAGTTCTTCCCAAAACTAATGTGTACAAAAATGCACATACTAGGGCAAAAGCATGCATGAAAATGCATATGTTGGTGAAAGTAACATACAAAAAAGCATTGGTGAAAACTGCTTTGCAAAAAAAGTGTACATTTAGGCAAAATTGTGTACAAATGTGTACATAGGAGAAATTCACACTAAAATGCTGATGAATTTTAATCAGAACCTTTTTAAAATTGCAAACTGATGTGGAAATGTGGAGAACTGAATTTAAGACTGGAAAAATGAGAAACCGAAAGAAATTGAGATCGACTGATTTGCCCATCCCTAATCACCAGTGGCCAACAGTCTGTTGATTGTCCAAAACATCTGGCAAGCCCAAGGTTGGGGAAGGCTGCTGTTGTGTGACCAAGAAATAGAACTCAAAAGGGGCTGTGCATAATATCTGAATGCCTCTCTGGAGGTATTTACCTGGGAGTAAGCCCCTTTGAACCTGATGTGACTTACTGCCGTACAGAGTAAAAAAAACACATAGGATTGCATTGTAGGAAGAATGTGTTTCTGAAAGATCATAGTTACCGTCCTGTTATTGTGATCCCAGAAAAGTGAGAAGCTCTGATGAAACCCAGCTGTATTTCTCAATAACCTCTGAATCAGGAGAGGCCATGCAAGGCCTGGACCGGTGCCTGGACTTGGTGGTGGGCTAGATAAAGGCCAATAAACTGACTCGGATTCCTAGCAAGATGAAGGTGCTGAGGGTGGGTGGTTCCTGAGTCCAGACGATTGGTCAGTTGCTTGCTTGGATGGAGTCCCCCTGAGGGAACAGATTTGTAGTCTGGGGGTCAGGGCCAGCTCCAGGCATGCGGGGGCCCTTGGGCATCAGCTTGCCCTGGCACTCCGGTGTGTGTGTGTGTGTGTGCACGCGCACGTACATGCGGGGGCCCCCGCTCGCCCCCCACGGCCCCCCTACCTGTCTAGTCTTTACCATTGCCCTTAATGAAGATGGCGGCTGTGATTTCCCTAAAAGGAATGAAGCCTCCGCTGCCATCTTTGTTGATGGCACACATCCGTGCTACATGCGCACATCTCTGCCATCAACTAAGATGGCAGCAGCGGCTTCAGTACCTTAGGTAAGCTGCGGCCGCCATCTTCATTAAGGGCAATGCTAAAAAGCCGGCTGACAGGTAAGTGGGGGGCATGGGGGGAGTGCTGATCACAGAAGGGGAGCGGAGGGCCCCTCAGGGGCTCCTGTAGCTCCGGGGCCCTTGGGCCAGTGCCCAACCTGGCCGCCCTTTAGAACCGGCCCTGCTGGGGGTGCTCCTGGACCCAACTCTGTCACTAGAGGCCCAGGTGACTCCCAGTGGCTAGGAGTGCCTTTTACCAGCTTTGGTTGGTAAGATGGCTCTGTCCATTTCTGGACCAGCATAGCCTGACCACTGTCTTTCATGCACTGGTAACCTCCAGGCTGGATTACTGCAAAATGCAGTGGCTCGACTGCTCACTGCAGTGGAATATTGGCACTGCATTACCCCACTGCTGAAAGAATTGCACTGACTGCCGATTAGCTACTGGATTAACTTCAAGGTGCTGGTTTTGGCCTACAAAGCCCTATGTAGCTTGGGATCAGGATACTTAAAAGATCGCCTCATCCCTTACATCCCTAATGATCACTGCATTCTGCAGGGGAGGGCATCCTGCAGACACCATCCTATCAGGAGGCCCATTCTGCAATCTGCAGAATGTTGGAATCGGCTGTTAGTTTGGCAGCACCTACCTTTTCGAACTCCCTTCTGCTGCATATCAGGCAGGCGCTGTCCCAGCTCCTGCTGAAACACAACAGCAGGTGCACTTACTTACAAGCAAGGAAGAACGGTACAGACTCAGAGGCAAGGAAGAGACAGGTACAGGAGCCCTTAGCAGGCGCAGGGTTAGCAGGAATAAGTCTGCTCTTGGCTCAAGGGCCAGGGTTCACAAGGCCAAAAGCAGTAGCAAGAATTCCAAGGCTGCACGGGAGCAGCAAAGGTGTCTCAACAAGTGTCCCCCCTACCAGCCAAGCTTTTAAACAGAAGCATTGATGTCCAGCTACACACGAGAGTCCCTGTCCCTGAGAGCATTCCTGGCTTGAAAGTAGGCGCTTCTCCGAGGGGGACCAGCCTCCTCCATTCTCTTGATGTGTCACCTCTCCCGGGAGACATTGCTGTGTGCGTTTCCTCCTCTGGACTCTCCCACTCTGTCACAGCAGGCTCTGCCCCTGAGCCCCCCTCATCCTCCACAGGCTGGGAAGGGGCATTCTATGGGTCTTCTCCCTTGTCAGGTCTGTGGTGTCCAGGGGCAGAAGGGGGGCTTCATCAAATGGGCCCTACTGCATAGACTCATCCCCCTTCCCCTTCTGAGTCCTCCTCCTCAACAGCCTCCCACTCCTGATCTGAATCCAAGGGCTCAGAGGGAACCATGGCAGGTGCCTTCTCTATTGTCATTTTGGCACTTTCTAAAGACGTTCCTCTTTCAACAAGCCTTCTAAAAGGTTTGTCCCAGCTGGTATTTGCCTTGCATTTTAATTGTTTTTGAGTATGTGCTGCTGTTCTTTTGAACTGTTTATATATATGGAATGCCCATAGTGGCTTCATTTGCAGAAGCTGAGTGATGCTGGTACTGTCCTCCAGGTTCAGGCCATGTGGTGCCAACGTGTCCAGAGGGTATATCCAAAAGTTCTCCCTTTTAGTCAATGCTGCTGGATCTGTTGGCATCTCTATGGCTGTTATAAAAAAGTCCAACAGGCTGTGACCCTCAGTGTTGAAATGTTTTGCAACTGGTTGCTCCACTTCTTTTGTTAAGATTGCCAATTACAATTTATGTCATCGAATGCAAAAGACCAGGATGTCATATCCAATACGTAGGAAAAACCACAACTGACCTACGCACACAAATCGGCAATCTTAACAAAAAAAAGTGGAGCAACCAGTTGCAAAACATTTTAACACTCTTGGAGTTACCTATAACAGCTATAGAGATTCCAACAGATCCAGAAGCATTGACTAAAAGGGAGAACTTTTGGATATACTCTCTGGACACATTGGCACCACATGGCCTGAACCTGGAGGACAGTACCACCACTACTTAGCTTCTGCAAATGAAGCCCCTCTGAGCATTCCATCCTCAAAGCTCTGTAACTGCCACCTTGGTAACAGCATTTATATGTTAGCAGCTGATGAAGGTGGAAGCCGAAACGTTTTGGTATTACAATAAAAACTTCTGTTTTGTTAATCACAATTACGTGCATATATTTTTAGGTGATTAACGGAATCCTTATAGGGATCCAGAGCAAGCTTGGGTGAAGTTCTGTTTGTTGCCTTCAAAATTGTCTCTATCTATCTATCTATCTATCTATCTAAAATATAATCATAGAGTTGGAAGGGGCCTATAAGGCCATCAAGTCCAACCCCCTCCTCAATGCAGGAATCCAAATCAAAGCATTCCCGACAGATGCCTGTCCAGCTGCCTCTTGAATGCCTCCAGTGTTGGAGAGCCCACTACCTCTCTAGGTAATTGGTTCCATTGTCGTACGGTTCTAACAGGAAGTTTTTCCTTATGTTCAGTCGAAATCTGGCTTCCTGCAACTTGAGCCCAATATTTCGTGTCCTGCATTCTGGGATGATCGAGAAGAGATCCTGGCCCTCCTCTGTGTGGCAACCTTTCATGTACTTGAAGAGTGCTATTATATCTCCCCTCAGTCTTCTCTTCTCCATATATATATGCAATTGTTTTAACAATTAATACATGTAATTGTTTTATATATGTTATTATATTGTAAATCACTTTGCCTCATGGAAAGCAAATAATAAATGGCATAAAATCATCATAATCATCATCAAAAATTGACAGATTTTTCCATTTCTAGCTCAGGACCCCTCTCCGTGTTCCTTTTGCTCTTTAAATTGCCCCCCATCCCGCTGCCACAACACACACACACACTGTAGGTGAATTGGACAAGCCTGCGTTTAAGGTGTAATGTTGTGGTTTGAATGGGGATCTCACCCAGAGAGAACCAGGATCAAATTTCAAGCCTCCCCTTTGCTCCAGAGCTGGCTGAGTCTTGACCTTGGGCCAATCACTGATTTTCAGTCTAACCTACCTCGCAGGATTGTTATGAGGATAAAAGGTGTGGGGGGGAGCATCTATGCCAGCCTAAATATCAGTGAAGTAGGAAAGGCAGTTTTCTTGCTGTCAGGATGAATTTGGCCCCTGGATGTGTTCTAGTCCAGCAGTTTTGAAAATTTTCTTGGCAAGCTGGAGAATGGCTGATTGGAGTGGATATATTATTTGAACTCCTTCCTTCCTTCATTTCCAAGGACATGTGTAAAGAGTCATTTCTTGTCTTCAAAATTATCTGCCTTTGCACACATTCTTTCTTTTTCAGTTGTGCTTCTCCTTCTGTATCATTTCTGTCATGGTGTCTTAATGCTGTGTTCATGCCATTAATTTATTGCCATGGAAACAATGATTGTGGTATTGAAAATCCATGAATTATAACTTAAATTAAAGTTCAAAGATGGGAAGAGTATGAACTCCATAGAGCCAATCCCTCCCTCTCCCTGATTAAATGAGCATAGGCCATTTTAATTAATTATTTTTGTTAAATGAAAGATTTTGTTTTTAAAGAACTTGTATAAAACTTTCCTTGAGTTGGAAGGGAATCTCTTTTTTTTTTTTTTAAACTGCACTTTTATTTTTAATGACACCTCCCCTTTTCTTTGAAACCCAGAGCCAATTGACACAATCTAGAGCTTCATTGCACACATAAAGCTCCTGTGTTTGTTGAAGCTCCCCCATTAATTTCAGTTGAGGGGAAAGATCTGCTCTCTCTCTCACACACATCCCTGTAGAGTTTCTTCATTCATTGGCGAGAGAAAGGAAATGCTAGCAGCCCCCCCCCCCAATTCAAGGTCTTCACAGCTTAGGTATAAAATCCATTATTTGTACACACCTTCACGCACTTAGGTAGGGAAATGAATAGGGCCTCAGTAAGGAAGAGACTAAGGAAATAGGCATATTTAGCCTGGAGAACAGAAGATGGAGGGGAGATATGATAGCATTCTTCGAGCGCTTGAAAGGTTTCCACACAGAAGAGGGCCGGGATCTCTTCTCAGTTGTCCGAGTGCAGGACACGGAATAATGGGCTCAAGTTGCAGGAAGCCAGATTTCGACTGAACATCAGGAAAAACTTCCTAACTGTTAGAGCCATAAGACAATGGAACCAATTACCTAGAGAGGTAGTGGGCTCTCCAACATTGATGGCATTCAAGAGGCATCTGTTGGGAATGCTTTGATTTGCATTCCTGCATTGAGCAGGGGGTTGGACTTGATGGCCTTATATCTATGATTCTATGAAACTAGACTAGTCAAAAAGACTAAAGTAAAGAGACTAGTCAAAAAGACTAAGTAATGACAACAGAAGATTTATGTAACTTTAAAGTTGACAATGAGGACCTTAAACTTGTCAAGGATTATCAATACCTTGACACAGTCATTAACCAAAATGGAGACAATAGTCAAGAAACCAGAAGAAAGCCAGGACTGGGGAGGGCAACTGTGAGAGAACTAGAAAAGGTCCTCAAATGCAAAGATGTATCATTGAACACTAAAGTCAGGATCATTCAGACACATACTTTGGACATGATTCACTAGAAAAGGCAATAATGCTGGGAAAAACAGAAGGGAGTAGAAAAAGAGGAAGGCCAAACAAGAGATGGATTGATTCCATAAAGGAAGCCACAGACCTGAACTTACAAGATCTGAACAGGGTGGTTCATGACATATGCTCTTGGAGGTCACTGATTCATAGGGTCGCCATAAGTCATAGTCGACTGGAAGGCACATAACAACAACAAAAGTTGACATGAGGACATTGAATTTATCAAGGATTATCAATACCTCGGCACAGTCATTAACCAAAATAGAAACAACAGTCAAGAAATCAGAAGAAGGCTAGGACTGGGGAGGGCAACTATGAGAGAACTAGAAAAGGTCTATAAATGCAAAGAACACTAAAGTCAGGATCATTCAGACCATGGTATTCCCGATCTCTATGTATGGATGTGAAAGTTGGACAGCAAAAAAAGCGGATAAGAGAAAAATCAACTCATATAAAATGTGGTGTTGGAGGAGAGCTTTGTGGATACCATGGACCGCAAAAAAGACCAATAATTGGGTATTAGAACAAATTAAACCAGAACTGTCACTAGAAGCTAAAATTATGAAACTGAGGTTATCATACTATGGACACTTAATGAGAAGACATTTCAGTAGAAAAGACAATAATGCTGGAAAAAACAGAAGGGAGTAGAAAAAGAGGAAGGCCAAACAAGAGATGGATTGATTCCATCAAGGAAGCCACAGACCTGAACTTACAAGGTCTGAACAGGGTGGTTCATGACAGATGCTCTTGGAGGTCGCTGATTCATAGAGTCACCATAAGTCATAATTGACTTGAAGGCATATAACAACAACAAAGGAAGAAACGGACTGATAACATATGGGCTTTGGACTTTTAAAAATATTTTTGAAGGAAATTTAGGAAAAAGAATCCTGAGGTAATTTACAGGCTGCCAGATTTATTGTGGCATAAGCTTTTTATTTTTAAATTCTTTTATTTAAAATTAAAAATATTACATAGAATAAATATCACAAAAGACAAAGAAAAAAGCAAAAGAAAGAAAAGATAGTTTACAAAACATGAGTAAGGATTAACCGAGAAAGACACTGAGCTTTGTAGACTAGACCCCACTTCATATTCACACTGATGAAATGCCCAATGAAAGGTCTGCTGCAATGAATCTGGTAGTCTTTAAGTTGCTACAAAGCTCGCTTTTGTATTTGCTGTTAAGAGACTAACATCGCTCCTCTGCAAGAAAGTAATAGGATGGGTGATGTAAAAACACAACCACAAAAGGTTTTGAGGTAAGAAAGAAAGAAAGGTTTTGAGGTAAAAAAAAAAAACCAAACATGAAAGGTTTTGAAGGTTAAAAATACACACCCACACCAAACTTGAAAGGTTTTGAGGTAAAATATATAAAAAACATAAAAGGTGTTGAGGTTAAAAAACAAACAACCATGAATGGGTTTTGAAGTTAAGAACACCCCCCCAACATGAAAGGTTGTGAGGTAAAATAAATAAATAAATAAAAACTATGAAAGGTTTCAAGGTTAAAAAATGAACGGCTATGAAGGGTTTTGAGGTAATTACACATCCCACTTTGCTGTTTTATAACTGATCTCCTCTTTCCTCAGAGAAACACTGAAAAGGAAGGCCAGCAGCAGTGACTGTACCAGTCCCACTACAAACAGTCCCAGCTCGAAAAGGGACGCCCATTTCTGTGCCGTTTGCAGCGATTATGCCTCAGGATATCACTATGGTGTTTGGTCATGTGAGGGCTGTAAAGCATTCTTCAAAAGAAGCATTCAAGGTAGGGGAAATGGGTTTTCCTGGAAAAAGGGCTTCTGTAGGGATGCAAACGTCTTTGCAAAAACTTGTCCCATCGTTAGTGTTCCAACTCTTTAAAAAAAAAAAAAAATCAAACGCATCTGCAAATGCAACTGGAACAGTGGTTCTGTTGGAGGGGGAGATGCTTAACCCTTAGCTTTGCGCCACTTTTCCAATAAAAATTGTCCCTCACTCCCACTGCTTTTCCACTGTCGAGGGAAAAAGATCCTTGAATACCAGCTTGGAAGGATGGGGAAATGACCCTACACGAGGAGAGGAAACAGCGAGGAATAAATGTTAATTGCTTAGGAGAGAGAATGGATTTTGAAATGTAGGGCTCATCTACACAGGGGTTTGCTGTGTGTCTGGTGCTACTTACATCCCCTTTTAATTTGCTTGGTTCACATGACGTTACTGGCGAGCAGAAGCTATCACACAGTTTCCCCCCTGTAAATCGCTACTAACCCAATCCTCTGATAATGCGAAAAGGGAAGGAAAAAAAATCTCCACTCCGTATCTCTAGTGCTTGCAGATGCTTTGCTCTGATGCTTTTAGTTGGGTGTGTCAATCGTTCCCCTGTCTATGGCCACTCCCTCCTCCCTTCGTTCATTTCATTTCCTTAGGGCTAAAGAGTAACTTCCAGCTGCTCTCTCCTGTTCTGCTGACATTTTTTTAAGTTGCTGCAAATGGTGCCTTTATTTTCTTTTCCCCCCTAACTTGTGCACAAAAGCATAATGCTGCTCAGACAAAGATTTGCATTTCAGCTGTATTGTACAAGTGAAAATACAAACAATCGCACTTCCAGAAAATACAAACAGCACTTGCTGTTTTTTTAAATGAAACTAACTGGTACAACAAACTGAACATGCTTGGTTGCCAGGTAACCAGAGGGAGTGGAAATGTTAAATTAGAGAGCATAGTCATTAGGAAACTGTGTGATTGATCCTTCCCCTCCAGTGTGAATAGAAAACACTGTGTTTGCAGCTGGCATTGAGACCTTACTGTGGACGGTACAGACAGAAAACGGAGGTAAAAACAGTGTATTTAGTATGAAGTAATGCTCACATGTGGATAAGCCTGTAGTTCACATTGAACATGGCTGAACATTGCACAACAACCCTGAAATGTTGTCCAGCAGGGGGCTGGGCTGAAGCATAGAGAGTTCAATGTGATTAATTGCTTTTATCCCCATGGTGCAGTTAAAACTGGATTAATTTTGTCCTTCCAGTTAATCAATTTACTTCATTTGTTAACCTATTTCAGCTGATTAATCTACTGATTAACACTCAAATCCCTATTTTTAATGTCTTGCATCCTACAGATATGCTTACTCAGATGTTCCCACTGGGTTCAGTGAGGCTTCTTGGAGGAATCTGTGTATAGGATTGCAGCCTGTGCCCAATTCCTGCTCTTGATTTACCCTAAGATGTATGATTCTTCAGAAGCAGATCTTAGTGTCTTCAATGATTAAACTCAAATAACTGGTTAGGGACTGTAACACAGTTGGATACAGGAACTCCAGGTTATTCAGGGAAAGCGAAATATTTACATGACATACGTTTAGGTCACCTACGCTTTAGAATTGGACAAGATAACCTTTTGAAGGCCATGCCATATGTTAAGAAACCTGGTGGCCCAACATTTTAATCTTTTTTCCAGGAGAACTATGGTTACAAACAGCCTTCTCTGCCAAACACTCTATCTACATCTGCTCTGTGAAGGCTTATCAAAAACCACTCAGCAATCCTGCAAAACTGATTTTCTGGTCATGTTAAACGAATGTTTCGAGTATCGGTATCAAAGTACAAACAAGCTCTTCCTCCATTAAATAATTAAGAAGCAAATTTCATAAAGCTTGTGGGGTAGAAATTCAGCTCTCTCTAACTCTTAATGAGACCTCATAGATGTCACACTTCTGAGAACAAAGTGAGAGGGTTGGCAAATTTCCTAAAGGATTTAGGGATAGAGGAGAAATTTGATTCAGTTTGCATTTAAAGGCACACTTCTTTAATTCTCCCTTTCCAAAACAAGGTGTGAGCCGAATGGCAGCCATCCTTTGAATTTCACATTTCTCTGAATTTTACAATATAGTTCTCTAGCCAAATAATGTGCAAAAAAATGCACATAAACTCATAAATTAGTGAAAAGAACATACAAAAGTGCATTACATGAAGAAAATTGCTTTCAAAAATGTGTGTATTAATCAAAACTGCATACAAAAGTGTGCTTATTAGGAGAAATGAACACTAAAATGCCAATGAATTTTCGTGAGGGTTTTAAAAAAAATAAAATCAAAAATTGCTGCAGAAATGCGGAGAACTGAATTTAAGAAATTGTTGTAAACCGCCCAGAGAGCTTCGGCTATGGGGTGGTATACAAATGTTAAAAATAAATAAATAAATAAATAAATAAGATTGGGAAAAAGAGAAATGAAGAGCAATAAAATTGACAGATTGACTGAGGAAGTAGAAATGCTTGATCCTTTCCCCTCCAGGCAATTTTCTGTTCCGAATAACCACCCAGTCTGTATCTCATGGGGGCCCAGAAGTGTGTTTGAGAGGCTATGCAACCCTGAAGTGGGAGGAAAACAAACTGGCATGAAGACGCAGCCAAAAGGGAGAGGATTAAGTATCCCATGCACCCTACCACTGCTTTGCAACTCCAAATCACCTCTCTCCATTCTATGTTTATTTTCTTAGGGTTTCAAACATATGCCTGGAACCTGAGGGATGCATGTTGTGTGTGGGCGGGAGGTGAAACTTGGAGTGGAAAATGATGGGCTATAAAATCTGCCTTCTAAAATTGCCTTTTTATTTTTAATTCTTAAATTGCTACCTGGCTTTTATTATGTTCCACACGGATGATCTCAGAGCATTGCCTGAGAGCAAGCATCCTTGCTAAAGCTAATCAGGCCTAGGTCTGCTTAGTGCCTGCATGAGAGACTGCATGCGAACCCCAAATGTGCACTGCCGGGGACTGATGAGGAGGCAAAATGTAATAAGCAAATATGCATGTAATCTGCAGTTAGGTCCTAATTGCATACTGATTTCCCCGCCTGGGGATCCCTCTGTACTCTGGGGGTAAACCAGTTCTTAGGATTCAGATACCACTCGGGGCCAATGGCTGCTGGTGCCCCTTGGGACAGGTAGGGTGGGAAGTGGGAAGCCCAACAGGAGGTGGAGCCAGAGCCAGAGGCGGAGCCAGAGCCACCAATGGCAGGGAGCCAGAGTCAGAGCAACCAATGGCAGGGACAGCCAACTCAGTCTAGTTTTGACCCTTCCTCTCTGCTGAGTTCTACGAGGGCAACACTGACTAAGGAGGAGGGAGTTGACAGGCAGGGCCAGTCCCTGCCCGGGTTTTAAGTAAGAAGGCAGACAGGTGGGGGCTGGCTGAGGGCAGGCAGAGGCTGGTGGGGCAGTGCCCCATTAGCCTTACTAGACTAGCCTCCACTGGTCAGGGGCAGGTCTGAGGAACTCCAACTCCCATCATCTCAAGCAGTGAGCTACCAATGAGGGTGTTGTCTTCCTTCTGTTATTAACCCACAACTTGCAAGCGTCCTCATGCTAGCAAGGTCCCAGAGCCAGTACAATGCACTGTACTGAAATCCCTGCTCGGCCGTGAAAGCCTGTGCAATCTTGGCCCAGTCATTTTCTCTCACCCTAACCTACCTCACAAGGATGTTGTGAGGAAAAAAGAGGAAGGAAATGTGTTCTTCAAGAGGAAGGGATAAAATGTCATTAATAAATGTATTTCCCCTAATTCTTGTATAATCTTAGTTTGCTTTGCACACACAACTGGGGTTACTGCAAAGGGTTTCCAGGGCAAAAGGGTTAAGGTCTGAAAACATGCATGAGCAACACAGCCACACAGCTTCTCTTTGTCAAAGCAAACCTCACCTAATCTGCCTTCAGTGGCTCCCACTACCATATGACTCGGGTGTGTCATTGAAATACAGTGCTTCTCTGCAGAATGAAGTTACTTTTTTCATGGGAAAACTGTTTCAAGAGACCGGCTTTGAATTCTTTCCTCTGGCTCTTTGCACGAAAGCTAAATCTAGCTCGAGGGGAGGGGGAAATCTTGCAAAAGCAAACACGCACATACGAAAATGTAGAGAAATGTTTGAACCTGGTGTTCCCTGCAAGGAAAACGTCTTTTTGCTCAGAACAGCTCATGAGATGAAATGTTTGCAATTGTTTATGATCCAGTCCAGCTTCCCATTGCAAAGCACTAGGATTTGAAGTTTATGTATTTGCAGGGCCAGAAGAGAAAGAAATAGGAGTTTGCCTTGCCATTGAGCCTTCCTCATTTCCCTAAAAGCCAGCGTTGTAAATAAGCCCATGAACATTACTAGCCTACCAACATTTTTATTAGTCGGGGTCGGGGGGGGAGTTGGCAGAGGAGTGAGTGACTGCTCCATCTCTACTGAAGCAGCCCACTGCATTTCTGTGCTGGGCATGGAGGAGGGGCTTCTCTCTTGCAGCCCACTTACAGTGGTTTCTGTGCTGGGTGCAGAGGAGGGATGGAGTACTTGGTCCTTCTTCCACAAATCTGCTCACTTTTGCATAACATTCCTTCTCACCTCTTGGCTCCCAGGTGTCTGCTTCAATGCAAGGCTGCTATAAGCCATCAGTTTTCATTTCTGCAAAGCTTTTGAAGCGTCTTGTTTGTTTATTTTGCATTACTGTATACCGCTTTTTGTCAAAATATTAGAGCAGCAAAATAATGATGTTATTATTAGATTTATTGTGGGACTTACTTTTCGGTACACATGCAGTTTCCCTGAAGATGAAAGGGGAAAGGAAAAGGAGAAACCTTGCTAGGGGCCTGGTAGGCCTTTCTAGGCTTGCACATGTTCCATGATGCTGAGATGCTGTTTGTCGAACCAAGGATGTGTGGCTGTTCAGGGCCACACACATCCTTGTGTTCAGTGCAGCCGTTATCAGCAGGCAAAAGTTGAGCCTTCATTTGGCAGCCTTCTACATGGCAGCTGTATTGAAAGACAATCCTGGGGTCCTCCAAGGACAAGCCAACCAGACCTCTACCCCATGATACGGGGAAAGCTTAGGAATTGCTGGCTCACAGCATAAAATGCCTTGTGTCACAATCACAAATCATAGGCTCATATGCAGCTGCCTTATACTGAGTCACAGAATTGCTCAGTGTTGTTTGCACTGACTGGCAGCAGCTCTCAAGGGTTTCAGGCAGGGGATGTTCCCAGCCCTACATGGAGATACTGGGACTGAATGTGGGCCCTTCTGCATGCAAAGCAGTTGGCCATCGGGCTACGGCTCTTCCAGCGTAATGGTCTGCAGCAAGGATTTTTTAAAAAAATGTTCCTTCTTTTATTTCTCCTTGCAGGACACAATGATTATATTTGCCCGGCGACAAACCAGTGCACAATAGACAAAAACAGGCGCAAAAGCTGCCAGGCTTGCCGACTGCGGAAATGCTATGAAGTAGGGATGATGAAATGTGGTGAGTTTTGCATTCCCTTTGGCCTTTTCTCCTGTAGCAATTCTCCGTTATAGATCTTTGCTCACATTCCAGCGGAGTCACAAGCTCCCTTCCAAACCACAATTATGCATGCTTAAATTCCATTGACGTCGCAGAGCTTGGAAAAGTTACTTTGTAAAACTACAGCTCCCATCAGCCCCAGCCAGCATGGCCACTGAATTGGGCTGATGGGAGTTGTAGTTCAAAAAAGTAACTTTTCCAAGCTCTGCGTCAATGGTAGGTGGATCCAAAGCTGTGGTTGGTCATTTAAGTTAAGCTTAATTATCCATGTCTTTTGGGAACCTTTTGGAGGGAAATTGGAGGAGGGGGCGCACATTTATTTATTTAATTATTTAATTAAGCTTATATACCGCCCGACTAGCAACAGCTCTCTGGGCGGTGAACATTAAAAATACAATAAAAGATAACACAATATAATATAACACAATGCAAAACTGTACAAAAAACTGTACAGTGTAAAATCAGATTATAATAGTTTAAAATTAACATGAATTAAAATGCCTCAGAGAAGAGAAAGGTTTTAACTTGGTGCCGAAAAGATGATAGTGTCGGCGCCAAGCGCACCTCCTCGGGGAGACTATTCCATAGTTCGGGGGCCACCACTGAGAAGGCCCTAGATCTTGTCACCACCCTCCGGGCTTCCCTATGGGTCGGAACCCGGAGGAGGGCCTTCGTAGTAGACCGTAGTGTACGGGCCGGTTCATATCGGGAGAGGTGTTCCAACAGATATCGTGGTCCCGCGCCGTATAAGGCTTTATAGGTAAGTACCAACACTATGAATCTGGCCCGGAAGCATATTGGAAGCCAGTGCAGGCGAGCTAGCACAGGTGTTATATGCTCAGACCGCTTGGTTCTTGTTAGCAGTCTGGCCGCCGCATTTTGCACTAGCTGTAGCTTCCGAACCGTCTTCAAAGGTAGCCCTACGTAAAGCACATTGCAGTAGTCCAGACGCGAGGTTACCATAGCATGTACCACTGATGTGAGGTCCTCCTTACTCAGATAGGGACGTAGCTGGGCTACCAACCGAAGTTGGTAGAACGCATTCCGGGCCACCAAGGCTCAAGTGTGAGGGAAGAGTCTAAGATGACTCCCAGACTACGAACCTGTTCCTTTAGGGGGAGTGTAACCCCATCCAGGACAGGGTATATATCCACCATCCGATCAGAGAAACCATCCACCAACAGCATCTCAGTCTTGTCAGGCTTGAGTCTCAGTTTGTTAGTTCTCATCCAGTCCATTGTCGCAGCCAGGCAACGGTTCAGCACGTCGACTGCCTCACCTGAAGAAGATGTAAAGGAGAAGTAGAGCTGCATGTCATCAGCATACTGATGACAACGCACTCCAAAACTCCTGATGACCGCCCCCAGCGGCTTCATATAAATGTTAGAAAGCATGGGAGACAGAACCGAACCCTGCGGGACCCCACTTTGGAGAACCCACGGTGTCGAGCAATGATCCCCAAGCACTATCTTCTGAAGACGACCCGCTAAGTAGGAGTGGAACCACTGCCAAGCAGTGCCTCCAACTCCCAACTCCGCAAGCCTCTCCAGAAGGATACCATGGTCGATGGTATCAAAAGCCGCTGAGAGGTCAAGGAGAATCAACAGAGTTACACTCCCTCTGTCTCTCTCCCGACATAGATCATCAAACAGGGCGACCAAGGCAGTCTCAGTGCCAAAACCAGGCCTGAACCCCGATTGAAATGGATCTAGATAATCAGTTTCATCCAATAGCGCCTGGAGCTGGTCAGCAACCACACGTTCCAGGATTTTGCCCAGGAACGGAACATTGGCTACTGGTCTGTAGCTGCTGAAATCCTCTGGGTCCAAGGAAGTTTTTTTCAGGAGTGGTCTCACTGCCGCCTCTTTCAGACAACCAGGGACCACTCCCTCTCGTAAAGTGGCATTAATCACTTCCTTGGCCCAGCCAACTGTTCCTTCCTTGCTAGTTTTTATTAGCCAAGAGGGGCAAGGATCCAGTACCGAAGTGGTCACACGAACCTGTCCAAGCACCTTGTCCACGTCCTCGAACTGAACCAACTGAAACTCATCCAACAAAACATGACAAGACTGTGCTCCGGACACCTCAATAGGATTAACTGCTATTAAATAGGAGTCTAAGTCCCGGCGAATGCATGAGATCTTATGCTGGAAGTGCTCAGCAAATTTATTACATCGAGCTACCGATGTATCTGCCGTGTCCTGTAGGCCTGGATGGAGTAGACCACGAACCACTGTAAAAAGCTCCTTTTTCGCCGCCCTCACCGCTCCTACATAGAGCTTAGTAGAAGCACGAACCAGCTCGTAATTGCATTCGTCGGGAGTTCGTCTCCATCTCCGCTCAAGCCGCCTCCTCTCTTGTTTCATCGCTGTCAGCTCTGGAGTATACCAAAGAGCTGTATGAGCTCTACATAGGAGAGGGCGCGCAGGAGCGATCGTGTCAACAGCCCGGGTCATCTCTGCATTCCACAGATCAGCCAGGGCTTTGACAGGAGCGCCAGTCTTATCAGCCGGAAAAACCCCCAGAGCCTTTTGAAAACCTTCAGGATTCATTAGTCTCCGGGGGCGGACCAATTTAATAGGTCCCCCACCCTTGCAGAGGGAGAAGGCCACTGAAAGTCTAAACTTCAGCAAGCAGTGATCTGTCCATGACAACAGGAGAGATGTAAAACTCCCCACATCCAGATCACTATCCCCATGTCCAGTAGCAAAAACCAGGTCAAGAGTATGCCCCGATGTATGTGTTGGGCCACTAACATATTGAGACAGCCCCATGGTTGTCATGGCGGCCATGAAGTCCTGAGCTGACCCGGACAAAGTAGCCTCGGCATGGATGTTGACATCTCCCAGTACTAATAGTCTGGGGTATCTTAACAGTACCTCCGAGACCACTTCTGTCAGCTCAGTTAGGGAAGCCATTGGGCAGCAAGGTGGGCGGTACACCAAAAGGATTCCCAGTCTGTCCCAGCACAAGGTGCAAACACTCCAGACCAGTGATTGCATGGACATGGTGCTTGGTGAGTGAGATGGAACTCTTATAGACCACAGCAACCCCACCTCCCCGACCCTCATATCTACCATGGTGCTGAACCAGATACCCCGGTGGGCAGAGCTGGGAGAGACTAACTCCTCCCTGTTCGCCCACCCAGGTCTCGGTTATACATGCCAGATCGGCCGCCTCGTCCACAATCAAATCATGGACGAGGGAGGTTTTATTATGTACCGATCTGGCATTAAAAAGCAGCAACTGGAGATCTGAGAGTTGGCTGATAGGACAACCAACAACCCTGCGGGTATGAGAAGGACCGGAACACGGCACAGCCACTACATGTCTGGGCCGCGTTCCCCTTACCTGGCACGTCCCTCTCATATCACCATACCTCCCTCTACCCGTCACTACGGCAATTGGGGCCCCCTCAAGTCTCCCCTCTTGATGATAAAATCTCTTCCCGAGGCACATGATAAACTATAAGTACAAAAAACTCATATACATACAAACACACATTCACTCACAACATACACTCATATAAACACCCATTCATCCACTTCAAACCCACACAGTAGACACAGTCCCGCACTCTGTGCGCCCAAACGCCAGCTCTAAGACCGTTCTTCTTCCCACATAAAACGCCACCTTCAAAAGTCCAGGTGATAACAATGAGGTAGAGGCGAGGGTCGTTTAGGTGAAGCGCAACCCGCAGCGTGAGAGATGGAAGATTCACCAACAGCAGGAGAATGCCAGCCACAGCTAGATGAAAACATAAGCCTCAATAGGAAGGAGGCGCAGCGGCAGCAGCAGCAGCGGTAGAGGGCACGACCACGCCCAACGATGGAAGCACAAGCCGCAGCAACGACCGTGGGAAAGAAACCCCCGTCCCGACGACAGACAGCCACGACTCCCGCAAACAGCAGGCGACCCAATCCACACCAAGCAGAAGGCGGAGCGGCAAACACAGCGAGGTCACAGTAGCGCGACGAAGACAGCGCCAAAAGCACAGCGACAGTGAGACCAGCAGAAAGCGCCGCGACGGCAGAGATGAAGATCAGTGGATTTTCTTCAATAGTCTTTCTTCAACTAGTCACCTCTACGCACATGGAAGGTGTCTGTTTGTATGCTCCCCTCCATCATTTATGACACCATCCTTGAAGGTTATATGTAACTGGGCCTCCATTTGCACTATACATTTAAAAGGGGAGTATCATACCAATTTAAACACTCACGGCTTCCCCCAAAGAATCCTGGGAACTGTAGCTTTTTAAGAGTGACGAGAGATGTTAGAGAACCGCTATACCCCTCACAGAGCTACAATTCTCAGAATTCCCTGGAAAGAGGGATTGTTTGCTAAACCACTCTGAGAACTGTGGGTTTGTGAGGGAGAATAGGGGTCTTCTACCAACTCTCAGCATTTAAAGTGGTATGATACTGCTTTAAATGTATAGTGCAGATGGGTTCTGGGATAGAACTGGAGGCATGAAATAGGAATTTTCCATGGGCTGATCCCTGAAGGATGTGACTGGTAAAACTAGAGGAACTAGAGGAATCTTAAGAAGGCCGGTGGAACTTTAAGGATATCCCAGCTGAAATCTCATCCTCATGACTCAGGCAGACTGTTCTTGCTGTTCTTCAGTGAACCACCTCAGAGGCTGTTATACTAAAAATCAATTAAAAACTAACCTGTGCCTGCAGGCTGCCTAAGGTCATGTGTCTTCAATTTCCTCCTCTCCTTTTCTCAGTATTCTGCAGTTGAACGTTCTCAACTGTGTTAGGCTGCAGGCACAGAGCCAACATGAAGCTATGCTGATGCTGCTCTGCCTTGCCTACTGCCCTCTCTAAGTTGCAGTGGTACCTGGTATTTCATCAGCTGCCTTGAAAACATTGGACTCTTGCAAACTAAAGTGAAAACATTAAACCGTTGAATGTTGATGTGATAACTGTTGATAGATTGCATCACCTGGGATGTCCAGTTTTCATCTTTCTGGGTTGTACCCAGGGCAGGTATTCCTGTTGCTACACCCTATTTATCCAACTACTCGATAATCACATCCAGGAACATAAGAAGCTGCCTTATACTGAGTCAGACCATAGGTCCATCTAGTTCAATATTGTCTACACTGAATGGCAGCAACTCTCCAAGGTTTCAGGCAGAGAACTCTCCTTGCCCTACCAGGAGATGCTAAAGATTGGACCAGAAAACCTTCTTCATGCAAAGCAGATGCTCTACCATTGAGCTACAGTCCTGGTCTATTCTGGGGAATGACTTAGAATTTATAACATGTACGAAATTGCTGCAGACAGCAATCCTGATATCAAACCCATCTTCCATTTGCGTTGCACTTTGCAGCGGTGGCTGGTGCCTAGTAGACCTGGTGGGGCTGGTGAGAGATCATGGGGGCATGGCCAAGTTATTCTGGTTCTCCCCATCCTCCCTTGCAAAGATACTGTAGACACTTAAAGCACTGCTGTTTTACACCTAGCTTAGCTGAAAAAATGCCTTACTTTGATTCAGAAGGGGCCCCTGCTGTCATCGTTGCTTCTCTGCTGCATAAAAGTTCTTTTCTGGCCTCCACCTGTTCTGCTTCTCTCCCTATCCTCCTCCTTTGCAAAGAAATAGTGGACACTTACACACTGCAGTTTTATTGATGTTTAGCACCTAGTGCCTTATCTCTGTTGAGAAGGGGTACCTGTTGTCACAATTTCTAGCATGAATTCATGCCACAATGACTGTACATTTATTATTATTATTATTATTATTATTATTATTATTATTATTAACAACAACAACAACAACAACTCAGAGGTAAGCACCCACTGAATTCCATGGGGATTGCTCCCTGGTAAGTATGTACAGGGTTGCAGCCTGAATTGGCTAGTCTGAAAGGTGCCACACAATATTGTTAAGAAGGGACCCCATGCATTTCCAGATTTATGAGAAAATATTATTCCCTCCTCCACCACCAATGTATCCATTTCTACATTTTTCTAGAATGTGTAGTAAACTGCAGGGAAATTAAGTGGACTACCAGGGTTAAAACCATCACTTAGGTATGAAACTAACTGTGTGACCTAGAACCAGTCACTGTCTCTCAGCCTAACCTACCTCATAGGGTTGTTGTGAGGATAACATGGAGAAAAGGAGACCTGTGAATGCTACCTTGGGCTCCTTGAAAGAAAGGTGGAGTGGATATAAATGTAATACTGATAAATTACATAGTCACATTTTAAAAAAAATAAAAATCTATTTCCAGCCTATTTGTCCCTGATTTTGAACTGGGATGGGGGTGCAGGTTTGGAATAATGACAAAAATCCAACCTGAAAAACAAGCCCTGGTGCAGTTTCAAATAAAAGGTCCCCTTCTGCTAGAAAGAAACACATGAAACAAGGTACAAGAAAATAAATCTTGTGCTATCTTCAAGGCTGCAAATTTATTATAATATAAGCTTTCACGGTTCTGCGAAAGATATTCTGGGCATATGCAGTTTAACATTTTAAACTCCGGGTAGAGACAAACTTGCACTTGTGTTGGCTTTAGTGAGTCTCCAGCTCTGTTTTCTGAAGCTGGAAACACTCTGCAGAATTGAACTCCACCCTTCTGCCCATCAGCTGACATCACAAGTAGCATCAGCTTATTGACTGGTGGTAGTTTGAGAAAAGTGGCCACAGAGTCAAATTGGACCCTCTAATCAGCTAAGGATGGCCCACGGGCTGGAGATTCCCCATCCCTGCTGTATGCATATATTCAGAAGCCAAATATGAAAATCTACATTTGGTAAGCCTGTTTTGCATCCAGATTCTTATTCCTAAGAGTCCCAAGCGATAAGACAACTGCATAGGGATCAGCCGTATCCCCATGTAATTTGAGGGTGTCAGATGCCCTGACTGAGTATGGCTGACTCTTGTAAAACCATCCATCTGGAAACAACCTTACTACATAACATGGTGTGTTTATGCTAGGTTTTGAATTATAAGGGCTGAATTACTATATCTAGCTCTTGGATCAGAAAAGGTTCAGAGAAATCATTTTGTAAGACTCTCAAAATCCATGTATTCCAATTTTGTTTACAACTTTTTGTCCATACTAGGGGCTGCTGCACCTGCTCACTTCACTCTCCAAACCTGCCTACACCCCACCCTACAGCATCCCCAAGCCTTTCCCCATCCCCTTTGCCAGGTGCTCCCTAGCCCTCCTTACATCACCTCTGCCATGTGACCCCCAGCACTCCCCTCACTGCCTCTACCAGGCACTACCTAGCCCTCCTTCACAAACCCCACTCCAACCCCACCCCACATGGATGGCCAGAGCCCCCCACCCCCATGGGTCACCAGAGCCCCCACACATATGGGTCAGTGAAGCTCCCCTCACCTCCATTCCCACCAGGTTGCCAAAGCCCCCCTTCCCCTAGGTCACTGCTCTCCCCCCTTCCACCACACAGGTCTCCAACCCCCCTTCCACCCATGGGTCACCAAACCTCCCCCCACCCCCACCCAACGCTCACAAGTTGCCAAACCTCCCCTTGCTCCCAGGCAGCTCCCTAAACCACTCCCTCAAGCATTCACCAGAGCTCTGCCTCCACCGCTTACCTTACTACTGCTGCAGCTGCTGCCGTTTGCAGACCTGCCTGCCTGTTTGCCCCCCACCACTGCCCATCTTGCCACCACCATCACTTGCCTTGCCTTGCCCAACTCACCTGCAAGCATCATGCTACCTGTGAATGCTTCAGCGTGGCACGCACCTGCACAGAAGCATTCACGGGTAGCATGACGCTTACAAAAATATAATATAGTAAGATATCATTTCATTTCATTTGCATAAAATGGGGGAAAACACAATTCTTTTCAGGATACAGGAATGCTTTCCTAAACTTCAGTATCACAGATTACAGTTGACTTGCAGGGTAATTTTTATGGGGGGGAAATATTAGCACTTATGACTTCATGCTGAAGATGAAAAGCAGTTTTCAATTATTTGTTTTTTCATTTGGGGATCCTGTCCAGTTCAATCAATACCCTTTTATTCTAGAAGAGGTAAACAGAAATTATATACGTACTGCAATCAAAGCTAAATTATCTCAGGCTACCCAATCAGTTCATTTATACGGCAACTGTTAGAAAAGGATGTCTGTCACCTCCGATTTTAGGCTGCTAAGATCAACACAAGCTTAGCAGAAAGGACTGAATGCTCATTCTGATCAGTTAGAAGTGAAATCTTCTATTGATTTCTGTGCATCTGTGAATTTAAAATAAATAGGCATGTATTAAGGGTGCAATGATGTAGGGGTATGGAAAATAAGCATTTTTTCCTGTCCTTGGAGCAATTGTAAAAATGACAAATATCACAGCTTCCCCTACCCTAAACAGGAGTATGATAAAAACAACAGTTTATTTTCTCCTATAATGCCTCACTTCATGCATCACAGTAAACCACAGTTTACCATGAATACACTGATTTGGGCTTCTTTGCTCCTTCCCTCTAGCATGCAGATAAAACATTATTTTCTTTCTTTTTTTAAATTAATTTTTATTAACTTTTTTATGGACAAGAAAATATACATCAATCGCAGTCTCCGGAAGTGAGTGCTGCATAAAATGAAAATTAAAAACAACCAGAAAACCAACTTCCCCCACCCCTTTGCCGCAGATCACTGAACACAATAATTATATGGTAGGAATCAAAAATACCAAAAGAAGATATGGGACATAAACAAGGGCTGACAATAAATACCTCAATAATTAATACGTAGTTTCAAAACAAAACATGCGATCCATTCAGCCTTCCAAATCTGAGCGTAATAAGGCAGAGGCTATCAGGCTCCCTCTGGTTCACATAAATTATAAATAGGTACCCGACTTCAAGAAAGTTGTTTCACTTAGTGATACCTTGGGGAACTCTCAATTTAAACATTAACTTTTCCATTCCTTGTGTTTTGTTTCACTCCAAACAAACCGCAATCTGTAGTAGGGATGGGATCTGTTGGCTGGTGCTGGTTCAAAAGCATTCCAGTGATCTAACAGGCTGGTGTTGATTTGAGCTCATTCTTTGTCAATTACCCGCTACTTTTATCAATCTCTCGCAGAAAAATACTGATATTAATATTGATATTTTGAAAGGAAATATGGATAAAATTATTGTTCTTAATACTGATATTTTAGAGATATTTTAGAGATAGTCGCTGCCGAGATCACATCACTAGTGTTGTTCGACCTACACTGGCTTCCAGTTGTTTTCCGAGCCCAATTCAAGGTGTTGGTATTGACCTTTAAATCCCTACACGGTTTTGGCCCAGTTTATCTCACGGAGCGCCTTCAACGCCACCAATTATGCCGCCCGACAAGATCGGCTACACAGGGCCTTCTCTCAATCCCGCCAACAAAAACAGCCAGATTGGCGGGTACAAGAGAGAGGGCATTCTCAGTGGTGGCCCCCACTCTTTGGAACTCCCTCCCACAAGATCTCCGGCACGCCTCTTCCCTAAATGTATTTCGGAAAGCCTTAAAGACCTGGCTGTTTCAGCAGGCCTTCGGGGTATCCGGGGAGGGTTAATTGTTATAACTGTAATGCCTCCTGCCCAGTTTTAATATTGTTGTTGCAGATGTATTGTTTTTATATTATATTATCGTATTTTATTAATTGTATTTTAACAATGTTGTAAGTCGCCTAGAGTGGCCATTGGCCAGATAGGCGACAAAGAAATTAAATTTATTATTATTATTATTATTATTATTATTATTTTCAAAAATAGCTGCAGCAAATTGCTACATAAAAATCTGATCTGCAACAATAGAGAATAAGCAAATTAATGGAAATTTTGGTACCAAATCTGAACTTGGGAGAATTCTAGCACATGTAGTGAAGGTTTCCTTCTTATAAATCATGGTTTGTTTGAGTGAAAAAAACTATGACCTCCTGCTCAGACGTAACACTTAAGCCAGGGATCGTGATCTGTTCCCTCTGCATGCTAGCAGGAAGAAGCAAAGAGCCCAGCTTGTTGTGTTCATGGGAAACCATTAACTATGGTGACATGTGAAGGAGGCCAGTGTAATTAGCCAGTAGCTGTTGCATCATGCATTGTAATACAAAATATAAACTGTGTATTTAATTAAAAACTAAGTGAGATCAGAGGCTCTTGGTTGATCCTGATCTTGAGACCATACAAATGGTAGCGGGGACGTTACCTTTGGTCAACGAGTGAGCTGTGTACAACAAATTAAAAGGGCCTGTAACCAGGGCCAGCGCCAGGCATGCGCACCAGCCCTGGCACACGCATGCATATACACATACATGCCCCACCTACCTACCTTTCCCTTGGTGGATGCTGGTTGCGCTGCAGGCGCAAGCCTGCCATCAACCAAATAGCCTGAGGTTTCTCTAAGGGGTTGATGCCTCCGCCACCATCTTGGTTGATGGCACGCATGCGTGCTACGCACGCACATCCCTGCCGTCAACCAAGATGGCAGCAGAGGCATCAACCCATTAGGGAAACCTCAGCCACCATCTTGGTTGATGGCAGGCTTGCGCCTACAGCACAGCCAACATTTATATCAAGGGAGAGGTAGGTGGGGCATGCAGGCGGGTGTTGCGGGCCTGCGTGGCAGTATGGGGAGTGCCTGGGAGCTCCCTCTTGCAATCCGCGGCAGGGTCGGGAGCTGACACTGCCGTGGATCGTGGAAGGGAGCGCTACCCATCCTCCCTCCCTAAGGTGGGAACCTTCAGGGGCCCCTTCGGACCCAGGGGCCGTTGGCCAGGGCCCAACCTGGCCACCCTCCAGTGCCAGCCCTGTCTGTAACACTAGAAAAAAGTAACAATAGCCAGCAATAACATTAAGATAGGGGTAGGAACATCAGGCCCAGGGGCTGAATGTGGCCATCTAGGCCTCTTTGTCTGGCCCTTGGGGCTCTTCATATATGCATCCCCTCTCCCCAGGCCGCTTCTCTCACCGGACCTGCTTTGCACCCTGCCGGTGCTGTTGCCTGACTAGAACATGCCATTGAATTCTGATAATGCCTCTGCTCTCCTGGAGGGAGGATAGAGAGGGGTGTGTGAGTGTGAGTAGAAGCTAGCCTCCTGTATAAAGGTAAAATATACATTCATTGTTCTGCCTGCTTTTGCCTGTGGCCTCACCCATCACTGACACGTAGCCCCTAAACAGCTGACCAGAAGGGAATGCAGTGCTCAAGCTGAAAAAGGTTCCTCACCTCTGCATTAAAACAGCACTCAGCCCTGTAAAACCATAACATTATAAAAAAATATCAACAATACAGTGACCCAACTAAAATCCTTAATTATGTGAAAGCAATAGGGAACAGGTTAGTTTACAGTAAAGGCCTGCAGTGACAGGGCTTGGCATATTCAAACTGAAATAGTTCTACAAATGTGGGGCCACCACTGAGAAGGCCCACCAGCCTGATTGCTCTCATGGCATCCCCACAAATAAGGCCTCTGAAACAGGTCTCAAAACATTGGCAAGCTGATATGGGATGATAGGCAGTGGGTGCATGGATAACAGGTGAAGGAGGGTATAACTTAGGGATGGTAAGCTGTGCCCTCCTGGTGTTGTAAGTCTACAGCTCCCATCAAGCTTTGCCATTGGCTATGCTGGCTGGTGCGGATGGGACTCGGATTCCAACATCATCTGGAGGACCGCAAATCCGCCTTACCTGGTATAATTCATTGCAGAACCTGAATCAGCATAGCATAGTGAATAGAGTGTTAGACTTGGAGTGGGGGAATCTGTGTTTAAGCTGCTGTTTTAGCCAAGAAAAGTCACTGCCTGGCATTCAGCCAGTTATTCTCTCTCAGTGTAACGTACTTGATGAGGCTGTTATAAGGATAAAGGGGGATAGGCCCCTGTATGCTATCTTGATCTCCTTGGCGAGCGGTTTGGATACAAATAGAACAATAATATTATGACCGCTGGCTGATTCCTTGCAGGTACTCAGGGGTAATTGGTTGATCTTCAACAGGGAGCTAATTATCGGAAGTATCTCTCCGCTGTCTTCAGCTAACGGGAAGGGTAGAGAAACAGTGTTGAATTAGGAAGACAGAGTATCAGACAGCACACTGGATTGGAAGCAACCTGCAGGGGTCTGCCCATTACTTTGGATATCTTGCTCAGGACCAGCTGTTTTAATGCCTGCAGCAGGAGCTGATTTATATTTGTAAAGAAAACAAATATTTTAAAAACAAGTCTCCAGGACTGTCTCATCCAAAGCAAAACAGACCCTGTAATGATGTCCATGCAGCTTCTCATCACTTAGGGAAGTGGGGAGTGCTTAATGAACAACAGCAACAAAAAAGCTAAGAAAAATGTTATAATAATCCGGGACCCAACAATCACACGTTAAAACTGGGACGCGATATGTAGAATTTTGCATTTGAGGATGGGTAAATCAGGGCTGGTGATTGCCTCCATTGAAGCTTTAAATAGACCTGATGTGTAGTATTCTTTTCTGTGCTTAATAGTTGTAAATCACCAACATGCAGTGTTCTGGCAGGGATGATATTTTCACTGTTTTCAAAGGGAAATTGGCAGTGATGTGCTGGTGCGCCAAAGCACCAGTGTGGATGGGCCATGGTTATGTCAATGGAGGTTGCCTGAACGTCATATAAAATGTGACAAATGGGTTAGGTATGGAAAGTGCTATCACGTTCACAAGGGAAATGAGAAAGTTCAGGCACCGAGGTGGCAAGCTATTCCTTAGGAAGTTTCCAGGAGGAGGGTTGAGTGCTGCACTTTCTCCCTATCTTCATCCTCTTCCTGTTGTTATTATTATTTTTATTTATCTGTTGCTTTATACAATACTTAAAAGATCATTTTACCCAGGGCCAGCTCCAAAGGGTGGCCAGGTGCCCTGGGGCTACAGGGGCCCGTGAAGGGCCCCTCTACTCCCCTTCCGCGATTCGCGGCAGGATCGCTGCCATGGATCGCATGGCAAGAGCTCTGGAGCACCCACAATTCCCTTGCTCAACCTATCTTTCTCATCCTGCCATGAGGCAAGATGGTGGCAGAAGCTTCAGCCCCTTAGGGAAACCTCTGCCGCCATCTTGGTTAAGGGCAGCTCTGTGTGCACAACAGCTGAGAAAAGTCGTTTGAGCAAGGGAATGGCAGGGGCTCCAAAGCTCTCACCATGCGATCCGCGGCAGCAATCGTGCAGCAAATCGCGGAAGGGGAGCGCCTGGGCCTGGGGCAGGCTTGTGCCCAAGGGCCCTGGCATATCTGGGGCCAGCCCTGATTTTACCCCTTCTATATCCAGTCGATCACTGCACTCTGCAGGTGAGGGCCTTCTGCAGGTACCATCTTATCAACACAACACAACATAGGAAGCGGACCTTTAGGGTGTGCTACTGACTCTCTGGAATTCCCTCCCCTTAAATATTAGACACCATCTCTGTTATCTTTCCAATGCCTACTGAAGACCTTCCTTTTTCAACAAGCCTTTTAAGTAGGGACCTTAAGTAGAGGCTATACAAGCAAAGACATTGTCACAACACGTGGTACATCCTCTGCATCCCCCTTAAATAGGACTGGATGGTCATGACTACTTATTTATTATTTATTCATTACATTTATATCCTTCACGGAAGAAGCCCGGGGTGACAAAAAACAACAACACTAAAAGCATTTTAAAACATCTTAAAAACAAAAATCTTTAAGACATATTAAAACAAAACATCTTTAAAAACATACTGAAACAAATCATATTAAAAACATCTTTTTTTAAAAAAAAACCTTTAAAAACATTTTAAAAAGCAGTTCCAACACAGATGCAGACTGGGATAATGTCTCTACTTTTAAGGCTTGTTGAAAGAGGAAAGTTTTCAGTAGGTGCCAAAAAGATAACAGAGATAGTGCCTGTCTAATATTTAAAGGGAGAGAATTCCAAAGGGTAGGTGCCACTACACTAAAGGTCCGCTTCCTGTGTTGTGCAGAATGGACCTCCTGATAAGATGGTATGTGCAGAAGGCCCCCAGCTGTAGAACATAGTGATCGGATGGGTATATAAGGGGTAAGATGTTCTTTCAGGGATCCTGGTCCCAAGCTGCATAGGGCTTTGTATACCAGAGCCAGAACACTGAATTTGGCCTGGTAGCTAATGGGCAGCGGGACTTGTCTCTTGTCTTGGGACTGGGCAAGCAAGTGGGCATTCCTATGAGTAGGCTGGTTGACTGGTTCAGTCTGTTGGTACCTATGCATCCACTGTGGCAACGGAGATGACTCTGCCAGGTCCCCCAGGTTTATGATGATAAAATAACAACATCCTCCTCCTGTGAGCGTCTTGCCACTCAGACAGTTGGGGAGTACATAACAATATGATACCATTATTCTGCAAGCCAATGGAATGTAGAGAGAGGGCACTTGAAGCACTATGATGTCATGGGAGGTAGCTGAGTAGTACAGCCTAAGCTTTGCATGAAGAAGATCCCAGGTTTGTTCCCCACCATATTAAAAAAATCACAGGTATCAGGCCAAGAAAGACTACACTGAGA
Source organism: Rhineura floridana (assembly GCF_030035675.1). Lineage (NCBI taxonomy): Eukaryota > Metazoa > Chordata > Lepidosauria > Squamata > Rhineuridae > Rhineura > Rhineura floridana. The sequence continues at coordinate 224,607,201 of NC_084481.1, forward strand.
AAGCTGGTCTAGACCAGATAGCCAACATAGTGCCCTCCAGATATTGCTGGATTTCCAGTTCCCATCATTGCTGTCCATTAGCCATGCTGGCTAGGGCTGATGGGAGTTGTGATCCAGCAACATATGGAGGGCACCACATTATCTATCTCTGGTCTAGACAGACCTGGGATAGAAGATGGGCCAATGGTATGACACAGATTTTAAGACAGCTTCTTGTTTCCAAAATGCGCTGCTAAAGCACAACTCAATTTGTAGTTCTTTTTGTCTGACTTTTATTGATAGCAATTACAGCAGAGTCAGCATGGCATTGATTTTTGGCAAAATAATGGCAAGTTTGAGCCAGGATTGATAAGGGATGCAACTGCAGGGGGATTACAGATATGCCTAGTCAACAGTGGCTTGTGGGAAATACTTCTCATTTCTTTTTATTAAATGTTGATAAAAAATATCAGATGTGCTAATTTAACAAGTGTAGACCCCTTGACTTGGGAATTTATTATATTCTAGGAAATATTTCACATTTGTAAACAAAACAAAACACCACTTAGAGTTTTATTTAAATATTCACTATTAGGCAAAAAAACCCTTGCGGTTTAAGAATGTACCTGTAGCCAACAGATATTTCTATCATACTTTAAAAAGCAGGGAAATTGTGCAGCTATAGTGAATGCACCAGGGGAGCAGGAGACCTGAACTATTCCCCTACAAATTTGTCAAAATGCAAGCACAATTTGGGTTGATCTTTCACAGTCCAATCCACTTCCTCTGTAGCTTGGAAGAATTTGGTAACATGCTTCTGAGCATATGGTGAGTGGTGGCAACACCTGCCATCTCCAAAGATGGAGAATTACATTTTTGTATTTATTTATTTATTATTTGATTTATATCCCGCCCTTCCTCCCAGCAGGAGCCCAGGTTGTTTCTTGGTGTTCTTCTTACTTTACTTCTTTTCTGTGTTACTACTGTTTCTATGGAGAATCTAACCTAAATATTTCTCTCATTATTCATCCTAGAAATCTGTGTCAAATTTATTTTTATGATTTCAAAGCCTTTTTATTGGTCAATGTCATATGATGATAAAGATAGCCTTTTTTGTTTCAAACTGGAGGTTATGCTCTATTTCTATTTTGGGCACATTAACAGTTGAATCTGAAACTGCAGTTTGATGTAAAATCAGACGGATTACAGTATGTTGCTATTTAAGCAATGACTCTACCTGTTGGAAAAACAAATTTGGCCTGCCCAAGATGCATGTTTTCAGCCTGCTATGCTTAAACTACTCCACTTAAGGAAAGGTGGGCATGGTCAATTAAAAACATAGAGCACACCTAGAATTTTGCTAGAATATATTTCACCTCTCACTGTTTTATCTTGTGTAAACTGAGACACTCCTCATGTCCATTGGAAACTATTCTGCAGAACAGTCAGTGCCATTATTCCACAATTGTTTTTCGAGCTTTTTTCTAGTGTTGCAAAGTGTTGCTGTAGTTCACATATTAACAGAAACAGAAGCAAAAGATAGTATTTACCATAAAATACCACTAAAATTGCAAAGTAAATCAAACATATTTAAAGTGACTATTTGAACAATATCAACTGTTTTAATACAGTTGCTTCCTCCCTGCTAAAACAAGATCAGCACAGCGCATGTCTTGTTTCTGTTATTTGCACTGAATGCAGGTGTCGCCACCATTCATCATATGCTCAGAGGCACATGTTACCAAATTCTTCCAAGCTACACAGGAAGTGGATTGTACTGTGAAAGACCAACCCAAATTGAGTCAACAGATATTTCTATTAAACTTTAAAAAGCAGGGAAATTGGGCAGCTATAGTGAATGCACCAGGGGAGCAGGAGACCTGAACTCTTCTCTGAGATATTGTACTGCCCTACAAATTTGTCAAAATGCAAACACAATTTGGGTTGGTCTTTCACAAACCAATGCGCTTCCTGTGTAGCTTGGGGGAAAACACACGATTTTTTGCCTATTAGTGAATTTCTCTGCTTTTTAATCTGGGAGGTAAGAAATGGGACCCTCCACAAGTTTGCTGAGAATGGATTGATAATTTGCATGCTTATTGAGTTCAGTGGGATTTACTTCCCTGTAATCATGCTTAAGATAGATGAAACTGACCACAGGGGATAGGGAGGAGGGGGATGGGAGCAGGCAGAAGGGGGAGGGGAGGACAAGTGCAGGTTTGTTCATTTGCATGTTTATTGAGTTCAGTGGGATTTACTCCATTGCAATCATGCTTAGGATAGGTGAAACTGACCTTGGGGAGGGTTGTTAAGCAGGCATTTCTGAGTTCAGGACTATAGGTTTGGTAAGGTTTTGTTTTAAAATGAGCTTATGGGAAGCATCAGAATGGCATGGGGGGTATTTTCAATTTAACATTGCGGAATATGAAAAATGCGTGCTAGCTATAGTATACAGCCGCTCTTGTGGCTGTATAATTCCAAAGAGTGTAAATTATGGCTTGACCTGAAAATTGCATACAGCACCAGGAGATGCTTTTGGCCTCCCATGTCTGCATTTTCAATCCCCACTTTCATTCCAAAAAGGTGCCAGTTTCAAGTCCTTAGAATTGCAGAGATAATGTTGAAAATGTTACAATTTTCATAATGGCTAGCATCATTGTATATAGAGCCCATGTGGAATACTTTTGGACGGATCTGCAAGACCAGGGTTCAAATCCCCATTCAGACATTATTTATTAGATTTAGAATATAAATGTAACAAACAAACATAAACAAGCAAAGATTTCATCAGCATGTATTTTTCCTTGCACAATGGAATGTCCTTCCCCCATCCTCCCCTGTGTGCTCCCTAAATATGTTCTGGGGTTTCCCTCAACCCTCTGGAGCTGATCTGGGGATGGTGTGGGGCACACGTGGGGGAGAAGAAAAGGGAGAAATCCCTTTGCACTAGTTGAAGTTGTTCTCCTAGTGCAAGAATTTAACTGAATACCACCCATAGTGTTTTTCTCTTGTATGGTGCCTTGGGAGGGCTTTTACCTGTAAAGAGAGCTTTAAAATATATTTAGTTATTTAGTGATCAGGGAAGAACAGTTTTGCTTCAGGGAGCATGGTGAAAGCAATGCTACAAATGAGCATATACAGGTTCACTCATTTCAATCAAGGAAATCTAAAGCTATCTGCCTAATTGGTATATGCCTAGCCTAGGTACATACTCCCAGATACAGAACCCACAGTGAAAAATGTCACCGATGTTGCCATGGCTGTAGCTGCTTCCAGTCTCAAAGAAGCCCAGCTCACTCCTGCTGTCACTCTTTTTTCTCCTTCTACCCTGGTCTGAGCTTGTACCATTTTCTAAGGCAGGAGCTCAATGTGGGAGACACCAGCATTGCATCATTCTCGAGCCATCCTCTTAGCCATAAGATTACATTGCCACTTTTGGCTTCTGTAAAGCCTAATGCAGAAAGGCATGATTTAAAAAATGGGGGTATCCCCCAACATTCTCTCTTCCTTAAGCAGGAAGACACATTTTCCCTCATACATATCACTGTTCAGGCACCAGAAAGCCTCAACCCCCCTGTGGATACTTTATATCCTTAAGGGACCACAGCTAGAGCTGGTCTTTTAAAACCTGTTACTATCACTCTTTCTTGGGCAAATACTGCTGACACCATAAGTTACTCTTTCAACCTTTGTTTACCTTTTGCCAACATATGTGTTCTTTGTGATAGTCAGCCAAAAACCAGGCATGTGTCTAAGACAAACAGATTTATTCAATGGAAGTTATAAATGTTATGGTTATGTTATGGTTTAAATGTAAACAAGAATACTTCAAACTCAAGTTCTCAAAGCATCTGGTCACAGATGAATGTTCCTTAGCTCCCTATAAGCTACACTCACGGTTTTCCTCAAATACTAGAAATAAACTTTGCTTCTCTAACCCTCTATTAACCTCCCTTCCAAAAACCAACCCTCTCTTCCCAAGATCAAGCCCTGCATCTCATCCCTGTGCCCTGTCAAGTGTAACCACCCTCCATTTGCTCAGCCAATCAGCATGCAGCATTCACAAACATTCCAACTCACTCCTCCCCCTCCCTTCACTCTACTTATCATTTTTAAACCTATGCTAGCATATATTATAACATTGGAACATAACAGAGGGGATATTTATTCATTTATCCATTTTATTTATATACCTTTATTTATATCCTCCCAAAGGAGCCCAGGGTGGCAAATAACAAGTGATAAACAATAAAAACATCTTTAAAATATTACATCTTAAAAACATCTTAAAAAGCAATTCCAGCACAGATGCAGACTTGGATAAGGTCCCTACTTAAAAGGCTTGTTGAAAGAGGAAGGTCTTCAAAAGGCACCAAAAGACAATACAGATGACACCTGCCCCTAATATTAAAGAGGAGGGAATTTCAAAGTGTTGGTGCCACTACACTAATGCTGTGCAGAACGGACTTCCTATGCTGTGCAGAACGGACCTCCTGATAAGATGGTATTTGCAGGAGGCCCTCGGCTGCACAGTACAGTGATTGAGTGGGTATATAAGGGCAAAGGTGGCGAGCATTGAAAAGCAAATTATTTTAAGCAGTTTTGCTAGAGTAGAGTATTTTAGACCATTTCATCCTCTGACAAAGGCTGGACTAATGAGTGGCTGAAACGCACTTGGCTTTTGTCAGAATAAATACATATTTTTTGAGCATTTTGAGGTTTCCCCTCTCTTCTTCTTTTCTTCCCTGGGTATATAAGGGGTAAGATGATTTTTCAGAATTAAATAAAATAGGATAGAACAGATAGCCAGAAAATGTTAGTGGTTGTCAATCTCCTGCTACATCATTGCCATTCCCCCTAGCAGCCCTAATCGGTGTCCCCACCAGTATGCCACTGAATACAAGTTAGTGAAAATCACATGTGGGGAGAGGGCTGATGCATTCACATCCTTGTGGGCTTCCCATAGGCATCTGGTTGGCCACTCTGAGGAAGGATGGTGGACTAGCTGGCCCTCTGGCCGGATCCATCAGCCAGGCTCCTCTTATATTCTTATGTTCCTGTGGTGGAAGCAGAGTAGCAACATCTTCTCGATCTGTTCCTGACAAATACAGGCCAAGATTGCCATCTTTATTCCAGGTGGCAGGAAGGTGGTGAGAATATAGTTCTTACAGCTCTTTGGATTACTTACTTCTTGTGTTTCCAAAGTTTAAGCTGAACCCTTGGGTCAGGCTGTGCATGTAACTAGATTTGTATTTACATTTAGCTTTCCTGCCAGGTAATGATGGAAGTCTCTGTCAGTTATGGTTCTTTCAGTTTCTTATTTTTTCCAATCTTAAATTAAGTTCTCCACATTTCTGCAGCAATTTACATATTTTTAAAAATCCTCATGAAAATTCTTCAGCATTTTAGTGCGAATTCTCCTAATAAACACATTTTATATACAGTTTTGATGTAATATTTTCACAAATATGTTCATTTTTATGCACATTTTCCCTTAAAATATGCATTTTTATAAACATTGTTTGGCTAGAGAACTGCATGGCAGAATTCGGGTATGTGTGGATTTTGAAGGATGGCTGTGTTTCAGTTTTCATGTTATTTTAGAAAGTGCAAATTTGCTAAATTCGACTTTAAATGCAAACTGAATTGAATTTCTCTTCGATCCTTACTGCTGGGGCAAGTAATGATGAAGACTCTTGCTCATATTTGTTAGTATATGCCTTGCTGCATTTCCCCCCAAATCTGACTTTATTTTACAGAATTAGAAACCCAGGGCTTATCCACATGGGAGCATTACTTCATGCTAAAGACTCTGTTTTTACCTCCATTTTCTATTTGCACCGTCCACAGTAAGGGCTCAAAGCCAGCTGCAAACACAGTGTTTTCTATTCACACTGAGGGGAAGGATAAATCACACAGTTTCCTAATGATCACACCATCTAACATTTTCACACCCTCTAGTTGCTTGGTAACCGAGCATGCTCAGTTTGTTCTACCAGCTGCAGTAGGTTCCATTAAAAAAACAACTCAGAAGTGCAATTATTTGTATTTTCACTGGTATGATACAGCTGAAATACAAACCTTTGTTTGAGCAATGTTATGCTTTTGCGCACAAGCTAGTGGGAAAAGAAAAATAATGGCACCATTTGCAGCAACATAAAAAAGACCAGCAGAATGGAGGAGGGCAGCTGCTTGTCAGCCCACAGGAAATGAAATGAAAGAAGGGAGGAGAAGATAGTGGGTGTGGAGAGGGAAACAATTGACACACCCACCTAAAAGCATCAGAGCAAAGCTTCTGCAAGCACCAGAGATACAGAGTGAAGACTTTTTTCCCTACACTTTTTTTTTCAATTAATTTTTATTCAAATTTTCAAAACCAAAACAATACAAAAAGAAAAAACACAAATCAATAACTAATACAATAAAAAAAGAAAAATATATAAAAATATTGACTTCCGATTTGTCGTAGTTCAGCTATAAATCTATAATATATAACAAACCTGTCTCCTAATAGATTATAAAATCACCTTCCTCCAGCGGTTATCTTAATTGGTTTCAAATCTCATTAACCTCATATCATTTTATTCTTCCACAAAAAGTCAAAGAGAAGTTTCCAATCCTTGAGATATATGTCCATCAATTTTTTTTCTAGATAAACATGTCAATTAATCCAACTCATCAAGTCTACTAAGTCCAGTAATTTCAAATCGCTCTTCTTCCATTATCCGTATTGGTTCCATCTTCCATCTTTACGCACCCAATAATCTTGCTGTCATAGTCATATAATAAGAGTCTGATAGGAATTTCCTTTATCACAGATATTTTCTTGCCATCAATTCTGAACGTGTCACTGAAGTATTGTTGCAAAGCAGCATCTATGTTCCTCTTTTTTACATTATACACTAGCACATCTCTTGAAGATTTTTCCATTGACACAAAACAGGGATTAATTCTGTTAACTTTCTCCATTTCAAGTTCCATCAAATCCTTCCAGTCCAGGAATTTTTTTGAACCGATAATATCTTTATCTCCAATTTCTTCAATTCCTTCAGGGACAGCGCTGAGTTCCAAACCGTAATATTTGTCTCCAGGATCCATCACAGCCAGGAAATCCAAATCTTTTTCCATGTCCATATTTAATCCAATCTCCATAGTTTGAACCTTGCCTTTAATTTCTCTTTCATCCTTTTTTGGTTTTCCAGATCTATCTTTATTCTCCTTTCTCATAGAATCCTGAATTTCTTTCAGCTCCTGTCTCATTTCGGCAAATTCAATTCTCAACGCTTGACTATTATTTCTCAGTTCTTGTTTTATTGACTTAATCCCATTCATTATTTTCTGAAACATGTCTAAAGATAAAGTCCCTTCTTGTACCTCCATGATCTTCTTAATTGTCATTCTTAAAGCCAAAGGAACAAAACTCCTTCAATTTTCAATGTCCCAAGCAAAGAGCAGTTTATTTCTTTATCCAGTTACAAAGGAGTTAATCTTTCAAACCAACTGGCGTCACACTCTAGACAGCCCTTATCTCTTATATGCCCAGAAGTGCAAAAACAGCTTTAGTTCACAGCGTCCGAATAACTAGTAGCAGAAAGAATGAGCAGATTCGTCAAAAAAAAAAAGTAGATCAGAAAAAATAGTCCCAGACATATATTACACAGAAGTCTTATAAATCAAAAAGATTTTTCTTTTCTCTTCCAATCGGAAACCCCTCATCTGTTGTAATCTTTATAATGCTATTTTCCATGTCAGCTTTTTGCAATAAAAAAAAGATAGGCTATTTTTATTTTCTTCCCCCTTAGTTCCGTGAGTAAAAGAGAAGGAAAGTTTTTACTCACCCAGGTTATCTTAATTGCTGGTTCTTTGACAAATCTCTTTAGCTGTATAGATAAGAAAGTAATAAGCGTAGACTTGCCTGTTAGTCCGTCTTTCTTTAAAGAAAAAAAACAGATCACTTATTCAGCTGAGCTAGCTATAAATCCTCGCTCCGTCCGAGCTGCTGGAAGACCTTCTTTCACAGACAATTCTGACGAATTCCAGTCTCCAACAATCACAACAAAGCTGTGTGGGAAATCTCACATTTCTTCCTTATCCGGAAGAAATTATCCCCAGTCAAAAAAGACCCTTCTGACTGGATTTAAAGCTGAAAAAGTTTCATCCAAGACGGGAGCCCGTCTCAGAAGCTGCACAGGCGGAGGGATCCTCCTGGGAAGTCCCCCTACACTTTTCTTATTATCAGTGGATTGGGTTAGTATGGATTTACAGGGGGAAAACTGTGTGATAGCTTCTGTTTTCTGGTAATGTCGTGTAAATCAGGCTAATTAAAAGGAGATGTGAGTAGCACCAGACACACAGTGAACCAATGTGTAGATGATTCAGGGATGTGTTTGTGTGTGTGACTGTGTGTGTGATATTTTCTCTTTGTGCTTTGCCCCTTCATTCTCTGTCATATACTCCCCCATTCACATCACTCACACATTACTCATAGGCACATGCTATGCGCACACATCATGCACATACCACTCTCTCACATACATGGGCATGCACACACACACACACATATACTGAAGGAGGGCTGTAGCTCAGTAGTAGACTGCATGCTTTGCATGCAAAAAGTCTCAGAATTAATCCGCAGCATCCCCAGGAAGGGCTAAGAACAATCCTGTCTGAAACCCCAGAGAGTCACTGCCAGTCAGTAAAGGCAGTAATGAGCTAGATGGATGAATGGTCTGATTCAGTATAATGGTCTGATTCGGTCTGATTCGGCACACATACACACAAGTCTATAGCCTATTGAAGTTTGGTATATATATACGGTAGCAGCAGAGTGCAGAAATGAATAGTCTGATAAGACTAGTGGTTGAAAGAAACTTAAGGTTTATCATTACTGGGAAATAACGCCATTCTGAGCACACACATACATGGAGCCATTATGGAGTCATAAGGTTAACATTCACACACACTGTCTAACACTAGCTAAAAGGAAGGAGGTGAAGCCTGAGAAAAGCAATGTGCATATCAACAAGTGGCTATTTTAAAGAATGAATCAGTGAGGGAAGAATAAGTTCCCTTTCTGTCTATCACCCCTCCTCCAGTTCAGATTGCTTGTTACAAGCATTGGTGCTTTATTCCCAACATGACCAACCTGGGTCCAACTCTGGAATAGTGTTGCCTTCCCTCTCTGAGACTGAGACTCTTCCTAACAACAGTGTATGTGATGACCCCATCTGGCCCTCAACTTCTGAGCAGTTGGAATGCTTACAAGCATTCCATAAATCCAGCGGATAAGGAGGGCTTGTTTCAATCAGCTGAAACTAGAGTGCTAAGAGTCAATGACTAAAGAGGTTTCAAAGACTGCAGATGCATTTCCCTCGTTTTCTTCTGCTTTTCTTGTGTTTATCTTAAGAGTAGGGGGGGAAATATCAGCAGTATCATTAAATGTTCTGCATATTTACATGTCACATACTTTAACTGGATGCTTCATTCATTCCTCTCTATGACCATCGCAAATGCCCTGGCAGAGAGGGGGTGCTTAACAAATGCTTTTCCTCCTTTGCACATCCCTTCCCTCTGCTGAGCCCTTCCCCCAGTTCCACATCCAACATGTATTACCCAGGAAAGCGGGAGAAAGCGTTTGGTGGGAAAGTTTGCAAAGGAAAGTAGTGGGTGTCAAGAAAGTTAAACCCTCCTTCCTACTATTTCTGCCCTGTAAATCCCCCCCCCGATTTGCATATCAGCAGCAAATACCGGATTGGACATCTTGCCCAAACATTTTGTATGCAAGGGATCCTTGTTGCCAGGAGATGCTGGAATCTTTGTGTGGCTGTGTGAACCATTGAACTGTGGGCAACAGTCTACTCAGCGAAGAACCTTCTAGGCCAGATGTGGGGTACCTTTGGCTCTCTAGATGTTGCTGAACTACAGCTTCCATTATCCCTGAATATTTGTTGAAGCTGATGGGAGTTGTAGTTCAGTAACATCTGGAAGGCCACAGGTTCCCACTCCTGTTCTAGGCTGAGGCTGCATTCACGCATACATTTAAAGCACACAACTTCCCCCAAAGAATCCTGGGAACTGTTGTTGGTTAAGGGTGCTGGGAATTGTAGCTCCATGAATGGCAAACTGCAGCTCCCAGGATTCTTTGGGGGAAGTCATGTGCTTTAAACGTGTTTTTACAGTATGGTGTGTGTGTAAGCAGCCTGTCTTCGCTCACTCAGGCTGACTATTGCATCTTCCTGGGCAGGGTGCCTTATCCAGCTGAGCCTTGCTTGAGCAACTGCCTGAGCTCAGGTGTCTTTCTCGCCTTAGTCTTCAGTTCTGACTCCAGGCTTGTTCTCTGGTCCTGGCTCCTAATTTACCCTCTGATCCTCATTGTTCATTGGTTCCATGAGGACGACCCATAGCTCAGTGGAAGATCATCTGCTTTGCATATAGAAGGTCCCAGGTTCAATCCCTTGTGTGAAGCCGTGGAGAGTCACTGCAAGTCAGTGTAGGCAGTACTGAACTAGATGGACCAGTGGTCTGACCTGGTATAAGGCAGCTTCCTCTGTTCCTGTGTCCTGTCTCCCGGTTCCCAGGTCCTGACTCTCTCCAGACTGCTGCCCACAGCTCAGCCCTAACCATGATTTCCCTTCATTTCCACAGAAGCTAATAATAAATAATAATAATAATAATAAATAAAATTTTATTTAGCAGACGCCCATCTGTCCGACTGAACGGACACTCTGGGCGACGTACAATATAAAATACAATATAAAATACAATCTGCTCATATTCATAATCATCACATTATTAATATCATAACATCTCATCTGAAGACCATCTTACATTAATACAGTGTAAAACCTAACCCACCCCAGAGATCCCATAGGCCTGCCTGAGGAGCCAGGTCTTCAAGGCTCGGCGAAAAGTCAACAGGGAGGGGGCATGCCGAAGGTCAAAGGGAAGTAAGTTCCAGAGGGTGGGGGCCACGATCGAAAAAGCCCTCTCCCTGGTCCGCACCAACCTAGCTGTCTTAGTCGGTGGGACCGAGAGAAGGTCCTGTGAGGCTGATCTTGTTTGGCGGCATATTTGGTGATACTGGAGGCGCTCCTTCAGATAAACTGGGCTGGAACCGTATAGAGTTTTAAAGGTTAAAACCAACACCTTGAATTGGGCCCGGTATACAACTGGCAACCAGTGTAATTCAATCAACACTGGGGTGATATGATCGCGGCGGCGGGTCTGCTTTATTAAGCGTGCCGCCGCGTTTTGTACCAGCTGGAGTTTCCGGACCGTCTTCAAGGGTAACCCCACGTAGAGCGCATTACAGTAGTCTAATCGAGAGGAGATCAGGGCATGTATCACTCGTGGGAGCAGATGTATGGGAAGATAGGGTCGCAGCCTCTGTACTAGATGAAGTTGGTACCAAGCTGCCCGGCTCACTGCAGAAACCTGAGCCTCCATAGACAGCTGGGAGTCCAAGATGACCCCGAGACTGCGGACCTGGTCCTTCAGGGGCAAACTCACCCCATTAAGTATCAGGTCAAAATCACCCAACCTTCCCTTGTCCCCCACTAGTAATACCTCAGTCTTATCGGGGTTCAGCCTGTTCTCTCCCATCCATCCACTTACGGACTCCAGGCACTTGGACAAGGTATCCACAGCCAACTCTGGTGAAGATTTAAATGAGAGATAGAGCTGCGTGTCATCCGCATATTGGTGACACTGCAGCCCAAAACTCCTGATGATGGCTCCCAGCGATTTCATATAAATGTTAAATAGCATGGGAGAGAGGATGGAACCCTGTGGCACACCACAGTTGAGGGGCCAAGGGTCTGAAACCTCATCCCCCAACACTACCCGTTGATATCTACCGGAGAGATAGGAACGGAACCACTGTAAAACAGTGCCTCCTATTCCCAGTCCCTCCAGGCGACTCAACAGGATACCGTGGTCGACGGTATCGAAAGCCGCTGAGAGGTCCAGGAGGACGAGGAAGGTATGTTCTCCCCTATCCAACGCCCTCCTCATATCATCCACCAGAGCAACCAAGGCTGTTTCAGTTCCGTGTCCAGTCCTGAAGCCCGACTGGAAAGGATCTAAATAATCTGCTTCCTCCAAGTGTGTCTGTAGCTGCTTTGCCACCACACGCTCAATTACCTTGCCCAAGAACGGTAAATTGGAGACTGGGCGAAAGTTGTTTAAATCTTGGGGATCCAAGGAGGGCTTTTTCAGAATAGGTCTTATCACTGCCTCCTTGAGGGGCAATGGCATTACACCCTCCTCCAAGGATGCATTTACCATTGCCTTGATCCCATTGCCCAGTCTCTCTTTACAGCTCATAACGAGCCATGAAGGGCAAGGATCAAGTAAGCAAGTGGTTGGTTTTACAGTAGAGAGCACCTTGTCCACTTCATCAGAGAGAAGAGGCTGAAACCGATCCCAGCAGACCGGATTGCAACTTATCAAAGCACTGTGCTGCACGCATGCCTTTTAAAACCTAGGATTTAACAAACCTAGTAAATGTCTTGGATGGAAACTCCTGCTGAGCATCATTAAAATGCCAAGAAATATTTGTTTGTTGTCCACAATTGGAGCTGCTCTTGGTTTTCTGGCAACAAGGACAACACTTTTCAAAATGATTAACTGTACTTTGTGGGGCGGGATGTGTGTGATTGAGTCAATTGTGCATTGATGAATAGCTTTAAGGCTCAAACATCAACCATAGTGGGAGTCTGTAAATATAGAAGGACTAAGATCATAAAAGCCTTGGAAGTTAACAATCAGCAATGGCAGACTGCTGGGAAATTACCTATAACCAAGCTTACAATATACATGAAATCCAAACATAGAGCACCCCCCAATAGATGGTGTCCAGTTTCTGGTTAAAGACCTCCAGTGAATTCCCAGCTTGGTAACTGTTGATCAGGAAAAACATATAAAGGCATGTGGGAGATATACTGGTCAATGGTACACTTACTAGGCATACTGGACCAAGTCTCTCAGATTGCATTTTGAACTTAAACTCATTCTTGGAATGAGCTGGCTCCTAGACACTGCTGCTATGGCTTTGTTCTCAGTCGGCCATAATACGCAGAGGTATTCTCTGACATGAGCATGACTTGCATAGTAAAATATCAGCACTCTTTCCTCATGTACTCATTTACCCTTTTGACTGAGATTCAAAGCTTTCTCAAACTGTTCAGCAACAATCAAGACTGCTTTGATTTGATTAGCACAGGATGATGGTGATTTATTCATTAAAATCATTTGTATACTGCTTTTCATTCAGTGAAAACCAAAGCAGTTCACAACAATCAAAATTGCAGTAATACAATAATAGAACATTCCAATAGAACATTCAATCAGCACTGACACCAGGCACAAACTGAAGGTACTGAAGAACTAGTATTAGTGGCTGGGGAATGTCTGGGCAAAAAGGCAAGTCTTTAATTGACAGCAAAAGCATGCTACTATTGGTGCCCACCTAATCTCCAAAGGGAAGCTGTTCCATAGGCCCATTGATGATAGCTATGAGATGAACTTCAGCAGGCCATGGCACAAGTCAACTGTCTTGTCCTGCAGACCTTAGTAAAATGGGCCGTTCTCTGTGGGGGAAGGCATTCTGTTGGGTAATTGGGCACAAGTTGCTTAGGCTTTATAAGCTAATTTTGTTGTTGTTGTGTGCGTTCAAGTCAATTATGACTTATGGTGACCCTATGAATCAGTGACCTCCAACAGCATTTGTTGTAAACTACCCTGTTCAGATCTTGTAAGTTCAGGTCTGTGGCTTCCTTTATGGAATCAATCCATCTCTTGTTTGGTCTTCCTCTTTTTCTACTCCCTTCTGTTTTTCCCAGCATTATTGTCTTTTCTAGTGAATCATGACTTCTCATTATGTGTGATATGATAACCTTATTTTCATCATTTTAGCTTCTACTGATAGTTCTGGTTTAATTTGTTCTAACACGCAGTTATTTGTCTTTTTTGCAGTCCATGATATCCACAAAGTTCTCCTCCAAGACCACATTTCAAATGAGTTGATTTTTCTCTTATCCACTTTTTGACTGTCCAACTTTCACATCCATACATAGAAATCGGAAATACCATGGTCTGAATGATCCTGACTTTAGTGTTCAGTGATACATCTTTGCATTTGAGGACCTTTTCTAGTTCTCTCATAGCTACAGTCCTAACCTTCTAATTTCTTGATTATTGTCTCCATTTTGGTTAATCACTATGCCAAGGTATTGATAATCCTTGACAAATTCAGTGTCCTCATTGTCAAGTGTAAAGTTACATAAATCTTCTGTTGTCATTACTTAGTCTTGTTGACTTTCAGCTGTAGTCCTGCTTTTGTGCTTTCCTCTTTAACTTTCATCAGCATTCGTTTCAAATCATTACTGGTTTCTGCTAGTAGTATGGTATCATCTGCATATCTTATATTGATATTTTTCCCTCCAATTTTCACACCTCCTTCATCTTGGTCCAATCCTGCTTTCCATATGATAAGTTTTGCATATAAATAGATAAAATACACCCATTTCACACCTTTTCCGATGGGGAACCAATCGGTTTCTCCATATTCTGTCCTTACAGTAGCTTCTTGTCCAGAGTATAAGTTGTGCATCAGGACAATCAGATGCTGTGGCACTCCCATTTCTTTTAAAGCATTCCATAGTTTTTCATGATCTACACAATCAAAGGCTTTGCTGTGATCTATAAACCACAGGGTGATTTCCTTCTGAAATTCCTTGGTCATTCCATTATCCAACGAATATTTGCAATATGATCTCTGGTACCTCTTCCTTTTCTAAATCCAACTTGGACATCTGGCATTTCTGGTTCCATATATGGTAAGAGCCTTTGTTATAGAATCTTGAGCATTACTTTACTTGCACGGGATATTAAGGCAATAGTTCGATAATTGCTGCATTTCCTGGGATCCCCTTTCTTTGGAATTGGGATATATATTGAACTCTTCCAGTCTGTTGGCCATTGTTTTATTTTCCATATTTGTTGACAAATTTTTGTCAAAATTTGGACAGATTCCGTCTCAGTAACTTGTAGCAACTCTATTGGTTTGCATTTGTTCCTGGTGATTTGTTTCTTCCCAGTATTTTAAGAGCAGCTTTCATCTCACATTCTAAAATTCCTCCGTGAATGAATCTGTCATCCTGGCATCTCTTTTATAGAGGTCTTCAGTGTATTGCTTCCATCTTCCTTTTATTTTATCTCGGTCAGTTAGTGTGTTCCACTGTTGATTATTCAACACCCCTACTCTTGATTTAAATTTCCCTTTAATTTCTCCAACCGTTTGGAATAGGGCTCTTGTTCTACCTTTTTTGTTACCTTCTATTTCTATACAATAACTATTTTAATAGTTCTTTTTGTCCCTATGTACTAGCTGCTGTATCATTGCATTTAGGGTTCTAACCTTGTTTCTATCTCCTTTTGCTTTCCTTCTTTCTTTAACCATTTTAAGAGTTTCTTCAGCCATCCATTGAGGTCTTTCTCTCTTTTTAACTAGAGGTATTGTCTTTTTGCATTCTTCCCTGATAATGTCTTTGACTTCAATCCATAGTTCTTCTGGTTCTCTGTCAAATCTGTTCCTTATTTGATCTTTATATTCTTCTGGGATGTTATTTAAACTGTATTTTGGCATTATGATTGCTTTGATTTTCTTTAGCTTTACTCTGATTTTCGATACAACCAGTTCATGATCTGTACCACAGTCTGCTCCTGGTCTTGTTTTTGCAGAAAGTATGGAACTTCTCCATCTTCTGTTACCAATTATATAATCAATTTGATTCCTATATTGACCATTTGGTGATGTCTACATGTACAGTCGTCTTTTTGGTTACTCAAAAAATGTGTTTGCAAGAAACAAATTATTGGCTTCACAGAATTTGGTTAGTCTTTCTCCTGCTTCATTTCTATCTCCTAAGCCCCATTTCCTCACAATTTATAGTTCTTCTCTGTTCCCTGCTTTTGCATTCCTGTCCACCATGATTATCAGAACATCCTGTTTTGGTACGTGATCAATTTCTTCTTGTACTTCTGCATAGAACCTTTCCAATTCCTCTTCTTCTGTGTTTGCCGTTGGAGCGTAGACTTGGATGATGGTTATGTTAATAGGTTTCCCATTAAATTTCATTGATATCACTCGCTCAGACCTTGTGTTATAGCTCTTAATTGCTTTTGCTTCATCACTTCTCACTATTAAAGCAACCCCGTTTCTTCTTAATTTCTCATTTCCTGCATAAAATATTTTGTAGTTGCCCAATTGAAAATGTCCCATTCCTGTCCATTTTAATTCACTCACACCAAGTATTGTAATGTTGATGCATTCCATTTCTCGCTTAACGATTTCTAACTTTCCTTGGTTCATGCTTCTCACATTCCATGTTCCTATTGTGTACATCGTACAACTCCGGACTCTCCTTCCACATCTGTGCGCATCAGCTTCTGGGCTTCCTTTCGGCTTTGACCCAGCTGCGTCATTACTCACAGCGCTACTCGTACTTGTCCTTTGTTCTTCCCCAGTAACTCACTGAGTGCCTTCTGACCCCGGGGGTCTCATCTTCCAGCACTATCTCGTGTTGCATTTTGGATACTCTGTTCACAGGGTTTTCATGGTAAGAGATATTCAGAGGTGGTTTACCACTGCCTTCCTCTGAGTTTGGATGCATCTTAGTTTGGTGTTTCAGCTTTGACCATTCCGCCTTGGGTGATCCTGCTAGGAGTCCAGCCTCTTGATCTAGACTCTTGACAGCATTGCTCTCAGCTTCTTCGACACACTCAACCCCCCTCACCATATTAAGGTGTGCATCCTAGAGGAGGTTATAAGCTAATTTTAAAAATGCCAAGTTTAAGTTTTTTATATATATAAAGAAATAAAAAACGTTAAACTTGGCTCAATAGTTAATTATTAGTCAGTGTAATTTTTTTCAGCACAGGTGTCATATGTGCATGGGAGGGAGCCCCATTTAGCAACTGGGCTGCTAAATTCTGCACTAGCTGCTGCTTCCAAACCAACCTTAAGGGTGGCCCCACATGGAGTATTAGTTCAGGATGCAACTGCAAACAAATCTTTGTTCTCCATGTGCAATTTGAATGATTCCAAGATTCCTTTCTGCAGAATTAGATTTAAATTATGCCTTAAATCTTAGAAATATGGTGCTGGATGGGGTCGCACTCCCCCTGAAGTCTCAGGTTCGCAGTATAGGTGTACTACTGGACTCAGCTTTGAATTTTGAGGCCCAGATTACTGCTGTGTCCAGGAGCACATTTGCCCAATTAAAACTGGTGCGCCAGCTGCGCCCGTTCCTGGATCTGCCTGATCTGACTAGGGTGATGCATGCCTTGGTTACATCCTGCTTAGACTACTGTAACGCGCTCTACGTGGGGCTGCCTTTGAAGACTGTTTGGAAACTTAAATTGATACAAAGAGCTGCAGCCAGAGTGCTAACCGGGGCTGGTTACAGGGATCATACAACCTCCCTGTTACAACAGCTCCACTGGCTGCCAATTTGTTTCCGGTCACAATTCAAAGTGCTGGTTTTGACCTACAAAGCCCTATACGACTGAGGTCCAGGCTATTTGGCAGATCGTATCTCCCTACATGAACCTGCCTGGGATTTGAGATCTTCAGGTGAGGCCCTTCTTGTGCTCCCCACACCTTCGCAAGTACATATGATGGGGACACAAGATAGGGCCTTTTCGGTGGCCGCCCCTAGGCTATGGAACTCCCTCCCAAGTGAGGTGCGATTAGCTCCCTCCTTGCTGTCTTTCCGGCGACAAGTAAAGACTGTTTTATTTCAACGGGCATTTGGGATAGAGAACGACTAGGATTAAGTGTCCTAGGATTGGTGACTACATTATATGGTTATTTTAAATTGCCTGCTGTTTTTAACGTATGTTTTATGGTTTTAATTTTTCTCAAAGTTTAATTCTATTTTTAATTGTATACTTTGTATGTTTTAATGGTGTGTTGTTTTTAGTTGTAAGCCGCTCTGAGTCCTGTTGGAAAAAGGGTGGGGTAGAAATAAAGTTTTTTTTAAATTATTATTATTATTATTATTATTATTATTATTATTAATAATAATAATAATAATAATAATAATAATAATAATAATAATAATAATAATAATAATAATAATAATAATAATATGGAGTGTCTTGCTGTACCACAATGGCTGGTCTTCCACCATCCCCTTCAGCAGGACACCGGTTTTGTCCAGACTATGAATTGATCCCGAGTTCAAATCCCTGAATGGATTCCAACTAACTCCTCCTGTGTCGCATGGTTTGCATTCTGAGAATGAGTGTGTGGTGGGTTGGGTCTTAAGATCTACAACTTGATTACTGAACACACTGGGAAATTTGGCAATTAGCATTTGGCAATTAGCTTGACAACAGTGCTCTGTACAGACCATTTATTTCAAGTACATTTTTTCTCCCAAAGAATCCTGGGAACTATAGATTGTTAAAGATGCTGGGAATTGTAGCTCTGTTAGGGGTAAAATACAGTTCCTAGGATTCTTTGGGGGGGGTGAGATGTACTTTAAATGTGCCTTAAATATATGGTGTGCACGGAGCCCGCTTTTTCTTATAAATTTTGGTTATGTGCTTTAAACCATAATTGTTAGAATCTAATTATTATTAGAACTTTACCCTCATCAAGGGAAATGTGGTGATGAGGTTAATGAAAAAAAGTCCTTTCATTTTGCATTTCAGGTTCAAGAAGAGAGCGCTGTGGGTATCGTATTATACGCCGCCATCGTAACTCAGAAGATGCAGTGCACTGCGTCGGCAAAGTTAAAAAGAACAATGAAGCCATAATCCAGATCAAAGAGCTCCTTGACAATGCACTGACCCCAGAACAGTTTGTTTCCATATTACTTGAAGCTGAACCGCCGAATGTGTTGGTGAGTCGACCCAGCAAACCGTTTACAGAAGCCTCCATGATGATGTCCCTGACAAAACTTGCAGACAAAGAACTGGTCCACATGATTGGCTGGGCCAAAAAGATTCCTGGTAAGCATTTTGAAAATTCCAGTTTTCCTGGTGGACTTTTTTCCCCTTCTGTGTAACACTTCAGAAATTAGTACTGGGATACGTTAGCAAGAGAAAGGTGGCAACAATTGTATTGCTATTTGGTTTTGCAACTAATGGCAAAACACATACTTTGCATGTAGACATTTTCACATTGCTGGCATCTCCAGTTAAAAGAGGGAAGCTGTGGCCCTCCAGATGTTGTTAGACTCCGTCTCCCATCAGCCCCAGCAAGCATAGCCAATGGTCGGAGAACAGGTGACAGGTGACAGGTGATTGAGAAGACCTTGGAAAGCCATTGCCTGTCAGAGAAGGCAGAACAGATGTTGATGAACCAATGGGCTGGCTAGGTAAAAGACAGCACCTTATACAATGTGTGAGATGCTCCATGGGGAACATCTCCTGTGTGAAACCTGCCAAATGAATGGGGAGGGGTGGGAGAGAGGTCAAGGGTCCAGCTATACAACCCCAAATATTGGATAATGATGCTTTTGCATGTAGAATTATTACTCCTCCTCCTCTTAGTGCTACAATATTTTACTCTATTTCTTGACTGCAGTCCTTACCGCAGCTTACAATAATTTAAAATAAATAAAACGTAATGAAACTAAAAACAATAGCAATAAAATTCCTGCAGAGTTACCTTGGGGAGACACTAAAATTCAGGAAAACAAGACGGCCATTAGTTGGTGGTAACTAAAAAAGTCAAAGTAGATGTCAGATGGAAGGTTGCTTCAGGGGATCCGTTGCAGGTAAGGATGGGAGAATGTGTCAGTTTTGGTTTCTCTCAGTTTCTCATTTTTCTAGTCTTAAGTTCAGTTCTCTACATTTCCACATCCATTTGCAATTAAAAAAAAAGTTCTTATGAAAACTCATCAGTATTTTTGTGCAAATTTCTCCTGGTACACACATTTTTGCAAGGCAATTTCCCCTCATATACTGTAATGCATTTCTGTATATTTTCATTAATATAGCACACTTTACTCTAGTAATGTGCATTTTTGTACCCATTACTTGGCTGGAGGATTGCACTGAGAAATTTGTATTAAATCCAAATGTTGAAGGCTGGCTGTACTTTACATATTGTTTTGGAAACTGTAAATTAGCTAAGTTCGCTTTTAAATGTGAACTGAATTGAATGTCTCCCTCATCCCTAGTTGCAGGAAGGCCCTCATTTGTAACTCACACACTATTTCCATAGTCACACATAGGAATGGGGTTTGCTGCCTAGTTCCGATCCGCTTTTATTCCGGTAGTCTCATTCCATCCCGAACCACCTTTTTTTGTTCCCTCTTGCTTTGGTGCTTGCCAATTCGATCCACTGTTTTGTTTTTGGTTTTGGTTGCAAAAAAATGTGTAATTTTTAACGTAAATGCCTATGTAAATGATTGCTGTGTTCCGCGTGTGTTATTTTTGCCTATTTATCACAGCTATACACTGTTACGAATGCATCAACTTAGATGAAATTACGAAGATAATTACATAAAATCGGGGGGGGGAGGAAACGGGGGAAACAATCATGTTGATTACAGCTGCGGCCCACCGCAAAAAATCAGTGCTAATTACAGCCTCGGCCTGCCACAAAAAAATCAGTGCCAATTACAGCCGCAGCCCGCCGCAAGAAATCAGTGCCGGTCTGGAAAGATAGTGGACTGTTGAATTCAGTCAGAATCCGGTATTATGTCTGATTTAGGGATATTCTTCCCCATCCCTACTCACACACAATAGTCAGCTATGGCTGAGATTCTCTCCCTTTCCTTTCCTGGGTGCTTCTTGTATTTACTTCATTGATTGTCCACATGCAAGATCACAAAAAAGGCCATACATAAGATGTCTGTAATCTGAATCATCAGTGCTCAGCTTTGCTGGAAGGGCCAGTCCAGCGTAGCATAGTAGTAAAGCATGGCAGGGTCCCAGGTTCCATTCCCAGCTAGGAGTTGGAATTTCCCTTGCCTGAAACCCTAGAGCAGCCTTTCCCAACCTTTGGGTCCCCAGATGTGGCTGGACTACAATTCCCATCATTCCTGACCATTGGCCATGTTGGCTGGGGTTGATGGGAGTTGTAGTCCAACAACATCTGGGGACCCAAAGGCTGCCCTAGAGAGCTGCTGCCAGTCAGTGTAGGCAGTACTGAGATGGATGGAGCTCGGGTTTCACTCAGTATAAGGCAGCTCCCTGTATTCCTGTGATGACACAACCAAGCATATCTTTACAGTCAGAGCCTTTACAGTCAGAGCCTTATAGAAATTGCCACAGTTTCTGATATGGTGACATCTACATGAGTACTTCTCCCCCCCCCCCCGAGTGATCTGGGCAGACCCTTAAAAAATTAAAATAAAAAGAGTAACTTACATTTACGGGCTTCTAAACAAACATTATTTTTAAGCTGGACTCACCTAGTACAATCAGCGCTTCAGCCATTTAACCATTTTGTAGCCTAGCAATGTGTAATTTTTGTAAGGAGTCTAAAACGCGTACACAGCAGGACAACTGAGAGCTGCCTCTTGCAAGTGGAGGAAAGATCAGAAATACAGGAACATTATCTCTTAAAAGTCTTAAATGAAATTTAAAGTCAACGGGGTCTTGAGCGGGAGCTCTAGTGACGAGTAATTTTACTTTGATCACTGGAAAATGCCAGGCATTTGCTGTCAGCTGGGAAATGAATCCATTTTCACATTTGAGAGACTATCACTCCTTATTTTGTCACTCAAAGCAGGAGAGAGAGAGAGAGAGGTTGGTCTGATTTTTTATTTCTCTCTCTCTCCTTATGTAGTAAATTCTGCTGTTAGGGGTTCTGTATTAATTTTCTCTCATATAAGGTAAAAATCTCTCCTTTCACAAGTGTTCATCCTTGGAACTATTGTCCTCTTTAATTTCAGGCTGATCTATTTTTTTCTTTTAATCTGACTCTGAGGAAAAATGCTAACTAAATTCAAATGATTATTATTATTTTTTAAGAATCAAGTTAGCATTCTATATTTGTTTCAGGGTGCATCTGTGGTTTGAATGGTGGCGGGGGAATGAATAACAGTGCAATCATACTTTAAAATTTAGTACTGCAGATATTAATACAAATCTTTTCAATGTGGATTAGCCTTCACACAATCCAATCCAATAGTATTTTGACTACCATGTTCACTTCAGAAGTAAGATACACCATGGTGTAGCAGAGTAGGGACAGGGTGTGGAGCACAGCACCAGGATTTTTTCTGAGGAGGAGTGATACGTCAACTGCCAGAGCCGCAGGGTAACTGATGAACCTTGCTTTAGCAAGTGAAAGAGGTGATAATGAGGCTTTCAAGTTTGTTTGTGACAGATTGGTGGAGCACAAGTCAGAGAATGAAGGAAATAATCAAGCAGAGGCAGAGTCCTTCTTTCTTGTCCTTTGATGGAGTTCCTGCTTCATTCACACTAGCAGTTTAAATGGGAACACTTATTTCAAGATTTCTAATTAAACTTTAAAGGTTGTGCTTCATCTGGCTGAAGATTCTTTGTTAAAGTTGAACCTATGCAGTTCAGAAGTAAGCGCTGCTCAGTTCAGTAGAGCCTACTCCCAGAACACAATGCAGAGAATTGTAGTCATGCTAATCCTAATAACCTGGGCTTAATGCTAGTTATTGCTGCACTTTGGGGAGTGCGTGTGTATGTATGTATACTAGTAGCCTCGTACCTGGCGTTTCTCGGGAAGTCTAAGAAACCAAAAAATCAGCACAGTTTTAAAAGACAGTAGGGCCCCGCTTGCCGGTGCTTCGCTTCCCAGCGTTCCGCTAATGCGGCAGCTTTCATTCCTCATTTTAAAGCCGATTTTGCCCTTTTGTGGCATTTTTGCGTCATTTTCACGCAACGCACCCCATTATACTCAATGGGGTTCTGCTTTACGGTGATTTCCGCTTTACGGCGGGGGTCCGGAACAGAACCTGCCGTATAAGCGGGGCCCACCTGTAAGTGGTTATAAAAGGTTCAGTCAGCTATCTTGATTCAAAATGGCATTTAATTGTATCCAAACAAACCTGCTCTTTGATCTCAGAAACCATCATGTAAAATCTGGCTACAATATTTTAAGCAGTGTCTAAATTCATAACAAACAACTTTCCAGAATGATCAGCACTACTGATTGCATTCCTGGACTCCCCTTGGGGACATGGCTATGGGCTTTGGGGGGGGCATGGCTGTGGGGCTTTCCTGATGAGCTTCTGCACTTCAGAATTTAGCACTATACCCCTGGATGCTTCACCTCTGCAAAGTTTGCTCACTGTCGCTACCTCAGCTATTCACTTGCTTTCCTTCACTCCCATTCTGGAAAAAAAAAAGCAGTAGGCATCCTATAAAGGAACACCAAGTCTGATCATATGAAAAGACCTATGGAGGTCTTCAAGCTATATATTCAGGATGGGCAGGTGCCATTTTCTTGTCTCCAGTCTTTACCTCCACTGACATGTGAAAACAATGACAACAAAGGAGCTTCATGCCGAGCAGACATATTTTGGAAGAGCTTGAAGAAGGAAGTGGATGGCCTTCAAGTCGATCCGACTTATGGCGACCCTACAAATAGGGTTTTCATGGTAAGCGGTATTCAGAGGAGGTTTACCATTGCCTCCCTCTGAGGCTGAGAGGTCACCCAGTCAGCTTCATGGCTGTGTGGGGATTTGAACCCTGGTCTCCCAGGTCGCAGTCCAACACCTTAACCACTACACCACACTGTGTGGCAAACTACTTTTTCATAGGGCTTTGAAAAACAGAAATGACCTACTGCTAGGCCAGTATCATTCATTTGAAATCTGGTGCTGGAGGAGAGCTTTGCACATACCATGGACCGCGAAAAAGATAAATAATTGGGAGTTAGAACAAATTAAACCAGAACTGTCACTAGAAGCTAAAATGATGAAAATGAGGTTATCATACTTTGGACACATCATGAGAAGACTTGATTCACTAGAAAAGAAAATAATGCTGGGAAAAACAGAAGGGAGTAGAAAAAGAGGAAGGCCAAACAAGAGATGGATTGATTCCATAAAGGAAGCCACAGACCTGAGCTTACAAGATCTGAGCAGGGTGGCTCATGACAGATGCTATTGGAGGTCGCTGATTCATAGGGTCATCATAAGTCGAAATTGACTTGAAGGCACATAACAACAACTCCATGCATTAGTGCTGAGTTGGGAGAGAGGAATGCTCAATCTCTGGTAAAAATCACTCTGTTCTGGAGCTGCTTTCTTTAAAGGGGCCAAATGCAGCCCTCCAGACCTCTCTGTCTGGCCCTTGGGACTCTGTCCAGGTCATTCCTCTTCCGCAGCCACACCCAGCACCCTCCTCCTGTGTTTTTTTCTGGCTGGAATGTGCCCTTGAACTGTCTCTGACTTGCCTGAATAGAGAACAGGACAGATGTGTGAGTATGTGTAGAAATCAGCCTACTGTACAAAGCTAACAATTGCATTCATTGCCCCACCTACTCTTCCCTCTGGCTCCGCCTACCACTGGCATGTGGTCCATAGAAACCTGCCCAGAAAGGAATGCAGCTCTTGGGCTAAGAAAAGGTTCCCCACCTTTGCTTGAGAGGGGAGAAGTTAGTGGGGTTTAATTTAATTACACGTTTGGAATTGGTGTGTGTGGAAAGTGCTTTTTGCGCTCAGTGGTTTTACCTGCACATCTCTGTGTCCTTATTTCCTTCTCCTCTTCCTCCTCCCTTGCCTTATTTTTCTTCTTCGCCATTTCCCCCTCTCTATAAAGATGACACTTCTTCCCATAAGGCTTTGCTATGGGTGTCAGATAGAACAGCAGGTTGCCACTGAGTCATTCCCAACTAGTTTCACACTGTTCCTGCTTTTGGGATACAGCATGAAGGAGGAGGTGTGAGAAATCCTGGAGTGTTGATTATGATCCATTAATTTCCTGATGTCCCTCATTTTACTAAGGACCCCCCCCATCCTTTGTTTATCATCCCAAAGAAGAAGAAGATCAAGAAGGCACAAAATCATGGCATCGAGACTAGGTTCATGTCGCAGACGATTGCAAGTTGCTTCTGCTAAGTTCAGCAGGAAGATCTTTTCCTTAGTTGCAGTAGTGTGAGCTATACTTTGCTTGTCTCTCCTTCTGCTGCTTCTGTCTCTCTTTCTCCCCTGCCTAGGGAAAGTGGTGTGGATGAAATAGACTGCAGTGCAAAATGGGAGCCTTTTGTTGACTTTACTGCCTTGAGATAGATTTCATCCTGTGTGCCTACAGTACAAGTTTGGCATTTCGTTCAAAACAAACAACAGCAAAAATCAGATGAGTTGTTTCATTTATTCTGATATACCAGCAGACCACGAGCAAACAAGAGACTTTATTTCCTGCCTAACCAATATTATATTGTTGCGTCACTTGTGGATTTTATCTCACCCATCTCTCCAGGCGCTGGGAATTCCTCTTGGACTTGTTCTCCCACTTCAGGCCTCTCCTGCACTTTTTCTTGCACAGCCATTTCTCCAGGCTCTAGTTCACCTTTCTCCAAGGCTTTTTCTTCCTCCTGCACTACTTCCTTAACAGCAGGCACACAGGGAGCAGAGAAATCTATCAGCAGCATCTCTTCTGCAGACTCTATCTCATTTTCTTCCGAGGCCTCTTCCTCTTCATTTTCCAGCCTGTCCTCCTTCAACTCTTGGGGCTTCACTTTCAGCTTTCTGCTGTCTTCCCCCCCCCCCCCGTCAGGCTCCTGGACAATCAAAGCCTCTTTTTCCTCCTCCGCTACTGACGGCAACTCTTTACAGTCCAAACCCTCCAGCTGCCCATCCACTTTCTGGATCTCTTTAGGCACCCCTGTCTGGTGCTCTGCAGCTGGACTCCTGGGTCACCCTTGACCCCTTGTAGCGGCTGATCAAGCAGGGCTCTCACCTCCTCACATGGGGTCTCCCTTTCCTCTCCAAAGGTGCTTCCCAATATCTCCCTCATTCGTTGCCAGTGCACTTGGCGCTCTCATCGCCTTGCTCTCGGTCCCATTGCCTCTGCTGCTGAATATTCCCAATCTGTTCTGCTTGCTGCTGGAACATCAATCTCATCTGTTCCAGGAGAGTTGCTGTTATCTCCTCCATCTTGACTCAGGCACACCTTGCTCTCAATGCTTCTCCCAGGAAACTCAATCCCACTTTTGACACCAGTGTTGCACGCCTCCCCCAATCTCTGAGAGGTGAGATTTCGGGGGTCCCTGCGCTCATCCAGGGTTTGGTTTCCTTTGGGAAGAAGGTCAGTGGAGACTGCGGTGTCTTTATGAAATATGGTTTATTTATTTACACACATTCGAACCTGAGCTCAAGGATGGAGGGGTTCAAGGCATGAGCAGTCCAATAACCAGCTTTTCCATCTGGGTTTCAGGAGGCACCCCAAAGGCCGTGTTCCCCAGAGCCCATCTCTCTCTGCCTTAGTTCCCAGCAATTCTCTAGACACACCAAAACTACAAGCACACTTCTGCTCGCTGCCAGGAGTGGAGGGGGGGAGGCTCTCCTGAAGAGTTTCAATGACAAAAGGGTCTCCCTGGCTCATTCACCATTGTTAGGCAACTCATCGGCCCATTATCTTACCTGGCCAATCTATTTGGTTAACAAAAGACTCATTTGAACAGCAGAGAGTTCCTCATTCCAAGGCACAGGATTCCAAATCAGAGGCTGGAAAGGTGACCCACAGAAATCATCCATCCCAACCCGCATGCTCATAACAATATGTTTAGCAAAAAAAATGAAAGGTAGTCTCTTGAGTAAAATATAAATCTATTGCATACATAAAACAACTTTAAAATGATAACTTTATAAAAAAAATCACAGCCCAGTGGACAATATATTTGCTTTTAGCCATAGGCCATTGCACAGTGTAAAACAAACAATTAAAACCATACAGCAAATAAAGTGATTTGACTTACAATATATTCATCTCCATATGCAACAACATTGGCAATTTGAATATATGCTGATATACAAACCAATTAAAATAAAATAATATGTACACTTGCATAAACAAAATATTTTTCAAAGCCAATATGTGCAGCCACATGCATTTCAACTAGTAAGTCTTTTTCAGTGGCAGATAAGGAATACAGAACACCAATTTGAGCATGAATTCAGAAGGTATAATTTCTCTCTCTCACTCGCTCACTCACTCACTCACACACACATACATACACATAGTGTGTGTAAATTGATATTATATGTACTGTACATTTATATTTACACCAGCAGACCAGATAATTTCCATTAATAGCAAACTCAGGTGGTTGAGTGTCTATTGGTTTGGAAGCAAAATGAGGCTGCCCAGAATTAAGAGTTTTTAATTAAACCCCACCCCTGAACTATAGAGTGATATTTCAGAAGCAAGGAAAGGAAAAAGAAACCTTTTCCCTTCCTGACTCTCCAGAACCCCCACTATGTCAGTATAACATCTTGAGGTTCAGGGCTAATCTTAATACTTGTCTTAGCGTAGTATTGTCTACTTTGACTGGCAGCTGCTATCAAGGTCTTCATGCAGACGGGCTTTCCCATTAACCCGATACCTTGTCCTTTTAGCATATCAGTGAAAGGCCTTGGATGGGTGAGAAAAGTCTCCTGTTCCCCTTCCCCTCCTGTTGACCTCCTTCCCCCACTACAGGACTACATGGTTGCAGGCCGACTGGATCAGTAAAGTGAAATACTCCCCTTAGAGGCTGGGGATACACTCCAACATTTTGTTGCAGTCCCATTTGTATTCATTAGTATAGACAAGACTCAGCAACATAGAAACCCGCTGGCTTCCTGTCCAGTATGATCTTTGTCAGCCTTCATCCTGGGCTTTCATGGGAGAAGGGTACACTGCACCAAAAGCCCAGTGTGACCGAGAGACTGACTGGTGGGAAAGCTGATTTTTTTCTAATTTGAAAATGCCAAGATACAAAGGAAGTTCTATCTTCTGAAATAATTTGATGCTTGTTTGTGATGTAATGATCCCCCCTTTCCCCCCTGAAAGGCTTCATAGAGCTCAGTCTGTATGATCAAGTAAGGCTTTTGGAAAGCTGTTGGCTGGAAGTGTTAATGGTGGGTCTGATGTGGAGATCCATTGATCATCCTGGCAAGCTCATCTTTGCACCAGATCTTGTACTCGACAGGTGAGAAAATAAAGTGTCTTTGGGGTTAGGGGACTCTCTATCTCTCTTTTTCTTGTTTGATTTAAATTTCAACCTGCGTCAGAGAAACCCTGTCGGAGCTGCCAACTTGCGCAGCTTTAAGAGGGGATTAGATAAAGATAAGGCTATCAATGGCTACTAGTCATCGTGATGGCTGTGTTCTATCCCCAACGCTGGAGGTGGTATGCCTCTGAATACCAGTTGCTGAGGAACATGGGTGGGGAGAACACTGTTGCGCTCATGTTCTGCTTGTGAGCTTCCTAGAGGTATGTTCTTGGCCACTGTGGGAACAGGCAGCTGGGCTAAATGACCTTTTGGTCTGATACATCAGGACTCTTCTTATGTTCTTAATAATGGAAGTACTCGAGGCTCTTAAATCTTCAAGCTGGGGTCCATCACACCATAGCAGGCATGGGGAATGTGTGAACCATGGGCAAAACTTGGAATGCCAGGCCTCCCCATTTGGTCTGTGAGGCCGTTTTACGGAAGCCGTGCCCACCTGCCCTACAGGCATGGGGCAGGTAAGGGCAGGGCTTCAAAGGAAAAACTGGGAGCTTAAAGTGGGCTCCATGTTGTTCCTTTGCTGGAGCAAAGTGCGCTCCCAACTGCCAGTCAGTTAATGGGCAGTAGGAGTGCGCCTTGATCAAGGAGGGGAAAGTAGTTTCCATTCAATGGAAACAGCTTCTCCCTCCTAGTGATGCTCTTTGAAGCCGCCCTGTACGACTCCTGCCCACCTCTGACATCGGAGGTGGAAAGGAGAAGTGCAGGAAGGCTTGCAAAGATCTGTCCCCCCCCCCAGAGCCAAAAAGGTTCCCCATCCCTGCACTAGAGCAACATGCCACTGTGGGGCTCTAGATGATTGCCAAGACCAGAGCTTGGAAAAGTTACTATTTTGAACTACAACTCCCATCAGCCCCAGCCAGCATGGCCACTGGATTGGGCTGATGGGAGTTGTAGTCCAAAAATAACTTTTCCAAGCTCTGGCCAAGACCAGCATGTTGTGATAGGCTTACAGAGCTTGGAAAAGTTACTTTTTTTAAACTACAACTCCCATCATCCCCTGCCAGCATGGCAACTGGATTGGGCTGATGGGAGTTGTAGTTCAAAAAAGTAACTTTTCCAAGCTCTGGATAGGCAGCTCCAAATGGAATAGGAGCGACTTGGCTTCCTGCTGTGGGCTTAAAGCCAGGATGAGGAATCTGTGGTCCTCCAGATGTAGTTGGACTTCAATAGGGATGGACAGATCTGTCAGTTTCATTTCTCTACATTTCGCCTTTCTCCTGTCTTAAATTCAGTTCTCCACATTTCCACAGTAATTTGTGATTTTTTTTTAAAAAAAAAACCTTCATGAAAATTCTTTGGCCTCTTAGTGTGAATTTCTCCTAATGAACATATTTTTATATGCAGTTTTGGCTAATATACACGTTTCTAATATAATGCATTTTTGCATGTTGTTTTCACTAATATATGCATTTTTATGCACATTCAGCCCCTAATATATGCATTTGTGTACATATTGTTTGGTTAGAGAACTGCATCACAAGGAGGAAGGGTAGGATATAAATGTAATAAATAAATATAATTGGCAGAAGCGCAAGTTTCAAAGGTAATAGCTATGTTTTGGTTTGTGTATTTGTTCAGGATGTGCGACTTAGGTTGTTTTGCAAACAAAACTGAATTTCTCCTCTTACCCTAGACTCGGGGCCAGGGCCAGGCCCTAGCTGAGGGTCCCTGTGTCCCAAGGGCCCCCAGAAGGGCCCCTCAATAGGGTGGGTGGGTAGCGCTCCCTTCCACGATCCGCAGCAGCATTGGCTTCCGACCCTGCCACGGATCGTGAGAGGGAGCTCCCAGGCACCTCCCCTATTGCTGTGCAGGCCTGCAACGCCCACCTGCATGCCCCACCTACCTCTCCCTTGATGCAATGCTGGTTGCACTGCAGGCACAAGCCTGCCATCAACCAAGATGGCGGCCGAGGTTTCCTTAAGCGGCTGATGCCCCTGCCGCCATCTTGGTTGATGGCAGGGATGTAGGCATGTAGCACAGCGCGGGCAGCATTCATCAAGGGAAAGGTAGGTAGGTGGAGCATGCATGCATCCGTGCATGGGCCGGGGCCTGGGGCAGGCTGGTGCCCAAGGGCCCTGGCATGCCTGGCACCGGCCCTGCCTAGACTCCAACTCCCATCAGCCCAGATCCAGAGGTCAGGGGGGTGGTAGTTGTAGTCCAACAACACCTGGAGGGCCACAGGCCCCCCAGCTGTATTTTAAAGGTAAGGACAAGGATTTTGTGCTAGATGCTTAGAAGTTCAACCTGCTTATGAAAGACAAAACATGGATGCTGAGAAACAGGAAATACACATTGGAAACCAAAGCAGTATTTTTGCAGGAAAGGATGTTTTGCGTTCTCTGTAATTCTCTGACTGTTTTCAAATTAGGGACGAGGGGAAATGCGTGGAAGGAATTTTGGAAATCTTTGACATGCTCTTGGCGACGACATCAAGGCTTCGAGAGCTGAAATTGCAGCACAAAGAATATCTTTGTGTCAAGGCTATGATCCTTCTCAATTCCAGTGAGTAGACTGCTTCAGTCGTGTCAAGCTGTGCTTATTACGGAGACAAAAAGTTAGGTGGTGGTAGCAGAAGTATCAAAGGACACAAGAGCCATCAAGGCAAAGGAAATCAAAACATCCAAAGTGCTTTTTTCTTCCTCATCTTATAATGGTTTTATGATTGATAACACAGAAATAATACCTAGTTCACCAGGCTGTTCCATTCTGCACGCTGTATTTTTATACTCTCTAAAGATAAAACGTCAAAGTTCTTTTAATAAAATCGTGTGCAACCCGAGACTTAAGCAGTTCCTCCTATTTTGTTTGAATTGCTGTGTTGTTCAACCACACATACATGATTTAGGCCCCGTACTTTACATTTAAAGCACATGACTTCCCCCAGAGAATCGGAATTGTTGGATGCCCCTCACAAGGCTATAATTCCCAGCACCCTTAACAAGCTACAGTTCCCAGGATTCTTTGGAGAAAGACTTGTGCTTTAAATGTTTGGTGTGTACACAGCCTGAGTTAGAATGCCAACTTTTTTCACTGGCCCTGCTCCTTTGCTTTTAACAGATGAAGACGTGAAAAATAATAACATAGCCAATTTCTAAACACCCTCAGGACAAGCTAAGAAGAAATATAAGTAACTGGGGGGGCTCTGACCTCTTGCTTGCTTTGCTTGCCAACTCCCACCACTTGCTCCGCTCACCAACGAGGGACTCTCTCTCTCTCTCTCTCTCTCTCTCTCACACACACACACACACACACACACACACACACACACACGGCCTCCCACCCCCTCAGGTATACACACACTCCCAAATAGATAGATCACCCTCTCCTGCAAACGGATTGCTAAGCTTCCTCCTCTTCTCCCCTTTAGATACATCCATGACTTCGTATTAAAGACACTGTCTTTGTTATGTAAATTTGTATAGATATTAGCAGAGATTGTCAATGGTCTGAGATGCGTGTGTGCCAGTGTGTGCGTTTACCTAAGAAAGCAGGCTTTTACTCTGCATTGAGATCACTGAGACTTAAGACTTAGTAAAATAAGAAAAGCTATTTTATTTCTAGAAATACACAGTAGATAGGAAAGGCATACCTAGTTCTAACTAACTAATTAAGTTGGAGGCACAACGCCCAGGTTTGGGAGTTGCCCTCATGGCTCAGGAGAGAGAGAGCAGAGACAAAGGTGTTTTCTCTCTCCCTGGACAATCGAAGAAGAGAAGAGGGGAAAGGGCGGAAGGAGGAGGGGCAGATAAGCTTCTCTAAGCATATCAGTCTGGACGGAAGGAAGCCAGTCAGAGCATCACAGGTAAAGGTAGTCAAGCCTATCCATCTGGAGGACCCTAACTCTATCTCCCTTCTGGAACATAAACAAAAGAACAAAACAGGAGTTGCTATTGCCCCACTTTCAACAGTTTTTACCTCTATTTTCTATTTGCACCGTCCACAGTAAGCGCTCAGTGCCAGATGCAAACACGATGTTTTTTATTCACACTGAGGGGAAAGATCAATCATGCAGTTTTCTACTGACCATGCCTCCTAATTTAACATTTCCACTACCTCTGGTTACCTGGCAACTGAGCATGCTCAGTTTGTTCTACCAGCTTCATTTTAAAAAAATCCAGAAGTGCGATTATTTGTATTTTCACTGGTACAATACAGCTAAAATACAAATCTTTGTTTGAGCAATGTTATGTTTTTGCACACAGGTTAGGGGGAAAAGAAAATAAAGGCACCCTTTGCATCAATTTAAAAAATGCCAGCAGAACAGGAGAGAGCAGCTGGAAGTTACTCTTCAGCTCTCAGAAAATGAAATGAAAGAAGGGAGGAGGAGGGAGTGGGCATGGAGAGGGGAACGACTGACACACCCACCTAAAAGCATCAGAGCAAAGCGTCTACAAGCACTAGAGATACGGAGTGGAGACATTTCCCCCATCCCTTTTTGTAATATCAGAGGGTTGGGTTAGTACATATTTACAGTTGCATGATAGCTTGTTTGCCAGTAACGTCATGTGAACCATGCGAATTAAAAAGGGGTGTGAGTAGCACCAAACACACATTAAACCACCGTATAGATGGCTGGCTGTGGCGAGTGACAGAGGAACACTGGGGATTGGCTGGGGCAGCACCTCACCTACTGTTCTTCTCTCCTACTACTTCTCCTTGCCTTCTTCCACTGAGGCTGTTGGTGGGGTGGGAGTGGGGGTGGCAGCAACAGCAGAGCAGGTCAGTTGATAAGAAGCTACCCTCAGCAGCTCACTCAGACAATGGCACCAACGACCTAGGGAGGTGGTGGGCTCTCCAACACTGAAGGCCTTCAAGAGGCATCTGGACAGCCACCTGTTGGGTGTACTTTAAGTTGGATTCCTGCACTGAGCAGAGGGTTGGACTAGATGGACTTATAGAACCCTTCCAACTCTACTATTCTTTGATTCTAAAAGTTAGTCATGTCTAGTCACTTTAATGGGTCTACTCTGAGTAGGACTAGCATTGAATACCCTCCAGTGGGTCCCTCAAGACCAGAAATAACGAACAAGATGCCTCTGTGAAGCCCACAAGTGGGGCATGAAGGCAATATCCCTCCCTGGTATTCAGGGGTATGTTTCCTTTGTATCTGAGTGTTCTGCTTTGCTAATTTTGGCTAACAGCTTTTATTTTTGCTTTTGATTCACTTTTTTATTATTTATGTTATATAATTTTATTTATACACGTTGTTTTGAGAGATAATTTAGGGTGGCATTCAACTAGCTCGTACTGTTAATGCAAGAATTATCACTAGGGCAAGGGGACTTTAGCCCTCTGTGCAGAGCTTGGACAAGTTACTTTTTTTGAACTACAACTCCCATCAGCCCCAGGCAGCATGGCCAATGGATTGGGCTGATGGGAGTTGTAGTTCAAAAAAGAGTAACTTGTCCAAGCTCTGCCTCTGTGCCCACCCCCAGTGTGCAGCCCATGCCCTTCCCAAATCTGTTCTGGACTGTTGAGGAAAAACCTACAACAGATCTAGGGGGTGTGCTGGGGAAGTTCCATTGTGCAAGCAGAAATCCTAGCACTGGGAGAACTACTTAGCGCTATGTTGGATATAACCCTCATTGTTTAATTATGTTACTTAAAACTAATAACAATAATGATAATGATGATGATGATAATAATAATAATAATAATACCCCACCTTTCTTTCAACATAGAAACCGAAGGTGGCATGGTATTTGTTATTTATTAGTCGTAATAGCAGCAGCAGTTGCATTGAATGTGGAATTTTTATATCATACATATTGTGTTGTATTGAATGTACTGGGCCAGTCACTGTCTCTCAGCCTAACCTACCTCACAGGATGGCTGTACAGATAGAGTTGAGGGAGGAGAACCATGTATTGCTGCCTTGAGTTTATTGGAGAAAAGGCAGGATATAAATGTAAGAAATAAGTTATACTAAATGAAAGAATAACTCAAGCTGTTACCATTTCAGGATTAATGTTTTGTTCCCCCCCCCCCAAAAAAAACAAAACTGAGACTGGGCTCTGGAGGGAGCGAGAGAGCTGGAATCAGTGATGAGCGAAATCCCCAGACATAAAGTTTGGTGGAAATCTACTGAAGAACAACAGTAGTTTAAAGATGGATGTTTTCAAATTAAAAAGTAGTTCCCATTGTCTATACATACAGGATAATATGTTTGTAAGCCGTCACATAGATAGACGGCCGCGTTCCATGAGGGTGGCGGGTGGGAGGCAAGTGAGGATGGCAGAGCAGCGAGTGGGCTAGGTGGGCACGAGGCGAGCAAGCAACATGGAAGAGTGAGGCAGCCTCAGTGAGCTGCTGAGGAACAGTCAGGAAAACCTGGGGTAGCTTCTTACCTGCTCTGCTGTTGCTGCTGCCACCCCCACCCCACCAACAGCCTCAGCAGCAGAAGGCAAGGAGGAGGGAAACAGCAGAAGAGAAAGACCGTTGTTGGGGTGCTGCCCCAGCCACTGTTCCTGTGTCACTCACTTCAGCCAGCCACCTCCCTCCTCCTTGCAGGAGAATGTCTAAAGGGGAGGAGGGAGCTTAGGGACCCATGGGAGCTGGGGTAGAGGAGAGGAGCACCTCAAAGCAGAGAGGATGTTTTAAAATGTCTAAATTCGTCCCTAGCTCTGACTGAAACACAGACTTCTCCCTGCAAGGTTTTCTCACCAGCACCCTGTGCAAGCTGAGGGGGCGGCTTCTTTGCATTAGCTTGCATGGGGTGGTGGTGCAAGGGCAAAATACAAGGGGGGGGGAAGGTACAGCAGGGGGTGGGCCATTTTG
This sequence comes from Rhineura floridana, assembly GCF_030035675.1. Taxonomy (NCBI): domain Eukaryota; kingdom Metazoa; phylum Chordata; class Lepidosauria; order Squamata; family Rhineuridae; genus Rhineura; species Rhineura floridana. The sequence goes on from NC_084481.1 coordinate 224,642,176, forward strand.
CCCATACTTGGATTCCCTCCCCCCTTTTGCAAGCTTTGCTGTAATTGCTTGCATGGGAGAGATGTGGGGTAATTTTTTCTGAGACTTCACAATGACTCAGAAAAATGACCTAAGGTCTTCCAACGCTTTGGAAAGAACACAGGTCAAGTTCGGAGCTCACCTGAAGTGATCTGCAAAGTGCTCACCCTTCTCTGGCTTGAAGAAGAGATTTAATGGGAAAAAATGTTGTGGGAGGCATAAAGGGGAGGTTTGTAGCATGCATGGCCAGAGTCTGACTTTGGCATTCATTCAAGTCGGTCTTATCAATGCTGTGCCTTCTGCAAAGTCTTCTGGAAGCACAATATATATTCACTAATAGGCAAAAAACCTTGTAGTTTAAGAACGTACCTATAGCCCACAGATATTTCTACCAAACTTTAAAAAGCAGGGAAATTGGGCAGCTACAGTGAATGCACCGGGGAGCAGGAGACCTGACCTCTTCTGAGATACTGTACTACCCTACAAATTTGTAATAATGCAAACACAGTTTGGGTTGGTCTTTCACAGTCGAATCTACTTCCTGTGTAGCTTGGAAGAATTTGGTAACATGTGCCTCTTACCTCATTACACAGGGAGGGGAGGAGGAGGGCAGGAAGGGGAGGGGAGGGCAGGAAGGTGGAGAAGAGGGGGAAGGGAGGATATTGGATGGGTGGGCACTGGGCAGAGGGGAAGCCCCTTTTCTTTACAAAAGGAAAACATTGTGAACAGTATCATTCTTTTTCAGGGTTTCCCCTACCTTTTTATTCTACAGCAGGCACATGTAGTTTTCCACCCAAATTTAAACCAAAGCTGTCCCTGGCCACATCCACACCAGGCCTTTATTTCACTTTAGACAGTCATGGCTTCTCCAAAGAATCCTGGGAAGTGTAGTTAGTGAAGGGTGTTGAGAGTTGCTAGGAGACACCTTGTTCTCCTCACAGAGCTTTAGTCAGAGCGGCGGACTGTTAAACCCCTCTGGCCACTGGAGCTCTGTCAGAGGAATAAGAGTCTCCTCTCAGGACCCTTCACAAACTACACTTCCCAGGATTCTTTGGGGGAAGCCATGACTGTCTCACATGAAATCAAAGTCTGGTGGGGGTGTGGCCATCTGATTAGGCAAGCCCAGCAGCTGCGAGTCTGGTTTTAGAACACTGACAGTTGGTTCTTACTGAGCATGCCTAACATTATCATTCAGTTCAATGCTAAACTTCTTAAATTAATTTAAAATTGGCCAGGCATTTTTTAAACTTTGTGTAGTGGGTAAGGTGTTGGGCTACGACATGGGAGACCAGGGTTCGAAACCCCACACAGCCATGAAGCTGACTGGGTGACTTTTGTCTCAGCCTCAGAGGAAGACAATGGTAAACCACCTCTGAATACCGCTTACCATGAAAACCCTATTCATAGGGTCGCCATAAGTCAGAATCGACTTGAAGGCAGTCCATTTCCATTTAAACTGCAGAAGATGAAGGTCAGAGTATGGTGCAAGGTCAGTAATAGGATTATAGGTACTCTGTGAACATAGCTGATTTTTAATTAATTTCAACAGATTATAAGAACTCCGACAGAAAAAAGACCAAAAGGGGTCTGTTTTTTCTCTCTCTCTTTTTACACTTTGAACTCTCAATTCTCTCAGACTGTTTTGTGTATTGCAATGAAAATTTAGAGGGTTGTTAAGCAAGTATTTCTGAGTTCAGGACTATAAGTTTTGTAAGGTTTTGTTTTTAAATGAGTCTTGGAAGCATCAGAATGGCATGGGTGGTATTTTCAATTTAACAATGCGGAATGCAAAAAATCCATACTGATTATAGTATACACCCACTCTTGTGGCTGTATAATATACTTTCCTCTAGCTGCTACTACTTTCTACTTTCCTGGATTAGTTAGTTATACATGGGCAAACCTGTCCAATGAGGGATCATGTAATGAATGTTGTGATGTCACAAGTCCACATAGCCAATCAGACTTGACTATGTGATGATGATGTCACTGAGGGCAACTGAGAATGATGGCAAGGGAAGGCAACATTAATAAGTAAGTGAATACCATTTGCTGGGAATCACAAGTATGGAGAGTACTCTTGCACTCAGGTCTTGCTTGTGGGCTCCCTATAGAGATCTGGTTGGCTGCTGTGAGAAATGAATTGCAATCTAGATAGGCCTTTAGTCTGATCCAGCTGGGCCATTCTTATGTGAACATTTATGCAAGGAATGCTTCAAAATTACCAAACAGGGAGATATTTTTCAACACATCTAAAAATATTTGCAAAAACCTGTGAGCAGATTTGGTTCAGCTTTAGCTCTTGTATGGACACTTTGTTGCTGTCATTAGGTTTAAAATGCCACCCCATGGCATACCATTCCTACTTTAACAGTAAAGGATGTTGGGGCTCTCCTGATTCATAGGAACATAGATCACTTTCACATAGGGTTGCCAGGCTCAGGGCCTGAGAATGATTCTGTGTCTTTAGGAGAAGAGAAAGTCAGCCAAGTGCAGGTTTTCTTGCAACACTGTAATGGGAAAAACCACAAGGTGGAATTCTCCCTTCCCCTTGCACAACTTTTAAAAATACGGAAGACCTCTTGGAGGCTGGGCCTGGCAACCAAGAGGTCTTCTGTATCTTTAAAAGCTGTGCAGAGGGAAGGGAGAATTTCACCTTGTGGCTTTTACCATTACACTGTTGCAAGAAAACCTGCACTTGGCTGAATTTTCTCTTCTCTTAAAGATACAGAATCATTCTCAGGCCCTGAGCCTGGCAACCCTACTTCCACACCATATATTTAAACCACATGTCTGCCCCTCAAGAATCCTGGGAAGTGTAGTTTGTTAAGGGTCCTAGGATTTGTAGCTCTATGAGGAGTAAGGTACTATTACCAGGAATCTTTGGAGAAAGCCGTTTGCCTGAAAAGTGTGGTGAGGATGTGATCATAGAAAGCTGCTGTCAGACCATTGGTCTATCTAGCTTAGTATAGTCAACACTGACTGGCAGTGACTCTCCAAGGTTTCAGGAAGGAGTATTTCCCAGTCCTCCTTGTAGTTGGTGTGGTTTGAACTTGGAACCTTTCGCACACAATGCAGTTGCTCTACCACTCAGCCACAGTCCAAGTGGAATTGGGCAGAAGGAATAGGGAATCAAGGCTCACCCATTCTGAAATTATAAGTAAATGCTTAATCTTTGGGTGTTGATGTGCATATATAGAGAAGGAATCACGTTTTTCGTTTGGTCTGTCTCCCAGAAGCTTTTGAAGGTCTGAACAATTATGTAACTTGTGTGTGACTTCCAATCCGGTCACAGGCTGTGTCTGTATTGTAAATTCTTTATTGCTGAGAATAGCAGACCTGCCAAAAGATTTTTTTTTAAATGGCCAGAGTCTCTGTGACTTTAAAGGAGGCAATATTCACCTGTTGTATTCTGCCTGTTAAAGGTACCCAAACACTGTCCACTAGTCCCCTTAAAGTGGAATTAAAGCAGTCATTGAAAAGTCTGTTGGCAACTAAAGCTCTTACATTTGTACCAGCAGCCCAGTACAATGAATTTTCCAGGGATGATCCTGGTTTTCTGATATCTGTCCCAGAAAGTCACTGTTTTGTATTTTGTCCCTATTTTGCCTGTGGATGTAGAGGATGCTGATTTGAAATATAGCTAGTGTGAGCTGCCATTCTTTAAGTTTCAGCTGCCTTCTCCACATCTCTTACAATTAAATCTGATGAGGTTTGTGTGTGTAATTCATCTTGTCTGTAGCACACTGTGTACAAGCATGCACATAAACATTAGAGCACCAAATAGCATGAAGTATGTGAAGAAGTGCAGGTGTATTATTATTTCATATATTTATATACTGCTTAATACTAAATTTGACTCTAAGTGAATTACTCTCTCTCTCTCTCTAATATATATATGAACGTAATTGTGATTAACCAGAGGTTTTTATTATATTAACAAAACGTTTCAGCTTCTGCCTTCATCAGCTGCTAACATACAAATGCTGCTACCAAGGTGGCAATTATAGAGCTTTGAGGATGGAATGCTCAGAGGGGCTTCATTTGCAGAAGCTAAGTAGTGGTGGTACTATCCTCCAGGTTCAGGCCACGTGGTGCCAATGTGTCCAGAGAATATATCAAAAAGTTCTCCGTTTTAGTCAATGCTGCTGGATCCATTGGCATCTCTATCGCTGTTATGGAAAAGTCCAACAGGCTGTGACCCTCGATGTTAAAATGCTTTGCAACTGGTTGCTCCACTTTTTTGGTCAAGATTGCCGACTTGTGGTTCCTGAAGCACGTGCATAGGTCAGTTGGGGGGTTTCCTACATATTGGATATGACATCCTGGTCTTTTGCACTCAATGATGTAAACTATATAGGATTGGGAGGTTGCTCCAGGTGATGCCCTTCGGCCTGTGATTTTGCTATCTGTAGAGATGCAGTTTGTATTAGAGAGACCTGATGAACTGGTCAAACCAGTTCCTCTCATTAGTTTAGTTCTGGCCAAGCCAGTCTCTGTGAGTTAATGGGCCTATTAAGTGGCTGATCTACATTTTCCAAAGATTTGGTCCAGAGCAGCCCTGTTGCCATAGGACTGAAGGTAGCCCTCCCCTCTCACCTGGCTCGGGGCAGGAGGTAGATTTACAAAATAAAACAATTTTGGGACTTCCTAGAAACCTAATGGGGAAGCAATTTACAAAATAAAACAATACCCCTCTTGGAAAATAAAGCAAAAACATAGCACATTTTCGAAACATCCTCTGTTCATGCTTCCTTTCACAGTATGCAATGTTCACCCCACCAACACATACACATCCCATCCAAATTCTATCTTCCATCTATACAAACCATGCAGTACCCACTACTCATGCAGTATCACTCATCCCACCATCCACCCAATTGCTCTAATATTTTCCACTCAATCACCAAACCACTATCATCAATCACTCCTTCTACTCTACTGAAAATGTCTTGCAAAAACACCAGGAGACAATGAATCCATTCAATGGCAGAACCATATAAAATATCAAAACAAATTGCTACCCATCAGTCACACAGACAGACTGTTCTACACAGCAGTTGGGCTCTCGCTACCTCCTACCCAAGACTCTCGCCCAAAGATGGGCAGAACTGCACCAGTGCCCTCTGACATTTCAACCTGCACAAGAGGCACTCCAGAAAAAAAATTGTGTTTGTCAGGAGGGCGGGGCGCTATGAGGAATGTTACAGAAAAACCAAGAGTTTCTTTGTTTTCATGCATGACATGCTGGAGGGTATCTAAGTTGACTTGTTTGCCAAATGCATAGTTGCATTCCATAGAGTACCAATCCATACCTTGAAGGGTTTTAGATGTCACTCCATCAATAATGCTAATAGGGCTTTTTGACCTTGCAGCTGATAAACAAGCCAAAGAGTTGATCTAGGCCAGCCTTTCCCAACTAGTGGGCCACCAGATGTTGTTGGACCACAACTCCCATCAGCCTCAGCCAGCATTGCCAGTGGTCAGGAAAGATGGGAATTGTGGTCCAACAACATCTGGTGGCCCTCTAGTTGGGAAAGGCTGATCTAGGCCTTCCTCATTTTTCTTACCTGGAGATGTACCAATCTGCTATCCCGTTCTGGCCTCTGTTGAGCTGAGCCCTCAACTGATACCTATAACTTGCAGCTGTTAAGATCATACTGTATAAGCCAATGTTTCTGTCTGTTCTTTAGTGCCTCTCACTCTTATTTCTTTATTTATTACATTTATACCGGTCCCCGCCTTTCTTTTCATGATAGAAACCCAAGGTGGCTTACATATGGTTCCCAGGAGGTCTCCCATCCAGGCACTGACCAGACCTGACCCTGCTTAGCTTTTCACCCTATAACTATCAAGCTTCTCAGGCCAAACCTTAAAGCCCATTGCTGAGCAGCCTGTCCAGCTTGTCTGTAGTCATGTATGAATATGACTAGAATGTATTTTATTTATTTAGAAAATTTTTAGTACACTGCAATTTCATTAAAAAAACCCAAGCAGTTTACAACAATTATAATGTTATAAAAGCCACACAAAAATTAAAACACCACAAACTGTTACCTGGTTTACCTGACTATTACCTGGTTATCAACTGGCAGGAAAAAATTGGCCTGGCCTACTTTACGCTGAACAGCAACTCTTTGTGCAGAAATCAGCTGAAGCTTTGCACAGTGTGGGGATAAATAGTCTCACCTGCTAATGTTTTGCACATCACACTGATCACTATGAAGTCATAGCTGCAGTGGCTGGCTAGAAAGTTTGCAATCTTATAAATGTGACTCTCTGTGTTTCCCCTTGACCATGCCTTAGATAGAATCATAGAATAAAATCATAGAATAATGGAGTTGGAAGGAACCAACGTACTTCTAGCATGCCTTCAGCTGTTGAAGGCAGTGTGACTCTGAATACTAGTAGCTGGGGATTACAAGCGGGGAGAGCGCAGTTGCACTCAAGTCCTGTTTGCAAGCTTCCCATAGACATCTGGTTGGGAACAGGATGCTGGACTACATGGGCTGTTGGTCTGATCTAGCAGGGCTTTTCTTACATTTTTAAATCTTGTGTTTTGGGTGTCCTTCTTGTGTAGGCATGTTTCCACTCTCATCCACTACAGAAGAGCCTGAGAGCAACAGGAAACTGAACCACCTGCTGAACTCTGTGACGGATGCCTTGGTGTGGGTCATTGCAAAGAGTGGGATCCCTTTGCCACAACAGACAACACGCTTAGCGAATTTGCTGATGCTGCTCTCACATGTCCGACATGCAAGGTAAGGCCATTCTAGAGGATGGTCCAGATTCCCTCTCTAAAGACTATTAGCCTTTTTATTGCTGGGGAGGGGGGGGGAGAAGGCAGATCACGTCCCTGTACAGGTTTTAGATACCCATTTCTCATTTCTTGTTTGGGTCCCCAGATGTTGCTGGACTACAGTTCCCATCATTCCTGACCATTGGTCATGCTGGCTGGGGCTGATGGGAGTTGTCTTCCAGCAACATCTGGGGCCCCAAAAGTTGGGAAAGGCTGATATAGATGACTGCTGATATATCCAGATTTCCTGAGTTACTTTGCAAGTCCAGTTTCCTGGATGAAAATCCTGCATATGGTAAAAAATAACCCGATAGGTTCATCAAGCTTGAAAGAGAGATTAAGGAAAATCCTAATTTCATAGAGTGTAGGGAAAACGAGAAGCTTAAATCCACATGCTCAGGATCAGGTAGAAACGTAGGATGGTGCTTTATAATGAGTCAGACCACTGGTCCGTTAGCTCAGTATTCAGACTTCAGGCTTGTCATGTCTACTTTGGTTTTACTAGAGCCCCAAGATCTACCAACTAGAGACAGATGGTAAAAATATGCACTTGGAATTAAAGAACAGGTTGTCTCTGAGCATTTTCTGAGCCAAGGAATTAATTTTCAGTACCAGGACTGAACTGAGTTCACAATCCTTTCATGCAAAAGTCCACTCCTGGTTAGCTTTCTTCATTTCAGCAACTGAATTTAGATGGAGAAATTTTTGTTGTTGCTGCTGCTGTAAATACTTAAGAGCCGCAAACTCTTACTGATCTAATGCAAATCACCTGGAGATCTACCAGTAGATACCCATCTATCTTCTGCCTGGTCTAATTTGCCCATATCTAGATGATATGGAAAACCATAAACCATGGCTTAGCATGAATGAGCAACATGCTGAGAACAAACTCTGGATTTAGTCTGATTTACGTTCACCCTGCCAAGCAGTTTCAAACCATGGTTCGTGATCCTAGTTTCAAGGGGTCATGCACCTATGGTTTGCTGAAAACCAGGATGCAACTAATTACTCTGAATAGGAGGGGTGGGGAGGAGAGAGCCTGAGGTTCCTTCATGGCTCTCGTAGTCCCAAACCATGGGTTGGTGTTATTCTGAACTGAGTCACTATCTTGACAGATAGGTGATTCATAATCCATCTATGAGTATACATGTAACATTTTATTATTACAATGCATGCTGGTTCCCTCTTTTTAACCTAATACTTTCTTAAGTTTAACTTATTTTGTGTTGGGATTCCCAAAACTGTGAACTTAATTGAAAGAAGTTGGTTGATGGTTTTGTTTTCAAAAGGGTCTTTTGTGCTCAGGGAGCAATTGGATAGTTTAAATGGGAATAATAAACTGGGAAACAAATCTTAAAGGGCACTGAGCATGACATTTCTTCTATATTCCCAAGGTTGCTTGATGGAGGAAAGGCTGTTGGTGGCTGCTAGATATGATGGCTATACAAAATCTACCTCCATGATTTGGAGGGAGTATGCTTATGGATACCAGCTGCTGGGAACTGCAGGAGGGCAGAGTGCTGTACTCAGGTCCTGCTTGTGAGCTTCCCATGGGCATCTGGTTCGCCACTGTGATAACAAGATGTTGGACTAGATGGGCCTGTGGCCTGATCCCAGTAGGCTTCCCTTATGTTATTACAGGTTCAGAGACATGATGCTGCTGTGTGAATACCAGTTGCTAGGGAGCAGCAACAAGATGATCTTGATGTCCTGCTTACAGGATTCTCAGAGGCCTGTGGTTGGCGATAGTGGGAACAGGATGCTGGACTAAATGGCCTCTTTGTTTAATCCAGCAGGGCTCTTGCTATGTTCTCATGTACTCTCCTAGTCTCATCTAGTCCAGTCAGGCTAGACTCATGGGCCTTTGGTGTGATCCAGGAGGGCTGTTCATATGATTTTCCTGAAAGTGGCAACATCACACTTAGTCTGCTAAAGATAATAGTCTGTTCAAGATAATAGATGTACTTTCAGCAGTAAATCCAAGTGCTATTAAATACTTATTATTATGGGTTAAACTTTATGTGCGTGTGTGGTCTGATGCTTTTATCTTTCTCCACTTCCCCACCACCTCTGTCTCCCATTATGTGGTAAATGCTGCTGTTAGAAGGTTTATATTAATTTTCTTTTATATAGAGTGAAAATATCTCTCTCCTTTCACAAATGTTCATCCTGTGCTCTCTAATTTCAGGCTGATCTTTTTTTCTCTTTTAATCTAACTCTGAGCAAAAAAGCTAACTAAATTGATTTTTAAAAAAAATAACCTATTATTATTATTATGGGTTAAAGTGTGTGTGTGTGTATCTCATGAGGATGGTCTTATAACACTGTTCATGCCTTAGGCTTGTTCTAAAGAAACAATTCATCATATGATAAAACTTTTCCCAGGCTGTGTCATTTCAGGCTGCAGATGGAGATTGCATATCCAAATGTTCCTCCCATGAAAATAACATCCCTACACATTAAAAATAAAAGATATTGGAGAAAAGTCTTGGCTAGGGATCTCCTCCATGGCAGATAGTTTTTTAGCACAAGGAATTTTTTATTTGGGACAGCATTCGGTTGTGCAATTATCTTTTTATGCCATGATAGTTATGCTCCTGTCTGAGGCAGTATGCTTCTGAATACTAGTTGCTAGGAATCACAAGTGGAAAGAGTGCTGTTGCACTCAGGTCCTGCTTGTGGGCTTCCCATAGCCATCTGACTGGCCACTGTGAGAACAGGATGCTGGACTAGATGGGCTACTAGCCTGATCCAACAGGGCTCTTGGGTTCTTAATTCCCTACACACAGCAGTTAAAAGTTATAAAGTAATAAAGTTCAGACATAACTTTACTGTGTTATGAGCTCTGAATATAGACTGGTTCTTTGTTGTGGGCATATCAAATCAAAATGGTAACTTCTTTAGATTTTCCTTGAACAACTAAAACACTTTTTTAAGAAAAGAAAAGAAAAGAAAGGAAACAGAAACAGAAACTATTCAGCAGATCAATTGTGCAGCTTCATTCAGTCTGAAAATTTCCACTGCCGCTATACATCAAATGTCTTATGCATTGTGGGTCTGCATTGCAAGAGCATTGTGGTGGGTACTGTGCCTTGACTTTATAAAAAATTATGGATAACTTAAAGGCTACCATTCCAGTTGTAGTATTCTTCACAGCTCACAAAAAGCATGTATTTCTGTGTTTTTTCTGGTGAGATAACTGTTATCTCCCTGAAGCATTAAACTTTCATTCAGCTTAGAAAAGTCAAGGCCTAGTTCAAGTCGCTCTGATATGGTCAAACCCCAAGGCCATCAACTAACTATTTCCAACCGTCTCTGATGGAAAACTACTTCTAGCTGTTTGCACAAAAAGATTTTATTCTTTAATAATGTTTTTTAAAGATCTTTGTACTCTGACTTGAACAGAAAGATTTTCAGGATACGATCATAAATAATAAGTCAGAATAACATTATAAATATATATAATATTATAATGGTGGTGTTTGAATGCAACACTAAACCATGGTATAGCATTATGTGGGAAAAGCCTAGTTTCCCTCCCTGCAGATTCTTATGCTCCCCCTCCTCTTCTGGTGCACCTGCAAGGAAGAGACTGGAATGTTCTGTTTCCATTTTAGAGAAACCATAATTTAGTGTGTTGACCACATTCTAAAATGTGGTTAATTTTAACTATGGTTGGTGGAAACAAGGCAGCTTCATAAACTATGGTTTGAAGTTGACCTGTTTCCATTAACTGTACTTAAGATTAACCACAGTTTGTCCAGGTTTGGATAACACGATAAACTGCAGTTAATCAAAATGCGAGTGAACGTTTCCATAATCCTCTTTGCAGCTGCACCAGAGGAGGAGGGAATAGACAAGCACAAGGCTTGTTCAATTAGCCCAATTAGCTAGTTCTAACCTGTGTGCAGGGCTGGCTCTAGCGCTGCCCAAAATTGCCAGTAAAGATTCAGTCGTCTGTAGAAATAAAAAGCACACACTTCCATCATTTGTAGATTGGTGTAGTTAAGAATATTTATTGGCGAATATAATCCTGGCACTCCAAGCCCAAATTAGACAGCAGCCGTGCCTACATGGACATTAGGGTCTGGAATGGAAGCTACAGCTAGTCATAAACATCCATCCTACTGAGGAGGGCTGCATCATCTCATCATCGGTTTATTTGTATGCCACTTTCCCACAAAACTCTGCCCAAATGAACAATATAACAAAGGATATATTCAATCCACAACTGCTCTGGAGGGTTGGGGAAAACCCCAGAACAGATTTAGGGGGCACACAGAAGGAAAAGAGGGAGAGAACATTCTGATGAAATCCTTTAGCTGACAGAATATTTGCTTATATGCATTGTTATACATATTACTTAATTAGAGAACTGAAATTTGGAAAAATGCAAATTTCAAAGGATGACTATGTTTCAGTTTGTGTATTGTTTTGGAAAATGTTAATTAGGTAGGTCCACCTTTCAATGCGACCTGAATTTAATTTCTCCCCCATTTCTTGGCTGAAGCAAGACACCCAATGAGTCCACATAATAATCGGAATATCTTAGAAGTATCAGAGAAAAAAGATGTTATTGGAGGTCACTGATTCATAGGGTCATCATAAGTCATAATCGACTTGAAGGCACATAACAACAACAAATCAGAGAAAAAAATGTGCACCTCTACTGCATCTGAGCTGTGAGATCCCCACTTCAGAGCTCCTCTGAATTAGTCCATTTTAAATTTCAGCACTTTTTTGTGACCTCTTTGCTTTCTTCACAGTAACAAAGGGATGGAGCACCTTCTCAGCATGAAGTGTAAGAATGTTGTGCCTGTCTACGATTTACTATTGGAGATGCTCAATGCTCACACAGTCCGAAGTCATAGAAAAACACCTGTCTCCAATCTCGAGATTAGCCCGTCAGAACAGACCGAGAATGCAGATGGGCCACAACTGTGATTTCATAATGAAATGAGAATTCAGAGAAGTACCAAGAGAACAGTTCAAGATTAAAAGTGGGGGTTAAAAAGAAGACACAAATCTTGATTCTCTCTCTCTCCTGGAATTTTAATGGGATTGTATGCTAATCTTTTTAGATTGTGTGGTGTATATCAGTTTAGAGTATCATGGAAATGCCGCATGTGGCTGGAAATGAACCATCTGCCGATGACTGTGATTTTATCATCAACTGCTGCACTTCTGGAGTGCCTTCTATAGGAGACTGTTGAAGTGTCATATGCGCCTTAAGCTTCATGATTTCCCAGTTGGGTGTCAGAGAAGCTTTCTTAAAAAGAAGAAAAGTTGAATGATGCACAAGCTAGGATTCCATACAAAAACCTGGCAGGGCAGAAAATAGGAGCAACTTCTTCTAACAAGCAACTGAAAGTTTAACATTATGCTTTTCATCAGTGCTACAACCTATGAAATATGCTGTACATTACAGCAGACAGGAGCAATCCTGTTCACATTAGAAATATGTGTTGTTCAGCGCATCAAGTTAACTGCAACAGAAATGGATAGATTGTCCTTTGTGTAAATACACCTTGGATAAGTAGAGGGAGAAGGTCCTCCTATTTAAATAAAGGCCCTGGAGAGTTCATATCTGGATCCATTTTGACAATGTGGACCGAAAGCTTATTTTTTTAAAAAAAGCTCAGATTTATATTGACTGTTATCTAAGTATTTGTCGTGTTTGATTTCTGTGTTCAAACACTTGAGTGGGTATAAGGCTTGCCCTTGTTGTTTCCTGCTATAAACTTTTGCAATGTATTGCCACTGGTGTGAAGGAATTATTACTATGAATAGTCAGAATCTGTGGATATTTATGGTTAACTACACAGGATTAATAAGAACATGGTTATGACTGTGGAAATAAATTCAGGTGTCTATAAATGTATTCATCCTACAGGAGGAAAAACACAGAATAGGATATGTGGTACCTTTTGGTGGACCAATTAAGAGTTTGACTAGATAGTAGCTTTATCTGTTCCCATGTGCCATGCCGGTACGTGGGCTTCAATGGGCATGCACAGATAGCTCTCCCAGTAGGGATTCCCTATTTACTTCTGTGCACACAAAAATGGAACATGCACAAGCCGACCCTGTATTTAAGTGAATGTGGAAGTATGCGTGTATTCATGCCCCATATGTATATGACAGCATGTATGTCCCTCTGGAGCTTTTAGAGTTAAAGCTGCAAAATGTGTCAACATATTTACTTTTTGTGTTAATGCACCTTGGATAAAGAAGAGAGCCTGGACCATGTGGGTTCATAGGCTTTCATTGGAAACCACAGAAAAACTCTTTATCTGTTTCCAGTTGGACAATATGGACTAGAAGCTTTCTTTAGCACAGGAAATGTCCATTGGGAGGCAGCCTCCCCTACATAACCTCTCATTTATTATGAGAATCCAATGACAATCACAGTTGCTTCTTTAGGCCAACATTGGCTGACTAATCTCAATATTTGATCTATGGGAATAAGAAGCACTGAAACTGCACATCAGTTTCTATGCAGTTGGAGCAATCTGGACGCGCTTGCCTGCCTTATGTTGTTTAGACGGTCTATAGGCTTTTGAACCTTTATTTGTATCAGGTCTGCCACCTTATGCAATCTGCATTTTGTGGCACAAAGGCTGGAGCAGGGATGGAGAGCCTGTGGCTGTCCAAATGTTGTTGGACTCCCAACTCCCATCAGTCCCAACCAGCATGACCAATGGTTAGGGAGGGTGGGAGTTGGCATCCAACAACATCTGGAGGGCTACATGTTCCCCAGCCCTAGGCAAGAGCAAGGAGAGTCAGCTCCCTGGGTAGGGCAACTGAGACACTCAAGGAGTCGGATGGCTTGCCTTTCCAGAAGGCTGTACCACGTTCCTGGAAGCTCCCCCTTCTTTTCCTTCCCCTTTAGCTGGGACTAGGGATGGTAAAGAATTCCACAATTTTTGGACATGGCTGCGGACTGAGATGTAATTTTACCATTCATTTTGTGTGAGGATTGGATGTCGGTACTGTGGCAGCTAGTGGTTTTAGTTCATACCAGGTTTTAAACAAACGGCAACAACCACACTGCCCAATGTAACAAGCCTTCTGCATTTTTTTCTCACTTTCACCATAACGTCATCTCCTTGTTGATCTGTCTCATCTCTTCACTTTTGCCATGTTCATTCTTTGTAAGTTGTAATCAGGGATCATTTTACATCTGTGCTACATCCAGAACCTAGTATATCAGCACTGAATAAACATTGAACGACTGTGAGATTTTCTCCTTAATTAGTCAATATTGCAGGTGCACAGGCCTGTTTCATATGTGCATGATGTATATAATTTGATGAGCTACAGTGAATTGTTAGAATGGAGTCCTTTTAGCAGATTGTGTCTGAAGATCAGGTGGGGTGATATGATTGGTGCCTGATTGATCCATGATGGCTCATTCTCACACACACACATCGCCAACTGATTTTGCAGCTACCCACTGACAAATCTCTGTGTGTGAGCCATCCCAGCTGAAGTTTGAGAAGATGCTGCGGAGAAATGCTTTAAACATTTGTCTGGGGGATATCTGGAAGCCCTGTAGATTTATTTAGTCTGCTAAGCTAAAATGGACTTTGGATGCAGCAAGAAAATGTGACAATAAAATATGAAAGGCATCATATTTTAACAAGAGATAGGAATAAATCTTCATCAGAGAAATGTGGAGATGCTGCCAGGCATCTATCTGTCTCTTGTACCAATGGGTCAGCTGCAGTGGAATCCACTCCGGATTTTAGTCTGAACTTTAAAGGAGCTGTCCAAGTTGCTCTTAAAGTTCAGACTAAAACCTGGAGCAGATTCCACTGTCCCACTCACACAGAGTCACCAGCGCCACTGGTCAGCTAACACTTCATAAAGCACAGAATAGGGGGGAAAATAAGTGGGGAAAAAGATTAGTTGATATCTGGGCTCCATATAAACAGTGACTCTATGGGAGTGCCAAAATTATACAGAATTCATCTCCCTGAGAATCTTAGCTTTCATTTAAAACACAAAGTTTCTAGTCCTCTGGGGAGTAAAGTTTTGCTTGAAAGCATGTGAGCAATGCTTACTGAAAACTCAAAAGCAGGGAAGTGGCTAATGACTGGGGCACAGCTTCAGTGTCCATGCTTGCACCTAAGAAAACTTTAATAAATTATGCAAAGTTAGGGAACATATGCAAATTTACTATATTACATGCAGATTTTAAAAAATTATCTTGTTCAGATTTTTTTCTTCTTATACACCACCCTAGCAAGTAGATTAAAAGAGATGGAAATACATTTGGAAAGCACACTATCTGTGTAAGAGTATTGACGTCTGAGTGGTCTGAAATTTCTGTTACAAGTTATGAAAAGTGGTTTCTGCATGTGCCAAAGCTGCATCTTTTGCAGTGAGCCTTACCTGGTAACAAACACTTAGCAGAGCTTTTATAATGTCATTGTAGACTCAAGGCTATGGACAAAGGTTTTTCTTGCATAGATGTGGTTTGCAAAGTGAGACTAACAGGACTTCTCATATTAAGTTTTAGAATATGGCTCCTGGGTAGCAAAAGGTTGGTGCAATTAGATTGTGCATAACAGCAAGCTTATCCCAGATACTGAAGTGCATCTCTATTTTAATCCAGCCAATTCAATAGGACTTGGATGCACGTTCCAATGTGGACAG